>NC_086448.1:32595644-32908144 GCF_028390025.1 Pseudophryne corroboree
ACCTTGAATTTGGTGGTGCAGAATTATTTAAAAAACGACAGGGGCGTGCAAGAGATGCTGTCGGTGGCCAGAAGAATTGCGGGACACTTTCGGCGTACAGGCACCACGTACAGAAGACTGGAGCACCACCAAAAACTACTGAACCTGCCCTGCCATCATCTGAAGCAAGAAGTGGTAACGAGGTGGAATTCAACCCTCTATATGCTTCAGAGGTTGGAGGAGCAGCAAAAGGCCATTCAAGCCTATACAATTGAGCACGATATAGGAGGTGGAATGCACCTGTCTCAAGCGCAGTGGAGAATGATTTCAACGTTGTGCAAGGTTCTGATGCCCTTTGAACTTGCCACACGTGAAGTCAGTTCAGACACTGCCAGCCTGAGTCAGGTCATTCCCCTCATCAGGCTTTTGCAGAAGAAGCTGGAGACATTGAAGGAGGAGCTAACACGGAGCGATTCCGCTAGGCATGTGGGACTTGTGGATGGAGCCCTTAATTCGCTTAACAAGGATTCACGGGTGGTCAATCTGTTGAAATCAGAGCACTACATTTTGGCCACCGTGCTCGATCCTAGATTTAAAGCCTACCTTGGATCTCTCTTTCCGGCAGACACAAGTCTGCTGGGGTTGAAAGACCTGCTGGTGAGAAAATTGTCAAGTCAAGCGGAACGCGACCTGTCAACATCTCCTCCTTCACATTCTCCCGCAACTGGGGGTGCGAGGAAAAGGCTCAGAATTCCGAGCCCACCCGCTGGCGGTGATGCAGGGCAGTCTGGAGCGACTGCTGATGCTGACATCTGGTCCGGACTGAAGGACCTGACAACGATTACGGACATGTCGTCTACTGTCACTGCATATGATTCTCTCAACATTGAAAGAATGGTGGAGGATTATATGAGTGACCGCATCCAAGTAGGCACGTCACACAGTCCGTACGTATACTGGCAGGAAAAAGAGACAATTTGGAGGCCCTTGCACAAACTGGCTTTATTCTACCTAAGTTGTCCTCCCACAAGTGTGTACTCCGAAAGAGTGTTTAGTGCCGCCGCTCACCTTGTCAGCAATCGGCGTACGAGGTTACATCCAGAAAATGTGGAGAAGATGATGTTCATTAAAATGAATTATAATCAATTCCTCCGTGGAGACATTGACCAGCAGCAATTGCCTCCACAAAGTACACAGGGAGCTGAGATGGTGGATTCCAGTGGGGACGAATTGATAATCTGTGAGGAGGGGGATGTACACGGTGATATATCGGAGGATGATGATGAGGTGGACATCTTGCCTCTGTAGAGCCAGTTTGTGCAAGGAGAGATTAATTGCTTCTTTTTTGGTGGGGGTCCAAACCAACCCGTCATTTCAGTCACAGTCGTGTGGCAGACCCTGTCACTGAAATGATGGGTTGGTTAAAGTGTGCATGTCCTGTTTATACAACATAAGGGTGGGTGGGAGGGCCCAAGGACAATTCCATCTTGCACCTCTTTTTTCTTTAATTTTTCTTTGCGTCATGTGCTGTTTGTGGAATGTTTTTTGGAAGGGCCATCCTGCGTGACACTGCAGTGCCACTCCTAGATGGGCCCGGTGTTTGTGTCGGCCACTAGGGTCGCTTATCTTACTCACACAGCTACCTCATTGCGCCTCTTTTTTTCTTTGCGTCATGTGCTGTTTGGGGAGGGTTTTTTGGAAGGGACATCCTGCGTGACACTGCAGTGCCACTCCTAGATGGGCCCGGTGTTTGTGTCGGCCACTAGGGTCGCTTATCTTACTCACACAGCTACCTCATTGCGCCTCTTTTTTTCTTTGCGTCATGTGCTGTTTGGGGAGGGTTTTTTGGAAGGGACATCCTGCGTGACACTGCAGTGCCACTCCTAGATGGGCCCGGTGTTTGTGTCGGCCACTAGGGTCGCTTATCTTACTCACACAGCTACCTCATTGCGCCTCTTTTTTTCTTTGCGTCATGTGCTGTTTGGGGAGGGTTTTTTGGAAGGGCAATCCTGCGTGACACTGCAGTGCCACTCCTAGATGGGCCCGGTGTTTGTGTCGGCCACTAGGGTCGCTTATCTTACTCACACAGCTACCTCATTGCGCCTCTTTTTTTCTTTGCGTCATGTGCTGTTTGGGGAGGGTTTTTTGGAAGGGCCATCCTGCGTGACACTGCAGTGCCACTCCTAGATGGGCCCGGTGTATGTGTCGGCCACTAGGGTCGCTTATCTTACTCACACAGCTACCTCATTGCGCCTCTTTTTTTCTTTGCGTCATGTGCTGTTTGGGGAGGGTTTTTTGGAAGGGACATCCTGCGTGACACTGCAGTGCCACTCCTAGATGGGCCCGGTGTTTGTGTCGGCCACTAGGGTCGCTTATCTTACTCACACAGCTACCTCATTGCGCCTCTTTTTTTCTTTGCGTCATGTGCTGTTTGGGGAGGGTTTTTTGGAAGGGACATCCTGCGTGACACTGCAGTGCCACTCCTAGATGGGCCCGGTGTTTGTGTCGGCCACTAGGGTCGCTTATCTTACTCACACAGCTACCTCATTGCGCCTCTTTTTTTCTTTGCGTCATGTGCTGTTTGGGGAGGGTTTTTTGGAAGGGCAATCCTGCGTGACACTGCAGTGCCACTCCTAGATGGGCCCGGTGTTTGTGTCGGCCACTAGGGTCGCTTATCTTACTCACACAGCTACCTCATTGCGCCTCTTTTTTTCTTTGCGTCATGTGCTGTTTGGGGAGGGTTTTTTGGAAGGGCCATCCTGCGTGACACTGCAGTGCCACTCCTAGATGGGCCCGGTGTTTGTGTCGGCCACTAGGGTCGCTTATCTTACTCACACAGCTACCTCATTGCGCCTCTTTTTTTCTTTGCGTCATGTGCTGTTTGGGGAGGGTTTTTTGGAAGGGCCATCCTGCGTGACACTGCAGTGCCACTCTGTCAAAGTCAGAAAAATATCTCTATGCACACTACCATATTTGCACCTCACACAGGTCCGTGCTGCGCATGCGTGCGCTCTCCCGTACGTGCGCATACTCACAGTCGCGGGCACCCGCAGGCGCACGGTATGCGTATTTACGGTAGAGTTTATGTGATCGTAGCGTGCGACTCAATCGTTACATATTTTCACTATATAATGTATTTTGTAGATCATGGTCCCTTTGATAGATTCTGAAAGTTTAGTTAACATAGCATGTTCCTGGACAGAGAGATCCCTCTTTGTATTGTACGAAGGGTCTAACAGGGGTCATACAGTGGTGTTTAGTACCCATCGGAAGAGTATTTAAATAGCAATATTCCGGTGTTGGTTTGGAGCGGATTAATCGCTCGTGCGAATAGTTATGGACATAAGAAGTTTATGTCCATTTACTATTATTTGTTCTTATTTAGTCATGCGGCGGGAAACCCAGTATCCCTCCCACCTGAACAGTTGGAAGCAGTCACAGCCCACCTGTATGAATCAACCTATGACCTTTTGTTATAATGCGAAGCCGAATTCCTGTGTCCAATGAACAATGAGATTGTAGGGACCATTGAATTGCATTGTGTGTGGGGCATAAATAGGCAGGCCGACCATATCCAGTTGACTCTCTTCAACGGTTCTCATTGCTGATAATCGGGAGCTGGATATCGAGGCGCATGCGATCGTTTCCCCTTGTGCGTAAGTGTTTCTCCGCAACTATATTGATCTTCTTGTTATTGTGGGCCAATTTCTCTCTCTCTCTCTCTCCTCCTCTTTTTCTCTTATTTTCCCTTAAATAGTAATTGTATTATATTTCCTGTGTAGTTATCTGGTTAGGTAGTCTATGTTATATTGTAGTGTATGATTTGTATTTGTATTAATTCTTTTGCAAGTATATCATTCAAAATATATATATATTAGGCGTTGGACCCTAAGCCCAGGTATCTGTGTATTTCTTATAGTGTTTAGTATTCTCAGAGCGTCGGTGACGCTCAGACAGCTTTTAAGTTAATAAGGTTACACTAGGTTGCATCTACACCCTATCTCTACACTAAGGTTTTACAGCATATTACATTGTTTATGGTTTAGATATAAAGGTTTAACATTGTGAGCGTCAGCGCCGCTGGTGATCTCCTCGTGGTCCCGAGCGTCCGCTACGCTATAGCGAATCATTACGTTAGTCAGCAGCCAATAGCGTGCCTGCCTGTGATCTCTTGGCCGTGAGCGAACGTGACGCTTGAGCGTCTCGACTACGGCTAAGCGATTGTTACGCAACGTGCGTACCCTTACGGTACTTCATACGTAGATAGCGTACAGTGTTCTTAGACCTCATAAAGGGTATTATATAAGATAAATACTTAGCTTTATCAATTGGCGGCTCGTCCTGTCCTTCACATATCTGCACTAGGTAATTTCAGCAGACATTATCCAGCAGCAAAGGGCGGGAGATCATATTCCTCGTAGTGCTGTTTGGATAAGCGTCTGCTTCTCTTAGTAAAGGGTGCTGAAGGAATCCGGGAACCGGAGGTAAGAACAACACGCTAGTCTCTTTTAAAACTGTTTATTTTTCTGTCTTGCGTACACACGCACGCATATCTGCATTTCTTTTTTTTCATTTGTGTATTTTCGTATATCACTCTCCTGTTTGCCAGTTTTATAGTTGATAAACGTGCTAAGAGAGATTTGCCGCTATTTCATAGTTTAAGAGTAAAGGTAATATAGTTAAAGTATAGACAAACACACAGCTGTGCCTGAGAGACAAGGCGAAGTCAGTGTGGTGCGTGGTAGATGATAAAGGATCATCTACATTGATAAACGTATAAATTGTGTTACGGTGGATCTTTGCTTTGCGTACACGTGTCTCTAACAAAGGACTGAGACTTGCGTACGCAATCCAAGGGCCGACGCACGCAGCGTATATTACGCAACGGAGCGTACGGGTACGCCCACGTAACTCAAATCACAAGTGTTAATTTTTTTTCAACGCGATAAATAGCGCAACGCGGTAAATAACGCAAGGCGATAAATCGCGCAAATCTATTTTAACATTCAAATTTTAAATTAATAGATCCTTCTCCTAATTTGTAACACATCTGGTCTAAAGAAAATTTCTGCGCAGAAATAGAAATAGAAACAAAAGTGTATATGTGGTGAGTGAGTGTTTGTTTTTACAATTTTTGAGGTTGAACCACAAGAAAAGTCGAGTTCTCGTGAGGTACATGCGTGTAAGTGACGTACATGGTGGCTAGGGAGGCATCCCTGGTTAAAACATGCAATTTGAGCATTAGAGTGTAGCAGACCAGGAGGTCATACTGTAACAGACCAGGAGGTCATAGCAGACCAGCAGGTTCAGGTACAGCAGACAAGGAAGTCCGCTATACAGTCCACAGGCACAACACCAAGAAAGGGTTGGTGCAACACCCATATAGGCCATACAAGCTCTGGCTGAAGGAATTCGCAGCCGCAATTTTCGATTCCACTGGTCGCTCCGTACATAAGATTAGTTGCTTATGTGCTGAACGATTGTACCGCACGTAATTGTGTGCATTAGTAAACCTGACCGGTACTATTTGTGTACGAAGGTCATAAACGCTATTTGTACATTCTAACGTGATTTGTGTAATTTTTTTTATTTTAAGGGAGGTTCGCTGCTCACTCAGGAACTATCCAACAACCAATAGTTACTGGAAAGAGTAAGTGTTCTTCGGATCACCCTCACAGGTTCCAGTAAATAGAGGTTCAGGTCGCAGGGGCCCTGGGTCGAGTACGCCAGCACCATATCGGTGTGATCAGGTCGTATTGGTCGGCGTGGGCGAGTGAGTGGGGTACTCGGTAAACCGCCACCGTCAGCCTATTTTGAACATTTTGGTTTGCGTAAGGGTTGGTTGAATAAAGCAACACCTTCGAACTATGGGGGCCACTTGTTCAGGTAGGGGACGATCAACCTCGGTTCGGGTTGATTCAGTAAACCGACCAGTCGGGTCGGCAAGATACGTAATGTGTGAGAAATACGGAAGTCACACAGAAGCTTTATGTGATGAATGGGAGAGAATGACAATACATGACGGGGAGAAATTCCCAAGAGTAGGTAGCTTCAGCACAGAAGTGTTAACGAATTTAAGGAGAAGGATATGTCTCATTAAATCAGCCAAGAGACGAATCAAGCATTATGATTATTTACAGTTGTGGCAACAGGAGGGTGACATACAGAGAGGATTGGCTCAGGCGGCGGGATCTGGCTCGATCAGAAAACTGATAGCCACGGCCCCACCACCACCATATATATCAGGAGAGAAATTGGTTGCGGAGAATGACGCACTAAGGTGTAACACACAAACACTTAGCAACTGTGTAAATGTTAAAGATAATGTTAACCAATTAACCAATGCAAGTATTAACCCGTGCAAGTTGTACCCTGTTTTGAACTTTCCTCAGGAGTGTGATCAAGAGGACGAATCGGCAACAATTTCAGCGCTCTCTCTAGCAGCCACCATAGCAGAGACCACTGTAGGCACAGCTCAACCCCCGAGATTAGTAACGAAAGCCCCTAGCGGAGGGATAGGTGAGGTCGTATCAACGGGTAAGTACGGCACCATACACTATGCTGAAACTATTTCACCACAGCCTGTAGAATCTACACAGAATGAGGTTGCTAGAGTTAATCCTGTTAAGGTAATAGTAGTTCCAAATGGGAAAACAGACACTTCAGGAGTCACTCCTGTTAGGAACATTGCCATGTACAGCCCATTTTCCCGAATGGAATTAAGGACCATAGTGTCTGAATTCCCTGACCCTAGAAAAGACTTAGTTGCCAGCCAAAAATACATCAGAGACCTAGGTAACACTGTAGAGCCCAACAATAAAGACTGGCAGATATTGCTGAGAGCATGTTTACCCTCCAATGTCGACGCAGCTCAATTTCTAGCTGACTGTGGATTAGATCAGGATGTACCTCTTACCGAAGTGTACAACAAAGACAATGTAAAAAGAATAAGTTTACAGTTAAAGGAGTATTTCCCAGCCGTAGTTAGAACAAAATATTCTCCATTAAACAGAAGGAGTCAGAAACAGCTGCAGAGTATTTTCACAGAGCATTATCAGAAATGGCAAAATACACAGGCATAGAGGACATTAAAACAAACATAAACCATCGAGAAGTAGCAGTATCGGTACTGATGGATGGTTTAAAAGAGTCATTGAAGACTAGGGTACAGACCACACATCCATGTTGGCGAGGTCTGTCTGTGGCTACTTTGAGAGAGGCTGCTATTGATCACGATAGGAACATCACCAGACACAGGGAACAACAAGGTGATAAATTAATGGCAGTAAGTATACCAGCCCTGACCACAAGGCAGCCTTTGTTTATATCACCAAACCCTGTGGGTAAGTCAAATGTGGTTACTTGTTATTCTTGTCATAAACAGGGACACATGGCACGAGATTGTAGAATGAAGAATTCACGAAACTCATACCAACCCCCTAGACAACGACACGACACACGACATTGGGATCAGGGTCCGCAGAAACGGAGTTATGAGCCACATACAGGGGAAACAAAAAGATATCCCCCGAACAGAGACTGGCAAGCCTCTGGTAGCTCCCAATTAACTCCATCACAAGTAGTTGCTGCCAGCGGGATTCAGGGAGGTCACCATACCCAATAGGGGTGTGGCCATACCTGTAATCTGCAGCCAGTAAAATTGATTGCAAGCCTTGGAAGTGAACCAGAAATTGCAATCAATGTAGCTGGTAAATCATTAAACTTTCTTGTAGACACAGGGGCGGCCAAATCAGTGATAAATTCGACAGTGGCCATGAGAACCACTGGTAAGACAATTCCAGCCATAGGTGTAACGGGAGTAGTCCAGCACTACCCTGTTAGCAAACCAGCCGAGATTACAATAGGGCCTTTACATACCAAGCATTCCTTTTTGCTGGCTGCATCGGCACCGACTAATCTCCTGGGAAGAGACTTACTGTGTAAAATGGGGTGCGTCATTTATTGTACTCCTGAAGGTGTATTCTTGGACATACCTGAGAATCACGCTCAGGAAGTGCGAGACATGTTAGACTCCCCGTCAAAATTAATGTCACATACCATTATGACAAATAGGACTCCCTCCCAAGTAGAAGAAATGACATCTCAGATACCAGAGTCACTTTGGACTAAAGATGGACAGGACACTGGATTAATGGCAAACGTAGCTCCGGTAGTTGTACAAGTAAAAGATGGTAGGATAGCTCCAAAAATCCCACAGTACCCTCTGAAACCAGAGGTGGAGCTAGGAGTGTATCCCGTAATAGAGCGCTTGCTACAACAGGGCATTCTGGTAAGAACGTCCAGCACTGCCAATAGTCCCATCTTCCCTGTTAAAAAGAGTGGGGGGAGGGGTTACCGGCTAGTGCAGGATCTAAGGGGGATTAACAAAATAGTTGAGAGTCAGTTCCCCGTAGTGCCAAATCCAGCTGTCATCCTAATGCAAATCCCTCCCACTGCGAAATTTTTCACTGTTATTGACCTCTGCTCCGCTTTCTTTTCGGTACCTCTGCACCCTGACAGTCAATATTTGTTTGCATTCACATACAGAGGAGTCCAATACACATGGACTCGATTACCACAAGGATTCATAGATAGCCCAAGTATATTTTCTCAGGCTTTGCATGATTGTTTACAGTCTTTCCAACCAGTGAGTGGATCAGTATTAATACAGTACGTGGATGATCTACTACTGTGTTCTGATTCATTGGAAGCATCCCTGAAGGATACGAAACAGCTCCTGTTTCATCTTTCAGACACAGGGCACAAGGTTTCCAAAGACAAGTTGCAATTATGCCAAACTAAGGTAAAATATTTGGGACACTGTCTAACACAAGGACTGAGACACCTGACCGCTGATAGAATTCAAGCAATTAGAGACATGACTCTGCCACAAACCCAGCAACAGATCAGAACATTTTTAGGAATGTGTGGGTATTGCCGTAACTGGATCCCAGGGTTTTCCATCCTAGCGTTACCCTTGCAGGAGATGGTCTCCTCAAACAAACCTGATCGGATTTCGCATACAGACGAGTCTGAGACAGCATTTGAGAGACTTAAACAGTGCCTAACGCAGGCACCAGCATTGGGTATGCCGGACTATGGGAAACCCTTTGAACTATACGGAACAGAAAGTGCTGGTTGCGCGGCAGGCGTACTAACCCAAAAGCACGGTGATGCCAGCAGGCCGGTAGCATATTACAGCGCTCAGCTAGATACGGTAGCGCGATCCCTCCCCACATGCTTGCGAAGCGTTGCCGCGATAGCATTGCTAGTAACGAAAAGCGAAGACGTCGTGCTAGGTCACAACCTCACAATTCATACACCACATGCAGTGTCAGCCTTGTTAAATTCTGCCCAAACCAGGCACGTCTCATCAGCGCGGTTTACAAGATGGGAATTGGCACTAATGGCCCCCGTAAACATCACCATAAGGAGATGCAGTGCATTAAATCCTGCAACATATCTCCCAGGTGTGCCTGGACAGGCACAAAGGGTGGAGGATGAGAGTGGTGGGGAAGGAGGATTTAATACAAAGGAAGACACTCATGATTGTATGGAATATTTGACCCAAAATTTTACCGCAAGGCCTGACATCAGTGACAACCCACTGGAAGATGTAGAACTTACGTTCTACACGGACGGTAGTTGTCATAGACAGTCAGACTCGGGAGACTTGTGTACTGGATACGCAGTCGTAGATGACCAAGGCACCATAGAAGCGGAACCGCTAGGCCCACCTCACTCAGCCCAGGTTGCTGAACTGGTCGCCCTAACCAGAGCATGTGAATTGGCTAAGGGCAAATCAGCCAATATCTACACCGATTCTAGATACGCATTCGGGGTAGTCCATGATTTCGGAGCCCTATGGCGCCTCAGAAATTTCATGACGGCAGCTGGTACACCGGTAGCGCATGCAGCTCATATAAAAAGGCTTCTAATAGCGATACAGGAACCCAACAGAGTGGCTGTTATCAAATGTAAAGCACACACATATAGCCAAGACCCAGTATCACTTGGTAACAGCCGAGCAGACGAAGCTGCTAAATTAGCAGCTGCTACCCCCAGACAGACAGACACCACACAACTGATGGTATTTAATACCATCAACACACAGAAGTTGTGTGAGATGCAAAATTTGTGTTCCACACAGGAAAAGGCAGTCTGGAAGGCAAAGGGATATGGTCAGGAGTCCTCAGGACTCTGGACGGATGGACACGGTAAACCAGTGACCCCCAAAGCATACCTTCCATGCTTAGCTGAGGCAGCTCACGGGCTGACTCATCTGGGCAAGGAAGGGATGTGCAAGTTGGTAAGAGCATATTGGTGTGCCCCAGGATTTTCATCTCATGCGAGTAAAAGGGCAATGTCATGCCTTACCTGTCTGAGAAAGAACATCGGAAAGGCAATACCTACAGAACCATCTCATATCCCACCTGCCGGCGGCCCTTTCCAGGTAATACAGATTGACTTTATTCAATTACCCCCTTGTCGAAATTTGAAATATGTACTTGTTTGTATAGATGTTTTCTCAAATTGGGTCGAAGCATTTCCGGCGGCCACAAATACCGCTATGTTTACTGCTAAGAAAATTGTGCAGGAATTTGTATGTAGATATGGTATCCCTAGAATTATCGAAAGTGATAGGGGTACCCATTTTACAGGTGATGTCTTTCAAGGAATGTGTAAATTGATGGGAATTGATAGCAAGCTGCACACTCCATACCGTCCACAGGCGAGTGCGAAAGTGGAAAGAGTGAACAGCACTATTAAAAATAAACTGAGTAAAGTGATGGCAGAGACAGGATTGACATGGCCAGAAGCTTTACCCATTGTACTGTACAGCATCAGAACCACTCCCAGGTCCCCTCTTAATCTGTCTCCCTTTGAAATCTTGTTTGGTCGACAACCGCATGTCATGATTAACCCTCAGGATGATTTGAAGTGTAACAATGAAGTGACTGTAAAATACTTGATTAACATGAGTAAACAGTTAAGGAATCAAAATGATAATCTGAAGTTAGTGATTCCTGATTTACCAGATAGTAATTGTCATGACATTGAACCTGGGGATTATGTAATGATACGGAATTTTCTACGCTCAGGTTGCCTTATTGACAGATGGGAAGGACCATACCAGGTCTTATTGACTAGCACTACAGCATTGAAGGTTGCTGAGAGAGAGACTTGGGTTCATTCGTCCCACTGTAAAAAGGTTGCTGATCCAGAGAGGCCCCGTGATAAGGAACAGACGGTAGAGGTTGTATCACTGGAGTGTCTGTTCCAGGAAGATTGAGGCGGCACCTGAGCATTGAAAATCACAAGACCAAAAGCAGTTGTCGATCCCCTGTTCCCTTTTATTGTTTTTCTCCAACTTCCCATCCCCTCTCCCCCAAATTATTTTTTCCCCCTTCTCATTCTTCTCCGTTTCCTCCTACAAGATGGACTTGCCCCAAGAGACTGTGATCCGGATTTTCCTGTTGACCATGATGTTGACCAGAGCAGTCTGTTCCGGCGAGAGTACCATGGAGGTCGAGAGAGGTTCTGGAATGGGTTCTGATGACAGAGATGGAGGCGTAGTTTTCCAAGAACAACATAATCAACAAGCAAAGGCGAGTATCAGAAAACGATCCGATAACATTGACCATAGAAGGAATTGTGAAGGATTGTTAGCTGAAGAAAACTGTATCTGTCGGCTCTGTAACAATGTCATTGAGGATGGGTGCATAAAGAAATGCCAATCCAGTTTTAATATCCATATGGACCGACATCCATTGAGTGACTATCACTCCTTAGTGGGTAGTGTGTTAAATAAAACAGATTGTTGGGTATGCTCTCAAGTACCTCAAGGTCATAGCAAATCAGGGCTAGTACCATTTCCTTTAACGTTAGGGGAGGTACTTGAGTTAAGTGGTGGGAGACCGGTGGACAGGAGGTTTAATATCTCCAGCCCTCCTAGTTTGAAGCTCCACCAATACCATGTGGATAGGTCCCTATTATGCTTTAACATCTCCAATCCCCGAAAGCCGGGAAATTGGGAAGTGTCATGGAGTAATCAAACCATGACCTTTTCGCATAGAGCAGATAGAATGCCTACAGATACAGAGCTTATACGCCACATAGCCAGTAGAGGAAAATCTTTCCGGTATAGGTATACCTTAGGAAATAGGATTACGAGAGTTGGAGAGGTATCACCAGGATACTGTGCACATATCGTACAACCTGATACGTGTACTAAGCAGATGGAAGAATTAGGGTTAGGAGATTTCACATGGAAGGTGTGTAATATGGTTATGTCCTACTCCGTCCCATATGTTGTCCCCGATGATGCATATTTCATATGCGGGAGAAAGGCGTATAAGTGGCTTGCCCCAAACTCTGAAGGATTGTGTTATATTGGAAAAGTACTGCCTGAAGTAATGACTGTATCACATGACAAAATGAAAGACATACACCGTGTTGCCCAAACTCCTTATACTCACACCCATTACGAGCACGTAGTTAAACGGCACCTGATAGAAAGAACAGAACACCCGGCCTCTGACATGATCCATGAATCCACCGGGATTCAGTTTCTAATCGCGTTAGACATCACTCGCACCGCCAGAGGAGTGTTGAATTATAAATACATATCTGCGCTCGCCAATTTGTTAGATAATATCACTGAAATGTATGATGACACGTTTAGGTATACTGGAAGAGAACTTCAGGCTTATAAAACAGAACTGGTACAGCATAGAATGGTTCTTAATTACCTCACAGCAGTGACAGGCGGACATTGTGTCACACTGGCAACACAATACGGCGTGAAATGTTGCACATATATTACGAATAGCACCGAGGACCCGGTCGAGGTCATAGACCAAAAGATGGACGATATTCTCCAACTGAAGTGGGAATTTCGCAGGAGACACAATCTCACTCTTGCTGCTGTAGGTAATGAGCTGACTGGTTGGGTGTCATGGTTGAACCCGCGAAATTGGTTCTCTGGTTTAGGAGACTGGGCTCAAGGAGTCATAATGGATGTTGGGAAGTTTCTCCTATGTATCTTAGGTGTTATCATAACGATCGGTTTGATATTTAGATGCGGTCAGGCTTTAATGAGGTGCAATCGTCGTACTAGGGTAATGAGTTTAAGGAGTGAGGAAACTGTAATTCCAATGAACTTGATTTATGACCCAAATGTAGAAACAATGATGTGATGAAAATGCGATTTCTACGGTCCGTTTCTTTCACCTGTTTTTCCGTTTCCTCCAAGGTAAAAAGACCCACTTGGACGAGGAATTTGATGAGCCGATATACAGACAACAGAGGGATTAAAGAAGAAGTTTTGACAACCTGATACACAGATTTTTGATGAACTATGCCATGGATCCCCAGTTTCCCTAGAAATTTTAAAATTACGCTAGCCCAACACTTTTGTAAATCTATGGACATTGACAGCTTTTGCTCGCACCTTATGGGCAAAAGCACAATGAAGACTGCATTCAACAGACACCAAACAAGACCTCAATCGACGAATGTACATTTACCTGACATAGTATACCACCGCATTTACCGTAATTATGTCTTTTCTTAATTTCTACAACCCTCAGGTAATAACACACATAGTCGATAGGGAATACAGGCACAGATATCAGCAATCACATATCACCCCCATTCATGTATCATCAACTAAAATGTGCTCCCCCATTTTGTTACAACCAAAGCCGAAAAGAGCTCGGTAAAGTTTGACAGCCCATCCACAGACCCGTACCACGGGATAAGAAGGAATTCAAATGTATACTTCGCAATACCTCGAAGCTTGATTTAAAACACGTACGGCACGATGATACATGACCCCCAAGCACGGATTCATACACACATGCTTCTGCTATCTCACTAGGTCATACCTTTTTCCTACCTTCTCCTCTCCTCCCCTACCCAACCATGTAAATGTATTAACCCCTGACATATATTTTTCTCTTTTTTGAAACGTTTTAGAAGGTGGCAGTTATTGTTGACTGCCAAAGGGTGGACTGTCAAAGTCAGAAAAATATCTCTATGCACACTACCATATTTGCACCTCACACAGGTCCGTGCTGCGCATGCGTGCGCTCTCCCGTACGTGCGCATACTCACAGTTGCGGGCACCCGCAGGCGCACGGTATGCGTATTTACGGTAGAGTTTATGTGATCGTAGCGTGCGACTCAATCGTTACATATTTTCACTATATAATGTATTTTGTAGATCATGGTCCCTTTGATAGATTCTGAAAGTTTAGTTAACATAGCATGTTCCTGGACAGAGAGATCCCTCTTTGTATTGTACGAAGGGTCTAACAGGGGTCATACAGTGGTGTTTAGTACCCATCGGAAGAGTATTTAAATAGCAATATTCCGGTGTTGGTTTGGAGCGGATTAATCGCTTGTGCGAATAGTTATGGACATAAGAAGTTTATGTCCATTTACTATTATTTGTTCTTATTTAGTCATGCGGCGGGAAACCCAGTATCCCACCCACCTGAACAGTTGGAAGCAGTCACAGCCCACCTGTATGAATCAACCTATGACCTTTTGTTATAATGCGAAGCCGAATTCCTGTGTCCAATGAACAATGAGATTGTAGGGACCATTGAATTGCATTGTGTGTGGGGCATAAATAGGCAGGCCGACCATATCCAGTTGACTCTCTTCAACGGTTCTCATTGCTGATAATCGGGAGCTGGATATCGAGGCGCATGCGATCGTTTCCCCTTGTGCGTAAGTGTTTCTCCGCAACTATATTGATCTTCTTGTTATTGTGGGCCAATTTCTCTCTCTCTCTCCTCCTCTTTTTCTCTTATTTTCCCTTAAATAGTAATTGTATTATATTTCCTGTGTAGTTATCTGGTTAGGTAGTCTATGTTATATTGTAGTGTATGATTTGTATTTGTATTAATTCTTTTGCAAGTATATTATTCAAAATATATATATATTAGGCGTTGGACCCTAAGCCCAGGTATCTGTGTATTTCTTATAGTGTTTAGTATTCTCAGAGCGTCGGTGACGCTCAGACAGCTTTTAAGTTAATAAGGTTACACTAGGTTGCATCTACACCCTATCTCTACACAAAGGTTTTACAGCATATTACATTGTTTATGGTTTAGATATAAAGGTTTAACATTGTGAGCGTCAGCGCCGCTGGTGATCTCCTCGTGGTCCCGAGCGTCCGCTACGCTATAGCGAATCATTACGTTAGTCAGCAGCCAATAGCGTGCCTGCCTGTGATCTCTTGGCCGTGAGCGAACGTGACGCTTGAGCGTCTCGACTACGGCTAAGCGATTGTTACGCAACGTGCGTACCCTTACGGTACTTCATACGTAGATAGCGTACAGTGTTCTTAGACCTCATAAAGGGTATTATATAAGATAAATACTTAGCTTTATCAACTCCTAGATGGGCCCGGTGTTTGTGTTGGCCACTAGGGTCGCTTATCTTACTCACACAGCTACCTCATTGCGCCTCTTTTTTTCTTTGCGTCATGTGCTGTTTGGGGAGGGTTTTTTGGAAGGGACATCCTGCGTGACACTGCAGTGCCACTCCTAGATGGGCCCGGTGTTTGTGTCGGCCACTAGGGTCGCTTATCTTACTCACACAGCTACCTCATTGCGCCTCTTTTTTTCTTTGCGTCATGTGCTGTTTGGGGAGGGTTTTTTGGAAGGGACATCCTGCGTGACACTGCAGTGCCACTCCTAGATGGGCCCGGTGTTTGTGTCGGCCACTAGGGTCGCTTAGCTTAGTCATCCAGCGACCTAGGTGCAAATTTTAGGACTAAAAATAATATTGTGAGGTGTGAGGTATTCAGAATAGACTGAAAATGAGTGTAAATTATGGTTTGTGAGGTTAATAATACTTTGGGATCAAAATGACCCCCAAATTCTATGATTTAAGCTGTTTTTTAGTGTTTTTTTAAAAAAACACCCGAATCCAAAACACACCCGAATCCGACAAAAAAAATTCGGTGAGGTTTTGCCAAAACGCGGTCGAACCCAAAACACGGCCGCGGAACCGAACCCAAAACCAAAACACAAAACCCGAAAAATTTCCGGCGCTCATCTCTATTGAATACCCCCCTATATGCTCATTCTCCTTGTTTCGCCTTGTACTTCCAAACCCTCCAACAGTTTCCATACAGTGTATCACCTCTGCCCCTCCCGCATCCACCATTCATCTATTCCTTTTCAGAAGACACAGGGACAACTTCAGTTTTGTTTTGTTTGTTTTTTACACTTATTAACATTGTTAATTTCGATTTCCAAGAAAATAAGAATTGGTGACATCAATTATTTACAAAAAATTTATTACTCTCAACTACGTAACATTTTTTAAAGGCAAATGTCATCACCTGCTCTGCCGACGAGACCAAAATAATTTATTGCACGTTCAGTTTATAAGCATCAATTTAGCACAAGGGTAATTAATTAGCTTTAATTAAAAAAAGGAAAAGAAAAATGGAAAAAACAAAAACTAAACTCCTACAATTTAATTCGCCTATGTACAAATATATCTTCTTAGGAATGAGTCTGTTGTCCTAAGATCACAGGTTGTGCGCAGTCCCCAAGTCTTTAAATACTATGTTCACTGTCTGGTTAGCAATTGCTGGACACTTGTCAGCACTATATAAGATTGCTATGTTGTAAAGGCAGGGTTACTATTGCGTTGGATATGGCCGTCATTGTCCCCGAACCTTTGGAGTTCTTGTTTAGACTCACAATGTCTATACTCGCCTGCTCGGGTCGATGCTTTCGAAAGATGCTTCTCATCGTGGACTGAAAGTTGTTGGTGACAAAGCAGTAGACGATCGGGTCCATACAACTGTTGAGACTGCTGAGAGTCACCGTGACGTGGTAGACGATGAGTATGACGTCGCGGGGCACGGACGTCTTGGTGCAGAAGACCACCTGGCTGACATGAATGGGCGTGAAACAAACGGTGAAGATGATCAGCACAGTGATGAGGAGCTGCACGGCCTTCATGCGCCTCTCCCGGCTCTGGTTCATCAGCGTTGACCTGGACAAGGCCCACATGATCCGTAAAGTGTAGAAGGTGATGATTATAAGAGGCACAAAGTACTCAAAAATGGTCAGTGTGAAGAGCTGGTAGAGGCAGCACTTCGGGTGACCAATGGTAGTGGTCAAGATGGTGAAGGTGACCACGACGGCATATATCCAAATAAAAATACAGATGCACTTGGCATAGTTAGGGTTCCGCCACTTGCGCGATGCCTCAGCCTGCACGATAGCCATGTAGCGGTCGACGCAAATGCAGGTCAGAAAAATAATACTGCAATACATGTTCACAAAGTAGGTGAAGCTGTGGACAAAGGCACAGGTTCGGCAAGCCTTGGCGCTGTAGTACATGATGATGCGGGTCGGTAGAGAGAGGCCTACCAGGAGGTCGGTCACCACCAGGTTGATGGTGTAGATGACTGATGTGGTCTTTGCTTTGGTCCGGAAGCAAAACACATAGATGGCCAAACTGTTTAATATTATACCCACCAGGAAAATGAGGGTGTTAATGACTAGCAGCGCAACCCAAAGACGATAAAACTTATTATGTAACACCTCATCTAAGTCCGTCAGTGAGTTCGACTGGAGGTCTTCTGTGTTGGCCTGAGAACTATTCTGCTTCATGTTAGCCAAGGTGTGGTTGACCATGTCAGGCGTTTGGCCCAGTAGGCACTCCATGGTCACTCCTCAAATCGATCTGCAAACAAGATGGTGTAAGAGTCAGTAATCATGTTTGTACAACATATAATCTGGATGTTATTACACGATTATGGGTGTGATATGGAAGATCTACGGGGTCTAGGTAGGCAGTCATTAGGTCGGACCCATAAGGTCGACATGCATTAGTTTGACAAAGACAAAAAGTTGACAGGTAAAAGGTAGAAATGACAATGGTCGACAAGTTTTTTTTGCATTTTTTTGGGGGGTCATTTTGTATGTTTCATCATATGTGACCACAATCAGTCGTAGCGTGTACCATCGTTGGTTCGCGTCGCTCGCCACACTTCGGGGCAGGTTACCGTCCCCAATTGTAGTTCATGTGGATAGTAAATCAAGCATAAGTTGGGAAATTATGTAAACCCCCCCAGAAAACATGCGTCGTCCATTGTCTTGCTGACCTTTTGAACCTGTCGACATTAATGCATGTTGACCATATGGTCCTTTGTCTTTCTGGTTTCCATCTATCCTTCAAACGTTATAGCCGTTATGTTTGTTGCCCTTAGATACGACACAAAGAGCAAATCACAGAAGAAGGATGAACAACTCAGTATTCTGTCATGTCCCCACAGAAGGATATAGACCTCAGTATTCTGTCATGTCCGCACAGAAGAAGGATATAGACCTCAGTATTCTGTCATGTCCCCACAGAAGAAGGATATAAACCTCAGTATACTGTCATGTCCCCACGGAAGAAAGATGAAAACCTCACTTTACTGTCATGTCCCCATAGAAGAAGGATGAAGACCTTAATATACGGTCATGCCCCCACAGGAAGACTATGAAGACCTCAGTATACTGTCATGTCCCCACAGAAGAAGGATGAAGACCTCAGTATACTGTCATGTGCTCACAGAAGAAGTATGAAGAACTCAGTATTATGTCATGTCCCCACAGAAGAAGGATATAGACCTCGTATTCTGTCATGTCCGCACAGAAGAAGGATATAGACCTCAGTATTCTGTCATGTCCCCACAGAAGAAGGATATAGACCTCAGTTTTCTGTCATGTCCCCACAGAAGAAGAATATAAACCTCAGTATACTGTTATGTCCCCACGGAAGAAGTATGAAGACCTCAGTATTCCGTCATGTCCCCACAGAAGAAGGATATAGACCGCAGTATTCTGTCATGTCCCCACAGAAGAAGGATAAAGACCTCAGTATTCTGTCATTTTCCCACAGAAGAAGGATAAAGACCTCAGTATTCTGTCATGTCCCCACAGAAGAAGGATGAAGACCTCAGTATACTGTCATGTCCCCACAGAAGAAGGATAAAGACCTCAGTATTCTGTCATGTTGTCACAGGAGAAGGATGAAGACCTCAGTATACTGTCATGTCCCCACAGAAGAAGGATAAAGACCTCAGTATACTGTCATGTCCCCACAGAAGGATGAAGACCTCAGTATTCTGTCATGTCCCCACAGAAGAAGGATGAAGACCTCAATATTCTGTCATGTCCCCACAGAAGAAAGATGAAGACCTGAGTATTCTGCCATGTCCCCACAGAAATAGGATAAAGACCTCAGTATTCTGTCATGTTCCCACAGAAGAAGGATAAAGACCTCAGTATTCTGTCATGTCCACACAGAAGAAGGATAAAGACCTCAGTATTTTGTCATGTTCCCACAGAAGAAGGATAAAGACCTCAGTATACTGTCATGTCCCCACAGAAGAAGGATAAAGACCTCAGTATTCTGTCATGTCCCCACAGAAGAAGTATGAAGACCTCAATATTCTGTCATGTCCCCACAGAAGAAGGATAAAGACCTCAGTATTCTGTCATGTCCCCACAGAAGAAGGATAAAGACCTCAGTATTCAGTCATGTTCCCACAGAAGGATGAAGACCTCAGTATACTGTCATGTCCCCACAGAAGAAGGATAAAGACCTCAGTAATCTGTCATGTCCCCACAGAAGATAGATGAAGACCTCAGTATTCTGTCATGTCCCCACAGAAGAAGGATAAAGACCTCAATAATCTGTCATGTCCCCACAGAAGATGGATGAAGACCTCAGTATACGGTCATGCCCCCCACACAAGAAGGACATCCCTTACCTTATGAGAGAGAGGCAGCAGACTACGTCAAAGGATCCTGTTTATTAAACATAAGATGAGTTTGTGAAGCCGTACAGTGATTTTCAGCACCATAGAACCTACATGAAGCCAAGTGGTGTGACCCAGTCCACAGCTGGATGTACCTGCAGACAAATAAAAGTTATGAATTAATACTTACTATATGAGCTAATTTCTATATCCTGCCACTAAAATGCTAATTATCTGCCCGCTGGCATTATGATAGCTATATTCCTCCAAATAAATCAGATGTTATGGGTTGCAGTCAAAATGTAGACAGACGATTTTAGGGTCAAGGTGAGATTAACGTTAGAGTTAGATTAAAATTAGCGTCAATTACAGTTAGGGTTAGGATGGGGTTACGGTTAGATTAGGGTTAGGCTGGGGTTACGGTTAGATTAGGGTTAGGCTGGGGTTAGGGTTAGATTAGGGTTAGGCTGGGGTACAGTTAGATTAGGGTTAGGCTGGGGTTATGGTTAGATTAGGGTTAGGCTGGGGTACAGTTAGATTAGGGTTAGGCTGGGGTTATGGTTAGATTAGGGTTAGGCTGGGGTTATGGTTAGATTAGGGTTAGGCTGGGGTACAGTTAGATTAGGGTTAGGCTGGGGTTATGGTTAGATTAGGGTTAGGCTGGGGTTATGGTTAGATTAGGGTTAGGCTGGGGTACAGTTAGATTAGGGTTAGGATGGGGTTATGGTTAGATTAGGGTTAGGCTGGGGTACAGTTAGATTAGGGTTAGGCTGGGGTTATGGTTAAATTAGGGTTAGGCTGGGGTTATGGTTAGATTAGGGTTAGGCTGGGGTACAGTTAGATTAGGGTTAGGATGGGGTTATGGTTAGATTAGGGTTAGGCTAGGGTTACGGTTAGATTAGGGTTAGGCTGGGGTTATGGTTAGATTAGGGTTAGGCTGGGGTACAGTTAGATTAGGGTTAGGATGGGGTTATGGTTAGATTAGGGTTAGGCTGGGGTTACGGTTAGATTAGGGTTAGGCTGGGGTTACGGTTAGATTAGGGTTAGGCTGGGGTACAGTTAGATTAGGGTTAGGATGGGGTTATGGTTAGATTAGGGTTAGGCTGGGGTTACGGTTAGATTAGGGTTAGGCTGGGGTTACGGTTAGATTAGGGTTAGGCTGGGGTACAGTTAGATTAGGGTTAGGCTGGGGTACGGTTAGATTAGGGTTAGGATGGGGTTACGGTTAGATTAGGGTTAGGCTGGGGTACAGTTAGATTAGGGTTAGGATGGGGTTATGGTTAGATTAGGGTTAGGCTGGGGTTACGGTTAGATTAGGGTTAGGCTGGGGTACAGTTAGATTAGGGTTAGGCTGGGGTACGGTTAGATTAGCTCCTAACTATCACTTTTCAAACACAGCCTGTAACATGGCAGTTAGGAGCTGATTGGCTGCTACTTTATCTCTCTCCTCGATATCACTGTCCAAGGCTTAGTATATCTCCTCTTTAGAGATAAAGTGGAGCTTCTAACTGTGATATACTTTATCTCAAACAGTCTTTGAAATGACAGTTACGCACTGATTGGTTGCTATGGTCAATTTATCCACTAAATCTTGATTCCAATAAGGACATAATGCACATGCCACGTGGGGAAGGGGCATGACAAAATTGATCCCAAAGAACGCCTATGCTATAGTTCCCCTCCCCCCCGACACACACACACACACATATATATATATATATATATATACACACACACACACACACACACACACACACACACACACACACAGATTTATAGAACACTGCAAGAAAATGGATTTGGACACAAACCCTCTTTATACCACATTCATGCACTCAAACCAAGAGCTTGCTGCCATTCAGCCAAAATATCACTCATTTAATAACACATTTCAATATACTGCCACACCCAGGACTCAAACCCACAACCTGCTGCATCCCAGCAATACACCCCACCCACCGAGCCACTTGATCCCGCATAAAAACTATGAGATTTATAACTCACTTGAATGATTTATAACTTCACTTGAATGGGAGCGTCTCTGTGCACTCCCGACGTGACTAGGTGGACGGATCGCCTAGTCACACTGGGAGTGCATGCCTGCGATGGATCCGCCTCAGATGAGCACGGCTCCATCTGTAGCTCAATGAATAAAGTGTCCGACTGCAATGTCATAGGCAACGGGTTCAAATCCCGGGCACATCAGCATCCTGAAATGTAATACAGGACAGTGCGACTGAGCAACAAAGAGCTATCAAGTCAAGTCCATGAATGCTGTATAGGTATTAGCGACATAAGGGGTGGGGGTAGGAGATAGGGGTGGTCAGGAGATGCTGGGCTTCACAAAGGGAGGAAGCTACAAGTGAAAGTAATTAAAATATTAAATTGACAAGTGCTGCCAACAGCTCCCCCTACCCTGCAGCGCTATGTGCCGAGCACAGTCCGCACACACCTAGTTACGGCCCTGTTTAATACACCTTCCCGGGGGACCTTATTAAGCATGTAAAAGTCTCCAAACCATCGCAGAATAAAGTCTGGGCATACTGTAGTCAGCATGAGGAATATTCTATAGTTCTTAGACAGAACTGAAGCATTAATTGTGTGACCTTTCGCTTACGCAACCCACTGATCCTTAAATGAAGGGGTCAGAGCCTACACACTTACGTGTCCAAACTGGTGGTGAGGAGAATGCCCTCTCCTGGCATCACTGGGGTCACTGATGCCAGGACAGCCCCATTAGAGCCCAATGGCTCTAATCTCTCTATTGTATGAGCCGCTTGTCTGTTATTAAACGCCCATGGATGTGAACCCTAAAATGAGATTTATGATAAAAACTTACCGTTGTTAAATCTCTTTCTGCGAGGTACACTGGGCTCCACAGGGAATAACATCGGGGTGTAGAGTAGGATCTTGATCCGAGGCACCAACAGGCTAAAAGCTTAGACTGTTCTCAGAATGCATAGAGCCGCCTCCTCTATAACCCCGCCTCCGTGCACAGGAGCTCAGTTTTGTTAACCAGCCCAATGCAGTAGTAGGCAAAAAGAGACGACAACCGTTAGTAGCCACATACACCATATTCTCACGACAGGAGAAGGTGTCAACGGCTAATGCCATACAAACCCAAAGAAGCTAAGTGCATCAGGGTGGGCGCCCTGTGGAGCCCAGTGTACCTCGCAGAAAGAGATTTAACAACGGTAAGTTCTTACCTTAAATCTCGTTTTCTGCTGCGGGGTACACTGGGCTCCACAGGGAATAACATCGGGGATGTCCTAAAGCAGTTCCTCATGGGAGGGGAAGCACTGTAGCGGGCACAAGAACCCGGCGTCCAAAGGAAGCTTCCTGGGAGGCGGATGTATTGAAGGCATAGAACCTTATGAACGTGTTCACTGAGGACCACGTAGCCGCCTTGCACAATTGTTCAAGGGTCGCACAACGGAGGGCCGCCCAAGAAGGTCCAACCGACCGAGTAGAATGGCCCTTGATTGTAGCAGGAGCTGGAAGGCCAGCCTGTACATAAGCATGTGCAATCACCATTCTAATCCATTTGGCCAGGGTCTGCTTGTGAGCAGGCCAGCCACGTTTGTGAAAACCAAACAGTACAAAGAGAGAATCAAACTTCCTGATAGGAGCTGTCCTCTTCACATAGTTACGGAGAGCCTGTACCACATCCAAAGACCGCTCTATGGAAGACAATTCAGGAGAGACAAAGGCCGGAACCACAATCTCCTGATTAAGGCGGAAAGAAGATACCACCTTAGGTAGGTACCCAGGACGTGTTCTAAGAACCGCCCGGTCACGGTGAAATATCAGATAGGGGGACCTACACGACAAGGCACCCAAATCCGACACCCGTCTAGCAGAGGCAATAGCCAGCAGAAACAATACCTTAAGGGAAAGCCACTTAAGGTTTGCAGATTCAAGAGGCTCAAACGGAGACTCTTGTAAAGCCTCCAGAACCACCGACAAATCCCAAGGAGTCACAGGCGGGACGTAAGGAGGTTGAATCCGTAACACACCCTGAGTGAACGTATGAACATCAGGCAGAGTGGCAATTTTTCTCTGAAACCAAACCGACAAGGCAGAAATATGAACCTTGATGGAGGCCAGACGAAGGCCTAAGTCCAGGCCCTGTTGCAGAAAGGCCAAAAGTTTGGCCGTACTAAACTTGTAAACGTCATGATTATTAGATGTGCACCAAGCAAAGTAAGCATTCCAGACCCTATGGTAAATCCGAGCAGAAGCCGGCTTACGGGCCTTCAACATAGTCTGAGTGACCGCCTCAGAAAAACCCTTGGCCCTTAGTATGGAAGCTTCAAGAGCCACGCCGTCAAAGCCAGACGGGCCAAATCCTGGAAAACACAAGGGCCCTGAACGAGGAGGTCTGGTCGTTGTGGAAGCAGAAGAGGACGCTCCAAAGAAAGACCCTGGAGGTCTGAGAACCAATGCCTTCTGGGCCATGCTGGAGCGATCAGAAGTAGGATTCCTCCTTCTTGCTTGAACTTCCTTATTACTCTGGGCAGAAGTGACACCGGAGGGAACACGTACGGCAGCCGAAAGTTCCATGGAATTGCCAGAGCGTCCACGAACGTTGCTTGAGGATCCCTTGTCCTTGCTCCGAAGACTGGAACCTTGTGATTGTGTCGAGACGCCATCAGGTCCACATCTGGGAGGCTCCACTTGTCCACTAAGAGTTGAAATACTTCTGGATGGAGGCTCCACTCTCCGGAGTGTACATCCTGACGACTGAGTAAATCCGCTTCCCAGTTTAGTACTCCCGGGATGAACACTGCCGATATGGCTGGCAGATGGCGTTCTGCCCACTGAAGAATTCTGGATACTTCCCTCATTGACATGCGGCTTCGAGTGCCGCCTTGATGATTTATGTACGCCACCGTGGTGGCGTTGTCCGACTGTACTTGAACAGGTCTGTTCTGTATTAAATGCTGGGCCAAGCTCAGAGCATTGAACATCGCCCGCAGTTCCAGAATGTTTATCGGGAGGAGAGACTCCTACTTGGTCCACCGACCCTGAAGGGAGTGTTGCTCCAACACCGTGCCCCAACCTCTCAGACTGGCATCCATTGTCAGAAGGACCCAGTTGGAGATCCAGAAGGGACGACACCTGCTCAATCGTTGGTCCTGAAGCCACCAGCTCAGTGACAGACGGACCTCCGGAGACAAGGAGATCATGTGAGACCTGATCCGGTGAGGCAGACCGTCCCACTTGGCAAGAATCAATTTCTGTAGAGGGCTGGAATGGAATTGAGCGTACTCCACCATGTCGAAGGCTGACACCATGAGACCTAGCACTTGCATCGCCGAATGTATCAACACTTGCGGACGAGATAGGAAGCATCGAATCCTGTCCTGAAGCTTCAGGACCTTCTCCTGAGACAAGAACAACCATTGGTTGTGAGTGTCTAACAACGCCCCCAGGTGCACCATGCTCTGCGCAGGGACCAGGGAAGATTTCTTCCAGTTGATGAGCCACCCGTGGGCTTGCAGAAACTGGAACTTCAGATCCAGATGGCGTAGGAGAATTTCTGGGGAATTCGCCAGGATCAACAAGTCATCCAGATACGGGAGAATCCTGACCCCTTGACGGCGGAGTACAACCGTCATTACCGCCATGACCTTGGTGAAGACTCGCGGGGCCGTGGTCAAGCCAAAAGGTAACGCCCGAAATTGGTAATGGAGGTTGCCAACAGCAAACCTCAGATATTGCTGATGCGACATTGCAATAGGAATATGCAGGTAAGCATCCTGTATGTCCAGGGAGACCATATAATCCCCTGGTTCCAAAGCCAGAACAATAGAGCGAAGGATTTCCATACGAAACTTGGAGACTCTTACAAATTTGTTCAAGGACTTAAGGTTGAGAATGGGCCGAGAGGACCCATTCGGTTTCGGGACTAGGAATAGCGGTGAATAGTACCCCTTGCCTCTCTGAGCCAGAGGCACCTGTCCTACCACTCCTGTGTCCAGGAGAGACTGTACCACCGAATGAAGAGTTTTTGCCTTTACCTGATCCGGAGGGACATCTGTCAGGCAAAATCGATGAGGGGGACGATTCTTGAAGGATACGGCGTAACCTCAAGTGACGACTTCCCATACTCAGGCATCGGAAGTGGTCTTCAACCATTCCTGGGTAAACCCTAGAAGTCGGACCCCACCCTGGGATCCCCCAGAGGGAGGTCCGCCCCGTCATGCAGCAGACTTGTCCGTTTTGGAAGCAGGCTGACGGGCAGCCCAGGCCCGTTTAGGTTTGGGCTTAGCGGTTTTGGAAGTGCGAGTCTGTTTCGGGTACGCCTGACCTTTTGATTTACCTGAAGGACGAAAGGAGCGAAAGGAAGTACTCTTAGCCTTCGGTACCGAAGGAGCAGTACTAGGTAGACACACTGTTTTAGCGGAAGCTAAGTCAGCCACTATCTTGTTGAGGTCCTCTCCAAAAAGAACGTCTCCCTTAAAAGGGAGCACCTCCAGGGTTTTCTTAGAGTCCAGATCCACAGACCAGGACCGTAACCAGAGAATCCGGCGAGCCAAAATGGACGTAGTAGAAGCCTTGGCCGCCAGAATACCGGCATCAGAAGCCGCCTCCTTAATGTAATGAGATGCTGTGACAATATACGAGAGACATTGTCTAGCATTATCAGAAAAGTTGGATAGCAGCTCTGCTTCCACCTCCTGAGCCCACGCTTCAATAGCCTCTGCAGCCCTTGTTGCTGCAATAGTGGGCCGATGCGCAGCACCTGCTAGAGTGTAAATCGCTTTTAAGCAACCCTCCACACGCTTATCCGTCGGTTCTTTCAGAGTAGTGACGGTAGTTACAGGCAGAGCTGAGGACACCACCAGCCGCGCCACTTGCGAATCCACTGGCGGGGGTGTTTCCCAATTTTTACTAAGCTCCGCAGCGAGGGGATAGCGAGCCAGCATCTTCTTGTGAGGTGTGAATTTCTTTCCTGAATTTTCCCAGGATTCCTGACGTATTTCAACTAAATGGTCAGAATGAGGTAAAACTTGTTTAATAACCTTCTGACGTTTAAATCTGTCCGGTTTCTTGGAGGTAGCATCAGGCTCTGGGTCATCAGTAATTTGAAGAATAAGCCTGATAGCCTCCAATAAGTCAGGAACATCCACCTGAGAGACCGATTCCCCATCAGAATTATCTGGATCAGTGTCTGTGGGGTCAGTATATACGCCTTCTTCATCAGACGAGGTGTCTGGGACGTGGGTGGATTGTGAGGAAGTAATGGCCCGCTTAGGGGACCCCTTGGTCCCCTTGGTCTTAGGTGGGCGAGGGTTAGACGTCTGTTTAGTCAGTGAGTGGTTCAATTGCTGTAACTGAGCGGACAGTTGATCTGCCCAAGGCGGATTAACCGTAGGGACCATAAGCGGTTGTACCAGCACAGGAGGTCCCATAGGGGGCGCAAGTCTAGTCACCAGTGTACTTAATAACGTGGAGAAGTAGCCCAAGGTGGGTTGTTATGAACCCCCATTGCTACAGTTACACTGGGGTGTAAGGAACCCTCCAGAACCTGAACCCTCTGCTGCTATGTTTTCCTCTAATATGTCTGCAGCGTCACCACCACGCAATGTGGGATCAGCCCCAGCTCCGTTGCCCCTTGTAGCTGGCATGTTTGAAAGCTCAATTCACGGGCAACCCAGTACAATATCAGCAGCCTAATACCTTAACAAGAACCCCCTGTGCAGTGTATGAGCACAAACAGAGAATTCAAGAGGTATATGGTGACTAAAAATCACAGAGAAAAATACACAGTAAGTATATCCTGTGAAATACCTATATTAAACAATAACCCTGACGCACTTAGCCCCCTCAGGTTACAGAATATAGGGATAGCAATCTGAGTGAGATACACGAAATGGAAGTCACGCAGCAGCTATATGCACACACACACAGTCACATGTACAAAGCAGAAATTATGGCATGCAATAAAACTGCACTGGACTAGCAATACAAAGTAATACTAAGTACAGCTATATAATCAATAGATATAACAATGCACAGTAACGACTGAATGTATATCACAGGGTACTTGTACTATATAACTCTGACTAAATGCACTGTTTCTTAACTAACACTGTCAGCAGACATGTAGAATACTTAAGTGTCCTGTAAAACGCACAGCGCTGACATGCAGGCGGCTTTACAGAGGAGGATTTGCCCAAACAGTCCCAGGATCAGCTCAGCTTGTCCTAATGGCGCCCAAACGCTGACAGGGAGTGAGGGAGAGAGAGAGAGAGATGCAGCTCCAGGGTGGGAACATTTACTCTAAATGGTGCCCTGGGGCTGGGGCTTCAGGTCAAAGCCTTATCCCCTTGCTGGGCTTCACCACCGGGTACTGTGGGCTATGTAATAAACAGTTTTTAGTAAAACCGACCTGTGCCCTTGCCCTGGTGGTCTAGTGGGGTCCCTGTACTACCACAGTGTCCACGCCAGTGCGCGCGGCCCGCCTCCCACCGGCTGCGCCGGATCGGGGTTTCCAGTGGGTCCCACCTGGGGGACCGTCTTACCTTCTCCCAAAGTGCGGACACGCGATCCTGGAGAGCTGCGGAGGGGTGTGTGACTGACTGGAGCAAACCGGAGCCTCCGCTGTAAGTACCCGGCAGCCAGGGCGCGGGAGTATACAGCGCCGCTGGGGGAGGTGATGGAGCTGCAGCAGGAGATGTCTGACTGACATCTAACACACACAGTGTCTCTGCTGCAGCCCTTGAAGTCTTCAGATTTCACTTAAAAAAGCTCTTCTGAGGGCTGCTGGAGCAGCCCTACCTGTTGTATGCCTGCACTGCATGGCACCAACTATAAAACTGAGCTCTTCTGCATGGAGGCGGGGTTATAGAGGAGGCGGCGCTATGCATTCTGGGAACAGTCAAAGCTTTTAGCCTGTTGGTGCCTTGGATCAAGATCCTACTCTACACCCCGATGTTATTCCCTGTGGAGCCCAGTGTACCCCGCAGCAGAAACTATGTATATTCGTCCTAAAGTTAATATCTGTCTCCTGGGAGATCTGTGCGCTTTCACCTCCCTCACTGCTCAGTGTATCTGCCAGGTCTATTATTCACCCTTCTAGGACAGAGTCCTATGAGTCCTCTCCTGTAGGTCTCTCGGTGGATCTGACAGTACAGCGTTACTCACACTCACCAAATATGGCTGTATAAAGGAGCCGCCACGGTCACTGCCGGCTGTAATACTGCTCCTCAGCATCTTAGAATGTCAGACTTACTGTAAATTAACCCAAATGAGATCACAGTTCCGGGAAGGTCCTCCGTGCATTATATTTGACATCTTGTAACGTGACGAGCATAGAACACAGCTTTCTCTAGTTATATACTGTATATACTGCATTTTTGGTATCCTATGGCTCTGCTGCTGAGGAACTACAAGTCTTAGCATGCCCAGTGTTTCTAGTGATATTCACATACATAGATTTAAATGGTTTGGAAGGCTATTATACCAGCCAGTAGCGCATCTTGCTACGGGCACACAGGACTTTTGCCCGGGGCCATCCGGAGGGCGCCGCTGCAGTGGCAAGATCCGCTACTGGTGGTTCCCCCCCGGTGCTGGCTGTCACTGCTGTGTGCGATGACATCATCGCGCATAGCACGGCATTGTGAAACGGCACATAGGGGTCATGATTGACCTCTAGTGTCTATGCGGTGCTATGGTAGAGACGTCATGACGTCTCTCCCATAGATCAGAGGAGCGGCGCCGGTGGCCGGAGACGGAGACAGAGGGCAGCAGCGGGCGGGAATCAGGAGCGGGGATGGTGAGTATTAATTTAAAAAAAAAATGTTTACATTTGACCACGCCCCTTTATGAAGCCACGCCCCTATTTTCACCCGGGCCGCCACAAGGGCTAGACCCGGCCCTGATACCAGCAGATATATCACATGGGGCTGTGACCATGGGGGGCAATCTGTCATTCTTCCTGTCAGTGACCCTATTAGTTTATAAGGCGCCTCAGGTCTCTGCAGGGCCGGACAGTGAGAAAAACAGGTCATAAATAAAACATGCTGCACCTGGGGGTCAATGCAATTTGCTGCGAGGGATGGAAATGCTGCCAATGATACCACCAAACACCCCCACGGACTCACGGACTTTTTTTGCCCAACTGTTAACAAATTTGCTGCTGCGATCAGGTCTGAATTACCCCCTTTGTACGCATCCCTGTTTTTCCTCACTTTGGGGCATACAGTACATAGCGCTTCCCAAGCTGTTGGGCTGCTCCCAGTCCCTCTCTCTAAGGTTTAGTGGCGCTGCACCCATTCAGCGTTTGCCTGACATGCAGAGCAGCAGGTGAGACTAGTGTGACCTCTCAACCCTTGTCCCCCAGGGGGCACTGTGGGCCGTGGGTGGTACAGTCAGGAATAGCGCCCGTGCAGAAGGACTGTCTCCATAACTGGAGGTCTGCCTGTACATTGTGTTACCAGCCGGATCCTTATACAGTAGTTATACACGTCTTGTATTCCGCTCTCTGTGGCCGGTCAGATCTCATGATGAGTCAGAGGTTCCGGGTAATCTCAGTGCCCCTCATATAATGCACCACAGCTAGAACGTCAGACGCTTACTTGTGGAATAGACATTTATGTCCTACTATAAATGCAGCGATAAGCTCCTCTCATCGGGGATTCTCAGAACTACATCTGAGTCATCCAATGGATGTCAGCCCAGTAAAGTCTCAGACACTGAATGGGGTTCCCTATCCTCTCATACATTAGTATTAAACGGTGAATGCTGCTCCTCACCTCTATGGGGTGGAATTCAAGTGTTATGCGCATTGTCACCAACTAGATGGCGCCCGACGGAGCAATTCAAGGATTGATCCATTCGGGCACGCACAGCCGCCGGCGCTAACATTACTGTTACGTTGTTTCATCATTTTGATGGGCTGGTAACTAGTAAATAAATACATTTATATATACACTGCTCAAAAAAATAAAGGGAACACTAAAATAACACATCCTAGATCTGAATGAATGAAATATTCTTATTAAATACTTTGTTCTTTACATAGTGGAATGTGCTGACAACAAAACCACACAAAAATTATCAATGGAAATCAAATAACCCATGGAGGTCTGGATTTGGAGTCATACTCAAAATTAAAGTGGGAAAACACACTACAGGCTGATCCAACTTTGATGTAATGTCCTTAAAACAAGTCAAAATGAGGCTCAGTAGTGTGTGTGGCCTCCACGTGCCTGTATGACCTCCCTACAACCCACACAAGTGGCTCAGGTAGTGCAGCTCATCCAGGATGGCACATCAATGCAAGCTGTGGCAAGAAGGTTTGCTGTGTCTGTCAGCGTAGTGTCCAGAGCATGGAGGCGCTACCAGGAGACAGGCCAGTACATCAGGAGACGTGGAGGAGGCCGTAGGAGGGCAACAACCCAGCAGCAGGACCGCTACCTCCGCCTTTGTGCAAGGAGGAACAGGAGGAGCACTGCCAGAGCCCTGCAAAATGACCTCCAGCAAGCCACAAATGTGCATGTGTCTACTCAAACGATCAGAAACAGACTCCATGAGGGTGGTATGAGGGCCCAACGTTGCTTACAGCCCAACAACGTGCAGGACGTTTGGCATTTGCCAGAGAACACCAAGATTGGCAAATTCGCCACTGGCGCCCTGTGCTCTTCACAGATGAAAGCAGGTTCTCACTGAGCACATGTGACAGATGTGACAGAGTCTGGAGACGCCAAGGAGAACGTTCTGCTGCCTGCAACATCCTCCAGCATGACCGGTTTGGCAGTGGGTCAGTAATGGTGTGGGGTGGCATTTCTTTGGGGGGCCGCACAGCCTTTCATGAGCTCGCCAGAGGTAGCCTGATTGCCATTAGGTACCGAGATGAGATCCTCAGACCCCTTGTGAGACCATATGCTGGTGCGGTTGGCCCTGGGTTCCTCCTAATGCAAGACAATGCTAGACCTCATGTGGCTGGAGTGTGTCAGCAGTTCCTGCAAGACGAAGGCATTGATACTATGGACTGGCCCGCCCGTTCCCCAGACCTGAATCCAATTGAGCACATCTGGGACATCATGTCTCGCTTCATCCACCAATGCCACGTTGCACCACAGACTGTCCAGGAGTTGGCGGATGCTTTAGTCCAGGTCTGGGAGGAGATCCCTCAGGAGACCATCCGCCACCTCATCAGGAGCATGCCCAGGCGTTGTAGGGAGGTCATACAGGCACGTGGAGGCCACACACACTACTGAGCCTCATTTTGACTTGTTTTAAGGACATTACATCAAAGTTGGATCAGCCTGTAGTGTGTTTTTCCACTTTCATTTTGAGTGTGACTCCAAATCCAGACCTCCATGGGTTAATAAATTTGATTTCCATTGATAATTTTTGTGTGATTTTGTTGTCAGCACATTCAACTATGTAAAGAACAAAGTATTTAATAAGAATATTTCATTCATTCAGATCTAGGATGTGTTATTTTAGTGTTCCCTTAATTTTTTTGAGCAGTGTATATATATATACACACCTGTATATGGGAGGATCAGCGCAGCTTTGTCACAGTTATGTCTGCAGCCGTGTGCGCCAGTGTAAATGCCCCCTCCTGGCCACAGGCACACACCCGTTACTCTCATCAGCGTGCACCACACCCTATAGTACCCGGGCGTGGTTCATAGGTCGACCACTATTTGTCGACAGTGACTAAGTCGGCACCCAAAATAGGTCGACACAAGCATTAGGTCGACATGAGTTTTTTTTTTTTTTTAAATTGGTGTCGCTTTTTTCGTAGAGTGACCGGGTACCCCAATTAGTGCACCGTGTCCCCTCACATGGCTCGCTTCGCTCATCATGCTTCTGGCGGGTTACCATTCCCAATTGTAGTCCACGTGGGTTGTAAAGTATGAAAGTTAAAAAAATGAAAAAAATTGTGAAAAACCTTTTGTCATGTTGACCTAGAACATGTCGACCTAGAAACCCTTTCAACCTAATGCATGTCGACCAATAGTGGTCGACCTAATGACTGTCATCCTAAATGTGGTCGGCCTAGAGACCGGATGCCATAGTACCCGTATCATACACTGCATGCCTCCACTGCGTCCACCTCTCCCTATGTCGCACTTACGTGGCCGCGCCCTTGCTGTACATCGCTTCCTTGCCCCAATTCCGCGTCTTTAGGTGTAAGGTTGCGCACGTCCACAGTAGCGAACACATTTTTGGTGCGAATGTGCAGGACGGAAATGCATATGTTACTCATACGCCCGTCCCAAACCCCAACATCCAACGTAAGTAGCACAATATAGCAGCCCCCTAAGAGACCTCTGCAATCGGAAATGGTTCTTATCCATCGCACTAACTTTTGTGTACAGCCTGGGGATGCCGGCATTGTGTCGATAACCCGCAAATGTCTTTGAATACGTATGCCCCTTAATGAGATCAACAATGGCTGTAAAGGTGATTACATGTAATTTATCTAAGTGCATTTTCTAAGAAAAATAGGACCTTTGTATTTAGAAATGAATAAAGACAGCCGCCGGATCTGTCCACCAGCAGAAACAAGGAACATAGGGGGTCATTCCGAGTTGATCGCAGCTTCAAATTTGTTAGCAGTTGGGAAAAACCATGTTGCACTGCAGGTGGGGCAGATGTAATATGTGCTGAGAGTTAGATTTGGGTGCGTTATTTTGTTTCTGTGCAGGGTAAATACTGGCTGCTTTATTTTTACACTGCAATTTAGATTTCAGTTTGAACACACCCCACCCAAATCTAACTCTCTCTGCACATGTTACATCTGCCCCCCCCCCCCCCCCCCCCTGCAGTGCACATGGTTTTGCCCAACTGCTAACAAATTTGCTGCTGCGGTTAACTCTGAATTAGGCCCATACGGCCTAATTCAAGGTTGATTGCAAAACAACATTTTCCTTTAATTGGCAAAACCATGTGCACTGCAGGGGGTAGGCAGATGTAACATGTGCAGAGAGAGTTATATTTGGGTGGGGTGTGTTCAAACTGAAATCTAAATTGCAGTGTAAAGATAAAGCACACAGTATTTACCCTGCACAGAAACAAAATAACCCACCCAAATCTAACTCTCTCTGCACATGTTACATATGCCCCACCTGCAGTGCACATGGTTTTTCCCATTAGAGAAAAATTTTGTTTTGCAATCAACCTTGAATTAGGCCCAAAGACGCCCTGAGGGAGTCCATGGTCACGCAGACGGGCCACAGTAACTGAGAGGTTGGCGCCATGTTTTCTGTGCACGGAGGGGGTCATTCCGAGTTGATCGCTAGCTGCATTTGTTCGCAGCGCAGTGATCAGGCTAAAAAACGGCAGTTCTGCGCATGCGTATGTGGCGCAATGCGCACGCGTGACGTACGGGCACAACGAACGATGCAGTTTTGCACAGGCTCTAGCGATGCATTTCAGTCGCAGTGCTGTCCACAGAGTGATTGACATGAAGTGGGCGTTTCTGGGTGGCAACTGACCGTTTTCAGGGAGTGTTCGGAAAAACGCAAGCGTGCCAGGAAAAACACAGGCGTAGCTGGGTGAACGCTGGGCGGGTTTGTGACGTCAAATCCAGAACTGAACAGTCTGAAGTGATCGCAAGCGCTGAGTAGGTTTAGAGCTACTCTGAAACTACACAACATTTTTTTGCAGGCGCTCTGCGATACAACCGTTAGCACTTCTGCTAAGCTAAAATACACTCCCAGTGGGAGGCGGCATAGCATTTGCACGGCTGCTAAAAACTGCTAGCGAGCGATCAACTCGGATTGACCCCCAGAATCTCAGATGAAGGCTGAGATATGCCACGAAAATAGTTGCAACGCATTTTTTGCAGACACTTCCCGATTACTCCCCCGACTGTCAATCACTTTGCGATTAAGGGGGACATTTACTAAGCAGTGATAAGAGCGGAGAAGTGAGCCAGTGGAGAAGTTGCCCCATCAACCAATCAGAAGTTCTATATCATTTTATAGTATGCAAATTATAGATGTTACTTCGGTGCTGATTGGTTGCCATGGGCAACTTCTCCACTGGCTCACTTCTCCACTCTTATCACTGCTTAGTAAATGTCCCCCTAAATTCTCACTGCGAGCGGCATCACAAGGTACCTCGGTGCGTGCGCAGTGCGATTGCGGTGCACGCGCAGTCTTCCAATAATTGCTCAGAAGCGTGCACGTTGGCACTGCGTACATGCCGGAATCAGACCTGGTGATACTTAAATATAACAAAATATTCACATCCTCAGTATATCGCTGTGTTAATAATCGTACGCAGTAGACCTCTTCCTCTAATGACATAGGGGCATATTAATTCATTATCAGGTTCTAGACCTGATCATTAAAATCTTATAACGACGCTTATGGCGACAATATGTGATGAAAGATCACTAGAATGTATTACAAACACTTGCAGAGAGAGGGGACTCCTAAAGGATCCCGCCCCTGTGGTGTGTATGAGGGAAAGGGATCCCTAATACAATCACATCCCTTCTTCTTCGGGACACCCGTGGCACTAACCACGCCTGCCCGGGCGGCCAATGTCATCTCCTGGTAAATGATGCGGTACAATGGGTAGCACCATCCTCGGGTGGCGTTAGCTACTGGGGCCAAGGTCCGGCTTGGTAAATTCCAGGGACCTGCCTTTGCGATCAGAAATGGGAGATTATCCAATGATCTCTAATATCTGCTGCGGTCCTGTACTTCCGGGAGAAACGTCATATTTGCTGGTTATTCATGTTCTTGTGGAGTAAGGACTCGTACTGTAGTAGGCTGACCATACTAGCCTTTTAAACTGGGACGCTCATGAATTACACAGGTTCTGTGGCTGATTAAAACCAGGTGACATGCAGGCTTCAAGTCAGCCAGCCACAGAACCTGTGCAAGTCATGAGTGTCCCAGTTTAAAGGGCTAGTGTGGTCAGCCTAACTGTAGAATTGGACCAAGAGATTGCAGTTAAATTAGGGATGGCCATTGACCATCGATGATTTAAAATCCCTGCACGGAACTCCCATGATCCCATTACAATAAAATCGCTCCACAAGCTAAAATCTCACTTTTGCGCTTTTCTCCCTCAAAGCAATGATGAATGGAGCACGTACGCCGTATTTGGGTAGGGACGCCATAACTTTGGCCAACTTCTCTCCTTGGTGTACGCAATTTCCTGCTCCTTCATGAACATATCCCTCACGCTCTGTAAACCATCAGCAGATGTCTGGGTGCCTTTGCGCTAATTTAAGGCGCCTGGTGCATTTGAAGCCAGGTTACTTAGCTGGGCAGTATGCATAAAATAACTAGAGTGTGCGGAAATAAATATCTCCATTTGGGGATAGTTAGAGTAAAACACATGACCTGTATGTGGTATCAAGGTCAGGTAGATGGGGCAAGTGCTAGTTGCCCAAGCCTAGTCTTATGGCTGTGGGAGGAAACGGATCAGGTAACAGAGCAGGAGATGAACAGAAGATTTTGAAAAACTTCCCTTGGAATCTGTTCTCTGCTTCTGCCCCAAACCCAAATGAAGGGAACGATTATCTGTGATCTGTTCACTTACTGCCCCTTGGTCTGGGCAGTTACAAATAAATTTCAGAGTTTATTTCCAAATATATCAATAAAAAACTTTTGTCCTAGGGGCGCCGTGAAAACTCGTCTGATACTCTAGGCTGCCGTGATTCCAGAAAGTTTGGGAACCACTGGCGTAATGGTTTGACTACCTTCATGTCACTTTAATTTATTGCTGCTGGATTTTTCTATGCTTCTCAGTTATGTATTTTATAATCAGGCACAGGTGCTTTTGCTGCCCTTGAAAATGATACAGCTGAGCTCTCTGCCTTGGAGACAAACAACAGTAACAGCAGAGAAGCTCTGTGTTGTGTTCAAAGGCAACAACAGTAAACAATAGTGTCTGATGATATAAACACTTGGCTGAAAACGTCAGACTAAAGGCAGAAATATAAATGTCCGGTAAAAGTTGCACAGGTGCATGAAGAAGATGATAACTTATAGGCAGGTGGAAAACACATTTAATTCACGGGTGAAATCAGTTCTGTTACAGCTTTTATTTGATTTCCTGATTAACTTATATAACTATAAATACTGCGTATACGTTAGACACACCTCGCAAAGTGATATATGTCTGGTTTATATGGAGCTGGGAAGTAAAATCAGCGCAATTAGATACAAATGACAGTTCAGAATAATTCCTTGGGATCCCTGTTATAAACAGCAGCCATAGGGCAGCCTGCGAAATGTAAATTCAGGGCTATAGAAGAAAGAACATCGCAGCAGCCGGCAGTCACTAGTGGAAAATGTGTAATTTATGGCCTCTTTTTAATTATTTTAAGACAAACATCTTGCGGGCTGCGCGGTGGGAGACGTCACGCTGACTGCAGAGAGTATACAGTGGCAGATATTCAGCTACAAGTGTTTGTTATAGTGATACATATGGCTGCGAGGCGTGATTGTGTCTACAAGCGTTATACCCCTTTCACACCGCTGAGATAACCCAGGTTATTGCTGGGCCGACCTGGGATGTGAGCCCCTCGGCCTGGGGCAGTCTTACTGGGGCTCAGTCTAGGTCAGACCACTGATGCTGCAGCAGTCCAGTAAGTACCTGTAACACTGATCCCTACCCCCAACCCTCCCTTTAGTGCCTAACCCTAACTCCCCCATTCCCCGCAGCCTATCCCTAACCCTCCCCGCAGCCTAACCCTAACTTTTCCCGTAGCCTATCCCCCCGCAGCCTAACCCTAACTTTTCCTGTAGCCTAAGCCTAACCCTCCCCTCATCTTAACTAGAGATGAGCGGGTTCGGTTCCTCGGAATCCGAACCCCCCCGAACTTCAGCCTTTTTTCACGGGTCCGAGGCAGACTCGGATCTTCCCGCCTTGCTCGGTTAACACGAGCGCACCCGAACGTCATCATCCCGCTGTCGGATTCTCGCGAGGCTCGGATTCTATCGCGAGACTCGGATTCTATATAAGGAGCCGCGCGTCGCCGCCATTTTCACACGTGCATTGAGATTGATAGGGAGAGGACGTGGCTGGCGTCCTCTCCGTGTAGAATAGATTAGAGAGACACTTGATTTACTACTTGGGGAGCATTAGGAGTACTCAGAACAGTGCAGAGTTTTGCTGATAGTGACCAGTGACCACCAGTTTTATTTATAATCCGTTCTCTGCCTGAAAAAAAACGATACACAGTCACATACCATATCTGTGCTCAGCCTCAGTGTGCTGCATGATAATATCATCTATGTATATCTGACTGTGCTGAGTGCTCACTGCTCACACAGCTGAATTGTGGGGGAGACTGGGGTGCAGTTATAGCAGGAGTACAGTGCACACTTTTGCTGCCAGTGTGACTGACCAGTGACCACCAGTATATTGTCTGCCTGAAAAAGTTAAACAAACACTCCTGTGGTGTTTTTTTTTTTAATTCTATAAACGCATTCTGCTGACAGTGTCCAGCAGGTCCGTCATTCATTATATTATATAAATATTTACCTGCAGTAGTGTTGTATTTTTTTTGTTCATCTCTATCATCTTTATCATCTCTATATTAGCAGACGCAGTACGGTAGTCCACGACTGTGGCTACCTCTGTGTCGTCAGTGCTCGTCCATAATTGTATACCTACCTGTGGTGGGGTTTTTTTTTCTATCTTCTTCATACTAGTAGTTTAGGAGTCTGCTGACAGTGTCCAGCAGGTCCGTCATTATATTATATATACCTGCAGTAGTGATATATATATATTTTTTATATCATTATCATCTCTATACTAGCAGACGCAGTACGGTAGTCCACGGCTGTGGCTACCTCTGTGTCGTCAGTGCTCGTCCATAATTGTATACCTACCTGTGGTGGGGTTTTTTTTTCTATCTTCTTCATACTAGTAGTTTAGGAGTCTGCTGACAGTGTCCAGCAGGTCCGTCATTATATTATATATACCTGCAGTAGTGATATATATATATTTTTTATATCATTATCATCTCTATACTAGCAGACGCAGTACGGTAGTCCACGGCTGTAGCTACCTCTGTGTCGTCAGTGCTCATCCATAATTGTATACCTACCTGTGGTGGGGTTTTTTTTTCTATCTTCTTCATACTAGTAGTTTAGGAGTCTGCTGACAGTGTCCAGCAGGTCCGTCATTATATTATATATACCTGCAGTAGTGATATATATATATTTTTTATATCATTATCATCTCTATACTAGCAGACGCAGTACGGTAGTCCACGGCTGTAGCTACCTCTGTGTCGTCAGTCACTCGTCATCCATAAGTATACTAGTATCCATCCATCTCCATTGTTTACCTGAGGTGCCTTTTAGTTGTGCCTATTAAAATATGGAGAACAAAAATGTTGAGGTTCCAAAAATAGGGAAAGATCAAGATCCACTTCCACCTCGTGCTGAAGCTGCTGCCACTAGTCATGGCCGAGACGATGAAATTCCATCAACGTCGTCTGCCAAGGCCGATGCCCAATGTCATAGTACAGAGCATGTAAAATCCAAAACACAAAAGATCAGTAAAAAAAGGACTCAAAAATCTAAAATAAAATCGTCGGAGGAGAAGCGTAAACTTGCCAATATGCCATTTACCACACGGAGTGGCAAGGAACGGCTGAGGCCCTGGCCTATGTTCATGGCTAGTGGTTCAGCTTCACATGAGGATGGAAGCACTCAGCCTCTCGCTAGAAAAATGAAAAGACTTAAGCTGGCAAAAGCACAGCAAAGAACTGTGCGTTCTTCGAAATCACAAATCCACAAGGAGAGTCCAATTGTGTCGGTTGCGATGCCTGACCTTCCCAACACTGGACGTGAAGAGCATGCGCCTTCCACCATTTGCACGCCCCCTGCAAGTGCTGGAAGGAGCACCCGCAGTCCAGTTCCTGATAGTCAGATTGAAGATGTCAGTGTTGAAGTACACCAGGATGAGGAGGATATGGGTGTTGCTGGCGCTGGGGAGGAAATTGACAAGGAGGATTCTGATGGTGAGGTGGTTTGTTTAAGTCAGGCACCCGGGAAGACACCTGTTGTCCGTGGGAGGAATATGGCCATTGACATGCCTGGTGAAAATACCAAAAAAATCAGCTCTTCGGTGTGGAAGTATTTCAACAGAAATGCGGACAACAGGTGTCAAGCCGTGTGTTGCCTTTGTCAAGCTGTAATAAGTAGGGGTAAGGACGTTAACCACCTCGGAACATCCTCCCTTATACGTCACCTGCAGCGCATTCATCATAAGTCAGTGACAAGTTCAAAAACTTTGGGCGACAGCGGAAGCAGTCCACTGACCAGTAAATCCCTTCCTCTTGTAACCAAGCTCACGCAAACCACCCCACCAACTCCCTCAGTGTCAATTTCCTCCTTCCCCAGGAATGCCAATAGTCCTGCAGGCCATGTCACTGGCAATTCTGACGAGTCCTCTCCTGCCTGGGATTCCTCCGATGCATCCTTGCGTGTAACGCCTACTGCTGCTGGCGCTGCTGTTGTTGCTGCTGGGAGTCGATGGTCATCCCAGAGGGGAAGTCGTAAGACCACTTTTACTACTTCCACCAAGCAATTGACTGTCCAACAGTCCTTTGCGAGGAAGATGAAATATCACAGCAGTCATCCTGCTGCAAAGCGGATAACTGAGGCCTTGTCATCTTGGGCGGTGAGAAACGTGGTTCCGGTATCCATCATTACTGCAGAGCCAACTATAGACTTGTTTGAGGTACTGTGTCCCCGGTACCAAATACCATCTAGGTTCCATTTCTCTAGGCAGGCGATACCGAAAATGTACACAGACCTCAGAAAAAGACTCACCAGTGTCCTAAAAAATGCAGTTGTACCCAATGTCCACTTAACCACGGACATGTGGACAAGTGGAGCAGGGCAGACTCAGGACTATATGACTGTGACAGCCCACTGGGTAGATGTATTGACTCCCGCCGCAAGAACAGCAGCGGCGGCACCAGTAGCAGCATCTCGCAAACGCCAACTCTTTCCTAGGCAGGCTACGCTTTGTATCACCGCTTTCCAGAATACGCACACAGCTGAAAACCTCTTACGGCAACTGAGGAAGATCATCGCAGAATGGCTTACCCCAATTGGACTCTCCTGTGGATTTGTGGCATCGGACAACGCCAGCAATATTGTGTGTGCATTAAATATGGGCAAATTCCAGCACGTCCCATGTTTTGCACATACCTTGAATTTGGTGGTGCAGAATTATTTAAAAAACGAGAGGGGCGTGCAAGAGATGCTGTCGGTGGCCAGAAGAATTGCGGGACACTTTCGGCGTACAGGCACCACGTACAGAAGACTGGAGCAACACCAAAAACGCCTGAACCTGCCCTGCCATCATCTGAAGCAAGAAGTGGTAACGAGGTGGAATTCAACCCTCTATATGCTTCAGAGGTTGGAGGAGCAGCAAAAGGCCATTCAAGCCTATACAACTGAGCACGATATAGGAGGTGGAATGCACCTGTCTCAAGCGCAGTGGAGAATGATTTCAACGTTGTGCAAGGTTCTGCAACCTTTTGAACTTGCCACATGTGAAGTCAGTTCAGACACTGCCAGCCTGAGTCAGGTCATTCCCCTCATCAGGCTTTTGCAGAAGAAGCTGGAGACATTGAAGGAGGAGCTAACACTGAGCGATTCCACAAGGCATGTGGGACTTGTGGATGGAGCCCTTAATTCGCTTAACAAGGATTCATGGGTGGTCAATCTGTTGAAATCAGAGCACTACATTTTGGCCACCGTGCTCGATCCTAGATTTAAAACCTACGTTGTATCTCTCTTTCCGGCAGACACAAGTCTGCAGGGGTTCAAAGAACTGCTGGTGAGAAAATTGTCAAGTCAAGCGGAACGCGACCTGTCAACATCTCCTCCTTCACATTCTCCCGCCACTGGGGGTGTGAGGAAAAGGCTCAGAATTCCGAGCCCACCCGCTGGCGGTGATGCAGGGCAGTCTGGAGCGACTGCTGATGCTGACATCTGGTCCAGACTGAAGGACCTGACAACGATTACGGACATGTCGTCTACTGTCACTGCATATGATTCTCTCACCATTGAAAGAATGGTTGAGGATTATATGAGTGACCGCATCCAAGTAGGCACGTCAGACAGTCCGTACGTATACTGGCAGGAAAAAGAGGCAATTTGGAGGCCCTTGCACAAACTGGCTTTATTCTACCTAAGTTGCCCTCCCACAAGTGTGTACTCCGAAAGAGTGTTTAGTGCCGCCGCTCACCTTGTCAGCAATCGGCGTACGAGGTTACTTCCAGAAAATGTGGAGAAGATGATGTTCATTAAAATGAATTATAATCAATTCCTCCATGGAGACATTCACCAGCAGCAATTGCCTCCACAAAGTACACAGGGAGCTGTGATGGTGGATTCCAGTGGGGACGAATTGATAATCTGTGAGGAGGGGGATGTACACGGTGATGAATTGGAGGATGATGATGAGGTGGACATCTTGCCTCTGTAGAGCCAGTTTGTGCAAGGAGAGATTAATTGCTTCTTTTTTGGTGGGGGTCCAAACCAACCCGTCATTTCAGTCACAGTCGTGTGGCAGACCCTGTCACTGAAATGATGGGTTGGTTAAAGTGTGTATGTCCTGTTTATACAACATAAGGGTGGGTGGGAGGGCCCAAGGACAATTCCATCTTGCACCTCTTTTTTCTTTCATTTTTCTTTGCGTCATGTGCTCTTTGGGGAGTGTTTGGAAGGGCCATCCTGCGTGACACTGCAGTGCCACTCCTAGATGGGCCAGGTGTTTGTGTCGGCCACTAGGGTCACTTATCTTAGTCACACAGCTACCTCATTGCGCCTCTTTTTTTTCTTCTTTGCGTCATGTGCTGTTTGGGGAGTATTTTTTGGAAGGGCCATCTGGCCTGACACTGCAGTGCCACTCCTAGATGGGCCAGGTGTTTGTGTCGGCCACTAGGGTCGCTTAGCTTACTCACACAGCTACCTCATTGCGCCTCTTTTTTTTTTGCGTCATGTGCTGTTTGGGGAGTGTTTTTTGGAAGGGCCATCCTGCGTGATACTGCAGTGCCACTCCTAGATGGGCCAGGTGTTTGTGTCGGCCACTTGGGTCGCTGAGCTTAGTCACACAGCTACCTCATTGCGCCTCTTTTTTTCTTTGCGTCATGTGCTGTTTGGGGAGTGTTTTTTGGAAGGGCCATCCTGCGTGACACTGCAGTGCCACTCCTAGATGGGCCAGGTGTTTGTGTCGGCCACTTGGGTCGCTGAGCTTAGTCATCCAGCGACCTCGGTGCAAATTTTAGGACTAAAAATAATATTGTGAGGTGTGAGGTGTTCAGAATAGACTGAAAATGAGTGGAAATTATGGTTATTGAGGTTAATAATACTTTGGGATCAAAATGACCCCCAAATTCTATGATATAAGCTGTTTTTTAGGGTTTTTTGAAAAAAACACCCGAATCCAAAACACACCCGAATCCGACAAAAAAATTCGGTGAGGTTTTGCCAAAACGCGTTCGAACCCAAAACACGGCCACGGAACCGAACCCAAAACCAAAACACAAAACCCGAAAAATTTCCGGTGCACATCTCTAATCTTAACCCTATCTTTCCCCCGTAGCCTAATCCTAACCCCTGCAGCCTATCCCTAACCCTCCCGCCAGCCTAACCCTAAATTTTCCTGTAGCCTATCCCCCCCCCCCGCAGCCTAACCCTAACTTTTCCCGTAGCCTAACCCTAACCCTCCCCGCAGCTTAACCCTAACTTTCCCCGTAGCCTAATCCTAACCCCCGCAGCCTATCCCTAACTTTTCCCGTAGCCTATCCCCCCCGCAGCCTAACCCTAACTTTTCCCATAGCCTAACCCTCCCCACAGCTTAACCCTAAATTTCACGTAGCCTAATCCTAACCCCCACAGCCTAACCCTAACCCTCCCCGCAGCCTAACCCTAACCCTCCCTCTTGTGCCTGATCCTAACCCCCTGCAGCCTAACCCTAACCTTCCCCATAGCCTGACCATAATTCCCCGCAGCCTAACCCTAACCGCCCACAGCCTAACCCTAACCTTCCCCATAGCCTGACCATAATTCCCCGCAGCCTAGACCTAACCGCCCGCAGCCTAACCCTAACCTTCCCCATAGCCTGACCATAATTACCCGCATCCTAGACCTAACCCCCCGCAGCCTAACCCTAACCTTCCCTATAGCCTGACCATAATTCCCCGCATCCTAGACCTAACCCCCCCGCAGCCTAACCCTAACCTTCCCCATAGCCCGACCATAATTCCCCGCATCCTAGACCTAACCCCCACCCCGCAGCCTAACCCTAATGCGGTTGGTAAATAGTGGAAACCACCCAGCCACCATTGTTGGGCAACGCCATTCACAGACCACCATATAGAGATGTCAAGCATGTCACTGCCAGTTCTGATACACAGATTACATCCCCTGTGCGCATTCCTTTGAAGCCGTCCATGTCACATCGTGCCCTGAGCAAGCCGCGCTGGAATCAGAAGCTGCCAGAGTACCCCAACTAGGAACCCCAACACCTAGAGCCGACGAATAATAAAAACTGAGAGAAAGATGGCGGACCGGGCCTTAGCAAGACATTCCGGCTGGAGTGTACGGGTGTGTACGGTCACAGACATGGTAGGGGTAGAGTAGGAGTACTGTGTTAGGCCTCCCTGGAATCTAAGGTATAGCGAAAGGAATTATGACGTGTCTATCAAATGCGCCCGCCAACACTAGTACAGGTGCATGCATCAGGTTGGGTACTAATTACTGTGGTTTGCCAGCTGTTGTCAAGGCTGACAGGGGCATGCTGGGACATGTAGTTCCACAAGTTGGAGAGAGACAGGTTTCCTTATGCTGTTGTAGTTAGTAGTCAAGAACTAAACACGGACATCTACCTGCTGTATATAGCGATCAGGGCATAGAGAATATTGCAGCTCCGCAACCATGCACTTCCACGTCTGACCTGGGTCTGGATACATGCCTGTAGGGTTGTCTGGTCAACCATTTAAAAGTGAACATATATTCTTCACGGTATGCAATTAGTCTACTGACCATTGATTGATCTATACAGTGGTTCCAAAACTTGCAGGCAGGATAAGCCGGAATACAGCATGAGGCACGTGGTGACTTACATATAACCGGGGCACCTGGGACAGCAGCAACATACACTCGGTAAATGCAGGTTCGCCTGGATGGCAATGGAACCAGAACACTGTAGAGAAATTCTGAGCAGGTTTTCAGGATGTCACTGGAGACTAGGAACGCACACAGGAACAGTGCGAGCAGCAACAGACTGAGGGGACGGTGATAAAGTACCAACCAATCAGCTCCTAGCTGTCATTTTTCAAGCACAGCCTATAACATGGCAGTTACCTGATTGGCTGGCACTTTATCTCTCTCCAAGGCCTGCGCAGCGCGATCGCGGCACATACGCAGTCTGCCGATAGTCTCTCAGTTGCATGAACATCAGCATAGCGTATAAACAGGCATTAGACCCAGCATCCTAACAGATCCTCAGGACCCCAAACAGGACTTAGGTGGACATTTGAGATGTGAGCCAGTGGAGAAGTTGCCCATGGCAACCAATCAGCACTGAAGTAACATCTATAATTTGTATACTATAAAATTATACAGAGCTGCTGATTGGTTGATGGAGCAACTTCTCCACTGGCTCACTTCTCCGCTCTTATCACTGCTTAGTAAATGTCCCCCTTTATATACTATACATGACCTGCCAGACAGTTTTACAGTATGTATTTATCCGCCCCTCCTACAGCCCTTACATGGGTGCTGTCTCTTTGGTAATACTCAATATTGTTTTATTACCGTGCGTAAACATGCTGCAGAGTCTGATGACTGTATATGAATGCATCAGATTGCCCGGAAATGGCGCTGATGAGCCCATATGAATGTATATATCCCCAAGAATGTTACAGCTATATAATGGGGGTAAGGTAAAATCAGGGAGATTGCTGGTCTATTCAGGGAGTCAGGGAGATTGCTGCTATTTCAGGGAGTCTCCTGCAGAATGAGGGAGGGTAGGCAACTATAGATTGACATAATATCCCTTTAATTCGGGACACCTATGATTTGTCCAGGTGAGTGGCAGGCAGGGGTGTATCTTCCTATTGGCCAGGATGGCACTCGCCAGGGGCGCCAGTCGAGGAGGGGCACCATCCAGAGGTGCCACCCGCGGGCAGTAGGTACTGTAGATTCACTTTTAGTGGCAGCAGCTATCCCCCCACCCCCGTGTAGTTCCTCACCAGCATGGATGCCCAGTAACGATCACAGCATGCAGCAGTGGCTGCTGGGAGGTGTAGTTTACAGTATGTAGAGTTTCTTGTCTGTATTGTGGTGTGGTGTAGGACCCCGGCGCCAATTACAGTGGCTGCTGCTGCATTCTTTGATCATTAATGGGCATCCCTGCTGTTGAGGAACTACATGGGGGTGGGGGGATAGCTGCCGCCTCTAAAAGTGAATCTACCTAAAAGTGCTGCCTTTAATAGTAAAATCAACATGGGGGAATATGTGTGTCTGGCACTGTCTGGGCATATGTGTATCTGGCACTGTGGGGGCATACATGTATCTGGCACTGTGGGGGCATACGTGTATCTCGCACTGTGGGGGCATATGTGTATCTGGCACTGTGGGGGTATATGTGTATCTGGCACTGTGGGGGCATATGTGTATCTGGCACTGTGGGGGTATATGTGTATCTGGCACTGTGGGGGCATATGTGTATCTGGCACTATGGGGGCATTTGAGTGTCCGGCACTGTGGGGGCAAACGAGTATCTGGTTCTGTGGGAGCATACTGTATGTGTATCTGGCACTGTGGGGGCATATGTGTATCTGGCACTGTTGGGGTATACGTGTATCTGGCATTGTGGGGGCATACATGTATCTGGCACTGTGGGGGCATACGTGTATCTGGCACTGTGGGGGCATATGTGTATCTGGCACTGTGGGGGTATATGTGTATCTGGCACTGTGGGGGCATATGTGTATCTGGCACTATGGGGGCATTTGAGTGTCCGGCACTGTGGGGGCAAACGAGTATCTGGTTCTGTGGGAGCATACTGTATGTGTATCTGGCACTGTGGGGGCATATGTGTATCTGGCACTGTGGGGGTATATGTGTATCTGGCACTGTGGGGGCATACATGTATCTGGCACTGTGGGAGTATATGTGTATCTGGCACTGTGGGAGTATATGTGTATCTGGCACTGTGGGGGCATACATGTATCTGGCACTGTGGGGGTATATGTGTATCTGGCACTGTGGGAGCATATGTGTATCTGGCACTATAAGGGCATTTGAGTGTCCGGCACTGTGGGGGCAAACGAGTATCTGGTTCTGTGGGAGCATACTGTATGTGTATCTGGCACTGTGGGGGCATATGTGTATCTGGCACTGTTGGGGTATATGTGTATCTGGCACTGTGGGGGCATACATGTATCTGGCACTGTGGGGGCATATGTGTATCTGGCACTGTGGGGGCATACATGTATCTGGCACTGTGGGGGCATATGTGTATCTGGCACTGTGGGGGTATATGTGTATCTGGCACTGTGGGGGCATATGTGTATCTGGCACTATGGGGGCATTTGAGTGTCCGGCACTGTGGGGGCAAACGAGTATCTGGTTCTGTGGGAGCATACTGTATGTGTATCTGGCACTATGGGGGCATATGTGTATCTGGCACTGTGGGGGCATATGTGTATCTGGCACTGTGGGGGTATATGTGTATCTGGCACTGTGGGGGCATACATGTATCTGGCACTGTGGGGTCATATGTGTATCTGGCACTGTGGGGGTATATGTGTATCTGGCACTGTGGGGGCATACGTGTATCTGGCACTGTGGGGGCATATGTGTATCTGGCACTGTTGGGGTATATGTGTATCTGGCACTGTGGGGGCATACGTGTATCTGGCACTGTTAGGGTATATGTGTATCTGGCACTGTGGGGGCATATGTGTATCTGGCACTGTTGGGGTATATGTGTATCTGGCACTGTGGGGGCATACGTGTATCTGGCACTGTTGGGGCATATGTGTATCTGGCACTGTTGGGGTATATGTGTATCTGGCACTGTGGGTGCATACGTGTATCTGGCACTATGGGGGCATTTGAGTGTCCGGCACTGTGGGGGCAAACGAGTGTCTGGTTCTGTGGGAGCATACTGTATGTGTATCTGGCACTGTGGGGGCATATGTGTATTTGGCACTACACTCAGAGGCATTATGTGTATCTGGCACTGCACTAGTGGGGTCATTATGTGTAACTGGCACTATACTGGGGGACATTATGTGCATCTCACACTATATTCGGGACATTATGTGTAAGGAGAACTACTGTGGGTATTGTGTGTAATGCTGCTAATTGTGTGTGTGCATGTGTAGGGGGTGTGATTATATATTTATAGTTTGATATCATAATATAAAATTGTGAGGCCACGCCCACTTTCCCAGGATCGTGCACGCCTTCCCATATATATGGGCACTACTGTGTGGCATAATGTGTATAAGGGGTAGTACTCAGTGGCGTATCTATAACATGGGCCCCTGAGTCCCGGGGGGCCCACACCGCACACATTGCACCCATTTCTCCTATACTTACCTTTCCAGAGTCCATCTCTGACTGTGTGTGGGCCCCCTCCTCTCCTGTAGCCGTCACCGCCGCTACTAGCGAACTAAGCACTAGAGACTCTGGCACAGTGCCAGAGTCTACAGCACATGCGTAGGACTTCAAAAAAATGTCGCGGTGGCCATTTTTCTGAGTCCTGCGCATGCGCTGTAGACTCTAGCACTGTGCCAGAGTCTACAGCGCTCAGAGCGCTAGCAGCAGCGGTGACGGCTACGAGAGAGGAGGGGGCCCAAACATGGAGTCTGCACACGGGTCCCCTCCTCTCTAGAGACACCCCTGGTACTACTGTGTAGCATAACGTGAATAATGTACTGTACATTACTGCGCTGTGTAATGTAAGGCACACTATTGTGGTGTAATTTGAATTGGGGTACTATTGCGTGGCCACGCCCTTTTTTTGGTACACGTGCCTTCCCTATTTCAAATACGGGGGGGTGGGGGGGGGGCACAGTCCTTTACTTTGCCAGGGGAGCTCAGACCCCTAAATACATCCCTGGTTGCAGCTTGAATTTAGCCAGCCACAGAAAGTAAATCATAGGCCTATGAATGCATGATAATTTTCATGACTTAAAACCATACTTGCCGACTTTCTGGCTGCTCTCTCCGGGAGAGAGCAGCCAGGACGGCTCAAGAGGGGGGCGGGCAGTGATGGGGCGTGCAGAGGGGGGCGGGTCAGAGGCGTGGCGGAGGCGGGACGGGGGCGTGGTTGCGGGATCGCGTCACGTAAGCCACGCCCCCCGCTGTGTAATGCCGCTATTACCGGCATTATACAGCAGGGGGCGTGGCTATGATGACGCGATTCAACAAGAATCGCATCATCGCCTGCCCGGACCGCCCACTTTACTCGCTAAGTGGGCGGCCGGGCAGTGGGGAACCCCTGAAATAGGGAGACTTGCCTGTTCTTCCGGGGGGCCGGGAGGGTCACCCGATTTTCGGGAGCCTCCCGGCCATTCCGGGAGAGTAGGCAAGTCTGCTTAAAACGTTCCAATTTCGGTGGGAGAGTAATATTTTGAAGGGATTTGTGGGATTTGGGAGGCATTCACCTCTCATATGTAGCAGAGGCAGGTGTCTCCACCACTTGCGGCAATAACACCGAGTGGCCACGCCCCCTGCGCCTTGCATCTGGTTCTGCAGTAGATGACCAGTATCACCTATGGCGCAACTTGCTAGAGATTACTGTAGCTGAAAGCTAAAAAACACCCAGGATCACTTCAACTATTTCTTCCCTCCAGAATGTTTCTGAGGGGAAAGTCTGGGCTAAGATAAACAGAACTGCTGCAGCCGGGACCTGATACAGCGGTAGATTAATATGATCTGTACCAGGCTGTCCCTGCCAAAAATAAACTGTTATTTTTATTGGATGAAGCCAGATGGAAAGCTTTAAATTGTTTCTCATGTCGTTAAGTAAAAATACCCTGGAACATACATCCTCGAGGAAGTGTGGGACAAAGTGACGTCCAAAAATCAATTGTATTCTTCAGTATTGACAGTCCGTCGTAAACGTGAAGCTCAGGCCCGGCCAGAGAGGAGGGAATCCTGGGAAGCACTTGTCTTGCGGAGTGAAGGCGCAGCACAGAAGGCTGGGATGGGGCCCCCGGATGAAGATGAGACACATTTTTGTGTTTGGAGAGCAAAGTCATTAAGATAAAGGGGGCTGCCGTCTGGAAACGTGGAGCCGAGAGAGGGAAATGCTGCTCCGATATTTTATCCTCGGGCAGAAAATAAAAGTTGGCACGGCCCCATTCCATGGTTCCATGGGACCCTGAGGCCAGAATGTAACATTCGCTGGGATTTCTGTAATACCAGTTTGATGCCGGATTCTCAGCGTCCTCAGGGGTCTGTGTAAGAGGGGTGGGAATGTGGATGTTAGGAGGGATTATAATGAACACAAGTGGAAGCATGGTGAATTATATTATAACAGTGAAGGAAAAGCTTTACGCTATATATGTTACAGGCAGGGGCATTGGTGACGGGGTGGCAGGTACCGTACCTTGGCGGCACGGTGGCAACTGATTTGCTGGAGTCAGAAGGTGCTTTGGATTAGAAAATGGAATTTGGCCGCTCAGATAAATACCTCCCTATTGGTCTGCACGTTGGCAGCTACCCTAGTCTGTGCACCTGCTGTCTGTGGCGACCTGAGGGTGGCAAATTCCCATAAGCTGGGCCCGCAGCCCTAAAGGGCTATGTGTCCCAGACAGTAATGTGGATGGGAGACATATTTGATGCCACATTCGCAGTGTGACAATGAATATTTTCATGCAAAGACAGTGTGATAGTGTAACCCTACCACATGGATTCCCTGCAGCCAATACGCATGCTCAGCTGCCGACCAGCACATGCGTCACTGGGGGATGACGGAGGAGGGGGAGCCGGAGCTTTGCATTCTGGACATTGGTAAATCCGGCCTTAGAAACCACAAATGGAGGACCGCAGCACATATTGGATGCTGGAAATTAACCCTTACCCCTCCAGACCTGAATAGCATAATATGACATTATATCCGTGCATCCGAAACCTGTGAGAGCAACCTAGGATCACGCAGACTGGATCACACTGAAAATGCGCTGATATCAGATTGTTTCTAAATTGTATATTTATCCATAAATGAGCATGCACCCCCTTCCCCAGTACATCATTACAGCTGGATCCCCTGGAACACCCCCCGTCACCTGAAGCTGGGAATTGCAATGCTGCGGGAAAACCAGCATGCTCCGCTCCGTACTGTAGTTCTGCAAGAGGGACTTACAGAGGCTCTTGTAGAAAACGAGTTTCTGTGCCAAGTAAAACACGCTGGGACTGAATGTGATATTTGCCAAGAATGTCCGATACTTGTTGAGATGTCAGCACAAACGATTAATTTATTTAGCTCTTTGACATAATTAAATAGAAGTGGATATAAAATAATGCTTAGTAAGTGAGCCACCTCTTGTGCAACCGCAGCTTGTAATTTCCAGACACTTTTTGTCCAAAATGTTTAAGTGAAAAATACAAAAAAAAAACCCTAATTAATGTCACACATCGGGGTCTAAACCACCGGCTATCAGGGGTTGTCACGTCACTGCCATCTGTGCCTCTCCTGGTCACGTCTGGCATCCCTGAGACCTGTGTTGGCACATCTACATGTGGGCCTGGTGTTTACCCTTCTGGCAATTCACATGGAGGCAGAGCATGGGAGCTGCCATCTTGGATTCACTAATGACTGCATCTGCCAACCAGATTCCTGCAGTCACGCTCACATGATCCGCTTAGCCAATAGGCACAGGGAGCTCCCTATTTAAACCCTCTCTGATGCTATGCTTATTGCCAGAACAACACTCTTCTCCGTGAAATCAGTATCCTGGCTCCTGGCTGTGGTGACTTCTGTTCCAGCCTCCTGTTACCTGCATTGCCAAGTGCTCTGACTCAGTTCCCGGCTATCTGCATTCACAAGTGCATTCTGCATCTGACTCAGGGCCTGAATCATGATTGTATGGACGCAACCTTGGATCCCCATCGCGACTATCAGGCTGGCCGTAGGACCTGGACACCAGGAAGTCTACAACCGATGACGCAGACCCTGGACCCTTCAAAATAGGAAGCATACGGCTGATGCTGCAGCAGCAAGCAGTCAGTCCTCCCTTTCCTGCCCATAGCAGCCTGTACTTCCAATTATGTCACTGGACCCGCCATGCTACACTCACTGCACAGATTAGGGACACAGGCAGTGCAGGGAAGCTGAGAGGAGGCACACAAAGACAGGGGGCAGAGAGAAAGGATACAGAGCAATGAGGCACCGAAGGAGAAGCACTAATTACCACCACCCCTCCACATTGCCTGTCAGCATTGATTGCTGACGCTCCCAAACTGCAGCTGGCAGAAGGGTACACGGCAACCCCCCTGTGGAGCAAAGCAGTGTTGCAAATACTTTTTAAAACACAATTTTTGTTAGGAAGCATGACCATGCCTCCACAGTTAGGCCACACCCCCAAACAGTACCGGGGCCCGCCCAGGCTCTCTATTGGCCTGTACATCCACTGGTAGCATTGGTCCTTATACAAAGAGACATTATCAACACCTACAGCCTCGTCAGCTCTCCTGCTAACAAAGCTAAACCCTTAATCGGTTAGCAGTTGATTTACCAACGGACCCAATACCGACGGTCATAATCCCGACAGCCATTGACCAACAGTCAATATACCGACACGGTCAAAATACCGACATTTGAAATGCCGACATGTGCTTTTAAGGAAGTTTTGCTCCAAAACAGACTTGTTCATACTTTACCATCCCAGTGGACCCGGAGGAGGGATATAATAGTGTGCCGAGCGCCGTGCCCGAAGTATGGCGAGCTATGCGAGGGGACGCGGTACTCCTAGACGGTGTCCATGTCGACCTATGTTGACACTGTAAAAAAAAAAAACTCATGTTGGTATTTTGACATGTTGGCATTTCAAATGTCGGTATTCTGACTATGACGGCATTTTGAACATGTCGGTATTACGAATGTCGGTATTTTGACGTGTTGGTATTTTGACTGTAGATCAATGGCCGTCGGGATTATGACCGTCGGTATTGTGTCCGTCGGCAAATCACACTGAACCCCCTTAATCATTAGACTGTTTTTACTGCCAAATATCTGTTACCTCCCGCCATACACCCGACAGGGGCTCTGCCAAAGTTCAAAGTGAGACCCTTTTAATGTGTCACATGATGAAACCTGTCATGTGACATTGGTATAACAATCATCATCAGTTGATGGCTAGCAAAGGCTATACTATCGATATTCGACGGCTTTAAACCATCAGTAGAAAGACCCATCGATGGGTTAGCTGTTGATGGTTGAGTGCTGCTCATTTGCAGACCTCGGCCATCTGACCGGAGCCACCGATGTTTTCTAAACATTGAGTGCCACAATCGATGTTGCTGCATTGGTGCTGTGCCATTGAAGGATAATAAAAACTCTTGCCATGGGCCATAGACCATCATTTGTTTAAAAAAATTCGATGGCCGATGGACACTCCTACTCACCAGATGCAGTTACCATCCACACTGCAGAGACCTAGTTGCCAGTCATAGCTCATTCCGACCCGATCGCTCGCTGCAGTTTGTCGCAGCGCAGCGATCGGGTCGGAACTGCGCATGCGCCGCAGTGTGCCGGCGCATGGCAGTCGTTGCTGCCTAGCGATCGCCTCTGAGACAGAGGGGTTCGCTGGGCGGGAGGAGACTGAATGGCTGCGTTAAGCCGCCGTTTAGGAGGCGCGGTCCGGCCAACGCAGGCGTGGCCGGACCATTGTGTGGGGGGGGGGTGTCGCGGCGGCTGCGCGCTGGCCGGGAGTTACTCCTGAAATACAAAAGCATCGTCACTGTGCGATGCTTTTGTAATTGTGCGCGGGGGGGGGGGGGGGGGGGGGCGGCATTGACATGCAGGGCGGGCACCCGCATGTCAGGGAAGATGATCGTAGCTGTACTAAATTTAGCACAGCTACGATCAACTCGGAATGACCCCCATAGACCAGTGGTTCTCAAACTGTGTTCCATGTCACCATGGGGTGCCTCAGGGCACTTGCAGGGGTGCCTTGAATTGGTGGTCCGGGAGCCAATTCAAATTATTTCTGGTCAATGTAATAGGCAAAACCAGTTCTGGTTGCTGTCAATCATAAAACGTGTGGAGAAACAGAAGTAAATGTTGCACTCTGGGTAGGCTGCCATGACAATTCTTCCGCTAGAATTAGCTACAGCCAATGCCCCAGACAGTACCCAGGAGAGGAAGGCCTTGGCCTAGGGTGCTGGTTGTTACATGGCCCTGGCCTAGGGTGCTGGTTGTTACATGGCCCTGGCCTACGGTGCTGGTTGTTACATGTCTGCAAACCCACTGTACAGTAAGTATATCCTTCAGCTCCGTATCCCTAGGGCCCTGCAGGCCAGTGTGTGGGTCTCCTTGCTGATAATCCACCATGGGGATCAGCTTATAGTCGCTCCATTCCCCACCCCAGACATGTGTTAGGGTACTCCGAGACCACCAAATCTTAGCTGCTACCCCTGGGAGTGCATCATGATGGCTCAGTCAGTGGGACGGGCATCCTAAGGGGGAGATATATTAAAACCTTTGAAAAAGTTACTGTGGAGAAGTTGCCATTTGTTTAGCACATATTTAGCACATATTATAAAATTACAGATGCCAATTCGTTGCTGTGGACAACCTCTTTACTTGGAATGCATTTGGCATCCTAGCGGTCAGGATGCTGGCAGTCATGTGACTGATGTTGGAATGCCGACACCCGACAGGAGACCGACATTGGGACACCAACGAATACCGGGGTGGGGGTTACGGTTAGGGCCTTTGGGGGGGGGGGGGGGGGGTGTAGTGTTTGCCGTAGCCGACATCCCTAGAGAATTAGAGGAGGGGAGAGCGGTAAAATAATTAGCCCTGTCCGGTGTCGGGATTCACACTGACTGGGTGCCGCAGTCAGTCATGTGACCACTGGCATTTCATGCCCAACCCCTCTACTTTATCTCTCTCTCTAAGGTTTGATACATCTCCCCCTATGCCAGAAACCAGTATAATAGCATGTGTTTAGTCAGGAACCAGGAAAGACCAGAAGAGGTAAAACAGAGGCCCAGTAATCTGCAAAATGACCAGTATAGCAGAGTAAAAGGTGCAATGTACAACTCTATCAGCTCTGTTGTAGAATAACCACACTGCCCAGTGAAGCTTATAATATCATTTCCCTTTCACAGGCGCTAAGAAACACCTATTAACGGTCTTCCATACTTGTGTACTTCTGAAAAAGTAATTCAGGGCGACTTTGAAAGCAATACCTATGAGAGCGGTGGTACAGTGGAGTGTATTGCTCCACCTTGGAAATGTGTAATAAAAGTGACTTACATCCAAATGTAAACAAGGCCTCTCATAGAAGTGGCCACAAGAACCCTTTTTTGATAATACATGTAGCCATAGGAATCATTGTGCTTTATAACCAGAGCAGAAAAATGGCGCTGATGACCTCACCTGAGGGTGGTTCTATAAGTAAGGTAACACAAGCTCTCACCTGTGTAATATTATCCAAACCCCCCCCCCCCCCTTCCCCCAGGCCAAAGTAGGTAGACCACGGCTTCCTCTCACGGCCATTAGACCGCACCTCATATCAGCCATACTGTCCCAGCACCAGGTGTAAGATGGCGGGTCTGGTGGACACACGGTCACACAGTGAGGCGCTTGGTGTGACCAGATTTCTGCATCTGAAGGTCACATCAGCAGCTGAGAATCATCTCCATCTTGTCGCAGTGTATGGTGATAGCGTCATGTCACGGAAACAGGTTTGGGATTGCTGCACTGTCTGTGGTGGACGCGCTTAGCCGGCTGGATCGCTGTTTCCGTGACATGACGGTATCACTGTACACCGCGACAAGTTGGCGATGAATGGCAGCTGCTGATGTGCCCTATAGATACAGAAATCTGTAAAAGGATCTTAGCGTATAGAGTACGCTGTCCCTGAACTGGGATGTTTTCTATACACTTGGAGCGTCCATATCATTTCCCAAACCAGAAAGACACACAACCCCCCTCCCAGACGTTCACCTTGGAATGCTCATCATCTGCAACTATCCTTGTAGCAGCGGCGGCAGCACACCACAAGTGACACGCGTTGCACTGATGTGCAGGCTGAGAAGCACCATAGCTATATATATATATATATTTCCAGACAATGTCACGGGAAACCAGAGACTTCTCAAACCAACAGCCCCCCCCCCTCCCTGTGATGGGCTCTGGGTGGAAGCCAGCAGATGAATTTCTCATCACTGCAGAGCATTGCCCCTGGGATGGGAGCTGCCCACAGGATAGGCCGGGCATCTGCCGCTTATCTCGCAGACAACAGATCCCTGGGAGGAAAGGGCCACAATGCTGAACGCTGAGAATCCTTTCTCTGTTCTCTTATAGCTTGTAGTAAACAGAATATCTGTCCCGTCTTCCTGTGCAGAGTCCCAGAGCCTACGTCTGCCCACATGCCCCTCTTATAACGTAATGTACACCATGGGGCATTATATGGGCAATGCTTTATTAGAGTGCACTGGGCACAGTTGTCTCTCATGTCAATCTCTCTATATATATCTATATATATCTATATATATCTACTAGGTGAATCATCGCGCCCTATGGGCGCTCTTCGCACCGTTGCAAGGGGCTACGCCCCCTTAACCTCTGCACGCCTTTCTAGCGTGCAATATTTGTATTATATGGAGTATTAAAATTGCACGATGAAAGGGCGTGCAATGGTGAAGCCCTTTGCGATGGGGAGGGGGCGGGGGAGTGGGGGCCACAGATGAGGGCGGGGGTCTGGAGGCGCTGCGGTTGGGGGAGGGGAAGGTGAGGGGCTGTTGCGGATGGGAGAGGGGTTACAGAGGTGCTGCGGGTGGGGAAGGGGAGGCACTGCGGGTGGGGGAGGGGCGGGGGTACCGCGGGTGGGGGCCAGAGGCACTGCAGGTGGTGGAGGGGCAGGTGCGGGGGTGCCGTAAATAGGGGAGAGGGTCTGGGGGCGCGGCGGGTGGGGGTAGGGGGTCCGAAGACACAGTGGGTGGGGGAGGGGTGGGTGCAGAGTTGCCGTGGATAGGGGAGAGGGTCTGGGGGCGCGGCGGGTGGGGGAAGGGCCGGGTGCAGCGGGTGGTGGAGGGGCGGGTATATTGAGGTATATATAATGGGGTATATAGGGGTGTATGTGTGTGGTGTGTAGTATATAGGGGAGTATATGTGTGTGGTATGTAGTATATAGGGATGTATGTGTGTGGTGTGTAGTACTGTATATAATGGTGTATATATTTGTGCGCTGTGTAGTATATTGGGGTGTATATGTGTGTGGTGTGTAGTATATAGGGGTGTATATGTGTGTGGTGTGTAGTATATAGGGGTGTATATGTGTGTGGTGTGTAGTATATAGGGGTGTATATGTGTGTGCTGTCTAGTATATAGGAGTGTATATGTGTGTGGTGTGTAGTATATAGGGGTGTATATGTGTGTGGTGTGTAGTATATAGGGATGTATGTGTGTAATGTGTAGTACTGTATATAATGGTGTATATATTTGTGCGCTGTGTTGTATATAGGGGTGTATATGTGTGTGGTGTGTAGTATATAGGATGTATATGTGTGTGGTGTGTAGTATATAGGGGTGTACATGTGTGTGGTGTGTAATATATAGGATGTATATGTGTGTGGTGTGTAGTATATATGGGTGTATATGTGTGTGGTGTGTAGTATATAGGATGTATATGTGTGTGGTGTGTTGTATATAGGGGTGTATATGTGTGTGGTGTGTAGTATATAGGATGTATATGTGTGTGGTGTGTAGTATATAGGGGTGTATATGTGTGTGGTGTGTAATATATAAGGGTGTTATAGGGGTGTATATGTGATGTGCGCTCCCCCTGGCCGTTGGCGCATGCGCACATCTCACTCTTTTTCCGGGCATGCGCACACAGGCTTGTTGGACTAGTTGAGATGTGCGCATGCGCCCACGGCCAGGGGGAACGCAGCGATATGAGAACTCAGTGGCCGCGGCAGTGATGAGGAGGGAGAGGAGATGAGAAAGCAGACGGGGGAGCTAAGGAGAAGCGTCGGGCAGCGGAGCGGTGAGTGAGATTGCAGAGGAAACGCCACTTAACGCAGCAGTGGAGGTTAGTACATCTCGCCCTGTATGCCTGTGACTCCACCCAGCGTTGTGACTCCGCCCAGCGTTAGAGGCCCAGACACAGAGTCACAGATCTGGGCTATTACATAGGAGATGATAAGTAAACTTGATTGGTTGCTATGGGCAACTTCTCCACTTGTCACTCTATATAAGGCTTGATACATGTCCTCTATGGTGGTGTGGCCTTGTAATATCAGACGGGGAGGACACTACAGTCCTGTATGTACAGTCCTTGTTACAGGGGATACAGTAAGATACATGCGGTTAAGATGTCGGCTGTCGGCAGAGCCGGCATTAGGCATAGGCAAACTAGGCAAATGCCCAGGGCATTTGGTATGCTTAGGGGCACCAGCAGCTTCTGCTGATTAAAATGATATGCGGCATGCCTATATTCTGTGTGTGACTGCGGCTGTATCTGCATACGAAATACTATGTTGCAGTGTATTCCTGGAAATCACTGTAATGTAGCATTTCGTATGCAGATACAGCCGCAGTCGCACATAGTATATGAGCATGCTGCATATAATTTTTGTGCATCCTAGCCACATAGTGAAGCAAATAAGACGCATTTTCATACACAAAAGATGCCCAACGTTAGCAGAGCTGCCAGCTGACTCATGCCAGGCATCTCCTGCAGAACTAGCGGCGGTGCTAGGGGGCACCTGCCAAAATCTTGCCTAGGGCATCATATTGGTTAGGGCCGGCTCTGGCTGTCGGGATCCCAGGAGTTTGAATCCTGATGCCGTAATTCCGACACTCGTCAAAATGCAGATGATGGAATCCAGACTGGGTAAGGGGACCGACGCTGGTATTCCAACAGCCAGCATCCCAAACGTAAGAATGGGGGGGGGGGGTTACGTTTAGGCGCTACGGGTGGGGTTAGAGTTAGGCAGTGGGGAGGGGGGTTAGGTTTAGGCACCACTGGGGGGAGGTTAGGATTAGGCTGTGGGAAGGAAGGGTTAGAGTTAGGCTTTAGGGGCGAGCATACTTACCTCACCTTTGTCGGGATTTCACCAATCGGGATTCCGGCGTCAGTATTGCATAGGCAAACGCAGGAGGGTTTCCAGTTGCCCGGAACCCCCTCCTCTTGGTCAGTGGCTGAAAATATGACAATAGTGATAGTATATAGGGGGTAATTCAGACCTGATCGCTAGGTTGCATTTTTTGCATCCCTGCGATTAGATAGTTGCCGCCTACAGGGGGAGGGTATGGTGTATGTGCAGGGGTGCGAACGCATGTGTAGCAGAAATGCACAAACAGAAGTTTGTGCAGTTTCTGCTCAGCCCAGGACTTACTCTTCCAGTGCGATGATCGGGCCGGAGCTGACGTCAGACACCCTCCCTCCAAACGCCTGGTCCCTCTTGCGTTTTCCCAGACACTCCTTTAAAACGGTCACAAATGCCCTCTTCCTGTCAATTATTATTATTACTACCAGTTTCTTACATAGCGCAGCATATTCCGTTGCGATTAACAATTAGAACAACAGTAATAGAACAAAACTGGGTAAAAACAGACAGACATAGAGGTTGGAAGGCCCTGCTCGCAAGCTTACAATCTATAGTCAATCTCCTGCGATTGCCAGTTGTTCAGAATTTTTGCACCATCCCGTCATTGACCGGCGATCCCCATTGCTGTGGACGGCCACGCCTGCGCATTGCGGTGCATACGCATGCGCAGTTTAGATCTGATTGCAGGCTGTAAGAAAACGCAGCCTAGCAATCAGGTCTGAATCGGCCCCATAATACGATTACTAGAGCTGCCGCCACATCATGCAGTGTAAGGGACAGAGCAGAGCTGCTGCACATGCCCAGTGGTAGCCACTTCTTCTACCTAGTTTGCTGTGTGTGGTTCTGAGCCCTCAATCAGTGCACTGGACCAGAGAGTAGCTACCAAGAAGAAGAGACAGGAGCCTTACCATGAGGTGGGAGAATGTGTGCTTAGAAAGTGTGGTACTGGTTCTATTATGTTTGTGTATTTAGTGAGGTGCACCGGACATTTTTCGGGTTTTGTGTTTTGGTTTTGGATTCGGTTCCGCGGCCGTGTTTTGGATTCGGACGCGTTTTGGCAAAACCTCACCGAAATTTTTTTGTCGGATTCGGGTGTGTTTTGGATTCGGGTGTTTTTTACAAAAAACCCTAAAAAACAGCTTAAATCATAGAATTTAGGGGTCATTTTGAATTTTGATCCCATAGTTTTATTAACCTCAATAACCATAATTTCCACTCATTTCCAGTCTATTTTGAACACCTCACACCTCACAATATTATTTTAAGTCCTAAAATTTGCACCGAGGTCGCTGGATGGCTAAGCTAAGCGACACAAGTGGCCGACACAAACACCTGGCCCATCTAGGAGTGGCACTGCAGTGTCAGGCAGGATGGCACTTCAAAAAAATAGTCCCCAAACAGCACATGATGCAAAGAAAAAAAGAGGCGCACCAAGGTCGCTGTGTGACTAAGCTAAGCGACACAAGTGGCCGACACAAACACCTGGCCCATCTAGGAGTGGAACTGCAGTGTCAGGCAGGATGGCACTTCAAAAAAATAGTCCCCAAACAGCACATGATGCAAAGAAAAAAAGAGGCGCACCAAGGTCGCTGTGTGACTAAGCTAAGCGACACAAGTGGCCGACACAAACACCTGGCCCATCTAGGAGTGGCACTGCAGTGTCAGGCAGGATGGCACTTCAAAAAAATAGTCCCCAAACAGCACATGATGCAAAGAAAAAAAGAGGCGCACCAAGGTCGCTGTGTGACTAAGCTAAGCGACACAAGTGGCCGACATAAACACCTGGCCCATCTAGGAGTGGAACTGCAGTGTCAGGCAGGATGGCACTTCAAAAAAATAGTCCCCAAACAGCACATGATGCAAAGAAAAAAAGAGGCGCACCAAGGTCGCTGTGTGACTAAGCTAAGCGACACAAGTGGCCGACACAAACACCTGGCCCATCTAGGAGTGGCACTGCAGTGTCAGGCAGGATGGCACTTAAAAAAAATAGTCCCCAAACAGCACATGATGCAAAGAAAAAAAGAGGCGCACCAAGGTCGCTGTGTGACTAAGCTAAGCGACACAAGTGGCCGACACAAACACCTGGCCCATCTAGGAGTGGCACTGCAGTGTCAGGCAGGATGGCACTTCAAAAAAATAGTCCCCAAACAGCACATGATGCAAAGAAAAAAAGAGGCGCACCAAGGTCGCTGTGTGACTAAGCTAAGCGACACAAGTAGCCGACACAAACACCTGGCCCATCTAGGAGTGGCACTGCAGTGTCAGGCAGGATGGCACTTCAAAAAAATAGTCCCCAAACAGCACATGATGCAAAGAAAAAAAGAGGCGCACCAAGGTCGCTGTGTGACTAAGCTAAGCGACACAAGTGGCCGACATAAACACCTGGCCCATCTAGGAGTGGCACTGCAGTGTCAGGCAGGATGGCACTTCAAAAAAATAGTCCCCAAACAGCACACGATGCAAAGAAAAAAAGAGGCGCACCAAGGTCGCTGTATGACTAAGCTAAGCGACACAAGTGGCCGACACAAACACCTGGCCCATCTAGGAGTGGCACTGCAGTGTCAGGCAGGATGGCACTTAAAAAAAATAGTCCCCAAACAGCACATGATGCAAAGAAAAAAAGAGGCGCACCAAGGTCGCTGTGTGACTAAGCTAAGCGACACAAGTGGCCGACACAAACACCTGGCCCATCTAGGAGTGGCACTGCAGTGTCAGGCAGGATAGCACTTCAAAAAAATAGTCCCCAAACAGCACATGATGCAAAGAAAAAAAGAGGCGCACCAAGGTCGCTGTGTGACTAAGCTAAGCGACACAAGTGGCCGACACAAACACCTGGCCCATCTAGGAGTGGCACTGCAGTGTCAGGCAGGATGGCACTTCAAAAAAATAGTCCCCAAACAGCACATGATGCAAAAAAAAAAAAGAGGTGCACCAAGGTCGCTGTGTGACTAAGCTAAGCGACACAAGTGGCCGACACAAACTCCTGGCCCATCTAGGAGTGGCACTGCAATGTCAGGCAGGATGGCACTTCAAAAAAATAGTCCCCAAACAGCACATGATGCAAAGAAAAAAAGAGGCGCACCACAGGTATAGAATGTAGATGGATAGTATACTTAATGACGACACAGAGGTAAGTACAGCAGTGGCCTTCCGTACTGCTATATATAGTATACTGGTGGTCACTGTGTCAGCAAACTGCAAAACTAAAATGCACCACAGGTATAGAATGTAGATGGATAGTATACTTAATGAATGACGACACAGAGGTAGGTACAGCAGTGGCCTTCCGTACTGCTATATATAGTATACTGGTGGTCACTGTGTCAGCAAACTGCAAAACTAAAATGCACCACAGGTATAGAATGTAGATGGATAGTATACTTAATGAATGACGACACAGAGGTAGGTACAGCAGTGGCCTTCCGTACCGTACTGCTATATATACTGGTGGTCACTGTGTCAGCAAACTGCAAAACTAAAATGCACCACAGGTATAGAATGTAGATGGATAGTATACTTAATGAATGACGACACAGAGGTAGGTACAGCAGTGGCCTTCCGTACTGCTATATATAGTATACTGGTGGTCACTGTGTCAGCAAACTGCAAAACTAAAATGCACCACAGGTATAGAATGTAGATGGATAGTATACTTAATGACGACACAGAGGTAGGTACAGCAGTGTCCTTCCGTACTGCTATATATAGTATACTGGTGGTCACTGTGTCAGCAAACTGCAAAACTAAAATGCACCACAGGTATAGAATGTAGATGGATAGTATACTTAATGAATGATGACACAGAGGTAGGTACAGCAGTGGCCTTCCGTACTGCTATATATAGTATACTGGTGGTCACTGTGTCAGGAAACTGCAAAACTAAAATGCACCACAGGTATAGAATGTAGATGGATAGTATACTTAATGACGACACAGAGGTAGGTACAGCAGTGGCCTTCCGTACTGCTATATATAGTATACTGGTGGTCACTGTGTCAGCAAACTGCAAAACTAAAATGCACCACAGGTATAGAATGTAGATGGATAGTATACTTAATGAATGACGACACAGAGGTAGGTACAGCAGTGGCCTTCCGTACTGCTATATATAGTATACTGGTGGTCACTGTGTCAGCAAACTGCAAAACTAAAATGCACCACAGGTATAGAATGTAGATGGATAGTATACTTAATGACGACACAGAGGTAGGTACAGCAGTGGCCTACTGTACCGTAATGCTATATATTATATACTGGTGGTCACTGGTCAGCAAAACTCTGCACTGTACTCCTCCTATACAGTGGCGTAAGTTCGTCCCAGTCGCCCGGAGGCATGATACATTTTGGTGCCCCCCTACACATACACACACATACCATATGTAGCTATCCCGCACCCAGGGTGAACAGTAGAAGGGTGCTCAGGTACCTTTCCCAATAGTAATATAGATACACATAGAAAGTGGACGCATTCCAAGTCAGTCATTACAATAAAACAGACACCAGCATACCATTATAGTACACCTACAGTGCTCCCTCACCCACCAGGTCTCCATGGAGATGCTTTGGCGCAGCGGTGTGCCAATATAATTAGTGTTCACTGTAGTATTTTTTTTTTAGGGCAGGGTGCTGATCACGGGGAGGGCACATTTTTCATTCGTGAGGGTAAATTTTTAAGTTAAATGGGCAAACTTAGGTACATACTATAATGCTTGGTGCTCCCATTCCTATGGGCAAAACATGGACAGTGCGCACCGAAGGTGCGCAGCAAAAATCTAGGGGCGTTGTTTCGTGGGGAAGGGGCGTGGCCACATAATAGTGTCAATTCACATTACACCACACGGTAGTGCCCCTAATACACATTGCACCAGTTAGAACCTCCTATACACACTGCGCCAGGTAGAGGCTAGAGCACGTTATACATATTGCGCCAGATAGAGCACATTATACACATTGCGCCAGATAGAGCACATTATACACATTGCGCCAGATAGAGCACATTATACACATTGCGCCAGATAGAGCACATTATACACATTGCGCCAGATAGAGCACATTATACACATTGCGTCAGGTAGGGAGCACTGAGGCACATTGCACCAGGTAGAGAGCACTGAGGCACACTGCACCAGGTAGAGAGCACTGAGGCACACTGCACCAGGTAGAGAGCACTGAGGCACACTGCACCAGGTAGAGAGCACTGAGGCACACTGCACCAGGTAGAGAGCACTGAGGCACACTGCACCAGGTAGAGAGCACTGAGGCACACTGCACCAGGTAGAGAGCACTGAGGCACACTGCACCAGGTAGGGAGCACTGAGGCACACTGCACCAGGTAGGGAGCACTCAGGCACACTGCACCAGGTAGGGAGCACTCAGGCACACTGCACCAGGTAGGGAGCACTAATGGCACACTGCACCAGGTAGGGAGCACTAATGGCACACTGCACCAGGTAGGGAGCACTGAGGCACACTGCACCAGGTAGAGCACTGAGGCACACTGCACCAGGTAGAGAGCACTGAGGCACACTGCACCAGGTAGAAAGCACTGAGATTAATGTTTACAGCTGCAAAATACTTACAAGGTTAATTTAGCCCAGGGGGACTCTCATGTACGTACCGGGTCCGGCGGCGCACGGCTGGATCCGGCGACGTGGCGGGGTCCGGCAGGCAGCAAACGGCGGGGCGGCAGGGCGCACAAAAACGGGCAGGGCGGGATTCAGCTGTCTAAAAAAGGGGCAGACACCTAGCGTGAACACTAGATATATATTAAAAAAAAGACAAACGCCTCATTCACTTAAACACACGTCTCACTTAAACACACACGCCTCTCACTTACATACACTTCTCACTTACACACACCTCTCACACACGTGCCTCTCACTTACACACACCTCTCACATACACATGCCTCTCACATACACATGCCTCTCACTTACATACACATGCCTCTCACTTATAGGCCCTACACACATAGCGATTTCACTGCACGATATGAACGATCTTGTTCATTAATGAACGAGATATCGTTCATATCGTGCAGTGTGGAGTCCCCAGCGATGAACGATGCGTGGCCCCGCGCTCGTTCATCGCTGGGGCCATGTCGGCTGTGCATGCCGGCCAATATGGACGAGATCGTCCATATTTGCCTGCAAGTCTACGGAGCCGGGTGACGGGGGGAGTGAAGAAACTTCACTCCCCCCTTCACTGCCCCCCCCGCCGCTGGGTCGCTCGTCGGCCGTCGGGCACCTCGGCGGCGCATCGCCGAGTGTGTAGGGCCCCTTACATACACATGCCTCTCACACACACACACATGCCTCTCACTTACATACACATGCCTCCCACTTACATACACATGCCTTTCACACACACACACACACACACACACACACACATGCCTCTAACTTACATACACATGCCTCCCACTTACATACACATACATGCCTCTCACACACATGCCACTCTCACACACATCACACACACACATGCCTCTTTTACTTGAATGTACAACTTTCCTTAAAAACACACACACCTCACTTAAAAACAAGCACACACAAAACACAGTACTTCCCCCCAAATACACCTCTCCCCCACCCCCCACACAGTGCCTACCTTTGGCTATCATCCAGAGCATGGAGGAGCAGAGAGTTCTGAGCTTCCCTCGGCTGGCTTACTAAGGGCCCGGGAGGAGCTGTGCTCTGGAGCTCCCCCTAGCTGCAGCCAGTGCCATCTCTCTCTACAGGAGGCAGCTTCCGTGTCATTGACACAGCTCCTCCATCTGCAATAGCAGCGCAGTCCTCAGGCTGCGTGAGACAGTGGAGGAGATGCGCCCCCTTGTGGCCAGGAGCCCGGCGGCAGCCGACTCCACTGCCTCCCACAGTTCCGCCCCTGCTCCTATATAATATTATACTGGTGGTCCCCAGTCCCCACAATAAAGCAGCACACTGAGCACAGATATGGAGTGTTTTTCAGGCAGACAACGTATACTGGTGGTCACTGTCAGCAAAACTCTGCACTGTACTCCTGCTATATAATACAGCTGCTCCCCAGGGGAAAACATAAAAACAGCTAAAATCACAGAATTTGGGGGTATTTTTGCTCCTACGGTATTAGTAACCTCAATAACATTCATTTCCACTCATTTCCAGACTATTCTGAACACCTCACACCTCACAATATTGTTTTTAGGCCAAAAGGTTGCACCGAGGTTGCTGTATGTCTAAGCTAAGCGACACAAGTGTGCGGCATAAACACCTGGCCCATCTAGGAGTGGCACTGCAGTCCCACTGCACTAATGGCGGATACCGGATGCACATCTAAAACCAGCATAGTTGTCATGGCCTCAGTAATCCGCTTTGCAACAGGGTATATATATATATATATATATATATACGGCAGTATCACTGGAATTATATGGCAGTACCATCGGACATATACGGCAGGATCACTAGAATTATACGGCAGGATCACTGGACTTATATGGCAGGATCACTGGATTTATATGGCAGTATCAATGGACATATACGGCAGGATCACTCGACTTATACGCCAGAACCACTGGAATTGTACGGCAGGATCACTGGATTTATACGGCAGTACCGCTGGACATATACAGGAGTACCGCTGGACATATACGGCAGTATCAATGGACATATACAGCAGTATCACTGGACATATACGACAGTATCACTGGACTGGACATATATGCCAGTACCACTGCAATTATACGGCAGGATCACTGGACTTATTCGGCAGGATCACTGGATTTATACGGCAGTACCGCTGGACATATACGGCAGTATCAATGGACATATACGACAGTATCACTGGACTGGACATATACGCCAGTACCACTGCAATTATACGGCAGGATCACTGGACTTATACGGCAGTACCGCTGGACATATACGGCAGTATCAATGGACATATACGGCAGTACCACTGGACATATACGGCAGTACCACTGGACATATACGGCAGTATCACTGGACATATACGGCAATATCACTGGACATATACGGCAGTACCACTGGACATATACGGCAGTATCACTGGACATATACGGCAGTACCACTGGACATATACGGCAGTACCACTGGACATATACGGCAGTATCACTGGACATATACGGCAGTACCACTGGACATATACGGCAGTACCACTGGACATATACGGCAGGATCACTGGACTTATACGGCAGTATCACTGGACTTATACGGCAGTACCACTGGACTTATACGGCAGGATCACTGGACTTATACGGCAGGATCACTGGACTTATACGGCAGTACCACTGGACATATACGGCAGCACAGGGACACCACCACTGGACTGATGCAGCACAACACAGCACCACTGCAATGGACTGGACTTATACAGCAGCACTGGACATATGGCAGCAAAGGACACCACCACTGAGACTGGACTGATGCAGCACAAGACATGGACACTGAGGACACTGAGGACGGAGACACGTCCTCTCTCTACACTCTCCAATGCCGGAGTGAAAATGGCGGGGACGCGCGGCTCCTTACATGGAATCCAAACCCCGCAAGAATCCGACAGTGGGATGATGACGTTTTGCCTCGTTCTGATTTCCGAGTCAGGCGGGAAAAACCTGGCCTGACTCAGATCCGGGCTCGTGATGTGAAGTCCGGTAGGGTTCGGTTCTCTGAGAACCGAACCCGCTCATCTCTAATTGTAATAACAAAAGCTATATTATACATTTCTTTTTCTTTTTTTTTTTCATGTGGGGGCCAATTTGCTTTACAGTTTCCTGTGAGGACCAATGTGTTTTGCTTTTGTCTTGTGCAATACTTGCATCTGAGTTGTACTGCGCATGCATGCGCCGTGATGATGTTCGTACAGAGTTGCAGTACAGGGTCAGACACATGCACCAAGAAGTGTATTAGAAATGTGTTGGGCGTTCCTGGTTACAGAGGGTTGTGTAATCAGACACAGATATAACGTCGTATGGGCGTGTAGGTGAAGGTGGTCACATATACAGATATTTATTTGCTCACACTGGAGGCCCTACACAGATGGGGTATCCGGTCTATAGATCTACACTAAAAAGGTCAATAGGTCAACCGCTGATGGTCGACATGCATTAGGTCTACAGGGTCAAAAGGTCATCATGTAAAAGGTAGACAGTTCAAAAGGTCAACACTTTTTTTTTTCATCCCCCCCCCCCCCAAAAAAAAAAATCTTTCATACTTGTTGACGATTAGTGGTCGACCTATGGACTGTAGACTTTTTTAGTGTAGATCTAAAAATCCACATCCCTCAGATGAATGTTTTGCACCTAGCGTAGGGCTGGTGAAAGTTACAATGGTGCGATGGATGCCAGCGTCTAAAGAGGCAGTAAGCATGATTGCAGCATCTGTACACACTGACAGTGAGCATCTCAGTCCTTGCATCATTCCATGACAGGCAGCACGAATAAAGAACATATAGAACTCATACTTACTGACCTTTTCAGTTTTTAGTTTTCTCTTTCCGGGGAGAAGCATGTGGGTGATGATGGGGGTGGGACTAGTTGCATCATTAGGCCTCACCCCCTCACTGGTGAAATGGCACAAACTACTCATATTTGAATAGGGGCTGTGGTCAGGGCCGGACTACCCATCTGGCACTTCTGGCAAATTCCAGAAGGGCCAATGGGCTGGTGGGCCGGTCCGATCATGCAGGGAGCCAGGAAGGCCATGTGCAGCGCAGCTTCCGGCTCTCTGTTCGTCGTCGCCCCCCGCTCGAAGTGTCCATATGTCAGAAATACGGGGGCGTGCTGCGAGTCTATGTCCCCCTGACTCGCGGCACGCCCCTATGAGTAGTGTCTGCGCACCCCCTCTCACGTGCACACGCATGCCAGGGCAATATTTCAGGCCCCGGTCCGTCCCTGGTTGTGGCTAAATTGACATGATTATCAATTAAGTGGGCGGGATGCGGCAAAGGTGCCCACTCTTATGGGGTTGTGGGGGACTGCCCGAAAAATTGGGTACATGTTAATGATTTTTCAAGTACAGCAAGCCGCTTTGCATTGGGGTCACATTTTTGCCATGGGATTAAGAAGAATAAAAACATCCCTCTGTCTCCACTGCCAAAGTTTTGCTATTAGGGCATGCTAAAACAGTGGCAGGGCTTGCTGGGATGTGCAGTTCCCCAGCAGCTGGGGCGCTGCATTTTGAATACCCCTGATCTACACAATATATAATGAACAGACACTTAGCAGCAGAAACTACTTAAACTCACAATGAAACAAGTGGATGCAATTATTTTGCATTTAGAAACCAGACAGACACTTAACGGATCCAGGGACATGAACCTAAAAATATTGCTATGATAAACCCTGCGGAGACACAAGCAGACAAGGGCACTCAGATCTACATAACATGCAGTGGTGGTGGGGGGTTATAATGCGCGGCTTTGCAAAACTGACGCATTTTGCCGATTTTTCCAGCGGTTTTAAAGCAGAATTACTAAAAGTAAAACCATCCAAAAATAATAATAACATTTTTTATTTTTTTAATACTAATGTCCCCATTATTTTAGCTAAAAACCACCATATTTACCAACCTCCACTAAAAGGAAATGGCTGTGACCGGCGAGATTGATGTATGATTTTATTAAGAGATCCATGTAATTTATACTAAGATGGCGGTATTGAGGACAAAATAAATACATTTGACAATCACCCTCCAAATTACGGAATAGTAAATCCTGATGTTTGTACAGTAGTTGTCAATCGCCGGTGATTTGCAGTAATGTGTGGTCATTTCAAACCGTCACACCTCATAACTTGGGACAAGTGGATGATGTGGGACACGTATGTAGAGGTGTAATGATGTAGGACAGGTACGTAGGGGTGTAAATGATGTGAGGACAGGTATGGTGAGGTGTAATGATGTAGGACAGGTATGCAGAGGTGTAATGATGGGGGACAGGTATGTAGAGATGTTATGATGTGAGAGGTATGTAGAGGTGTAATGATGTGGGACCGGTATGTAGAGGTGTAATGATGGGGGACAGGTATGTAGAGGTGTAATGATGTGAGAGGTATGTAGAGGTGTAATGATGTGGGACAGGTATGGTGAGGTGTAATGATGTAGGACAGGTATGCAGAGGTGTAATGATGGGGGACAGGTATGTAGAGATGTAATGATGTGAGAGGTATGTAGAGGTGTAATGATGTGGGACCGGTATGTAGAGGTGTAATGATGGGGGACAGGTATGTAGAGGTGTAATGATGTGGGACAGGTATGTGGATGTGTAATGATGGGGGACAGGTATAAAGAGGTGTAATAATGTGGGACAGGTATGTAGAGGTGTAATGATGTAGGGCAGGTATGTAGAGGTGTAATGATGTAGGACAGGTATGTAGAGGTGTAAATGATGTGGGATAGGTATGTAGAGGTGTAATGATGTGGGACAGGTATGTAGAGGTGTAATGATGTGGGACAGGTATGTAGAGGTGTAATGATGTGGGACAGGTATGTAGAGGTGTAATGATGTGAGACAGGTATGTAGACATGTAATGATGTGGGACAGCCAGGTAGAGGTGTAAATGATGTAGGACAGGTATGTAGAGGTATAATAATGGGGTACAGGTATGTAGAGGTGTAATGATGGGGTACAGGTATGTAGAGGTGTAATGATGTGAGACAGGTATGTAGAGGTGTAATGATGGGGGACAGGTATGTAAAGGTGTAATGATGTGAGAGGTATGTAGAGGTGTAATGATGGGGGACAGGTATGTAGAGGTGTTATGATAAGGGACAGGTATGTGGATGTGTAATGATGGGGGACAGGTATGTAGAGGTGTAATGATGTGGGACAGGTATGGTGAGGTGTAATGATGTGGGACAGGTATGTAGAGGTGTAATGATGTAGGACAGGTATGTGGAGGTGTAAATGATGTGGGACAGGTATGTAGAGGTGTAATGATGTGAGAGTTATGTAGAGGTGTAATGAGGTGGGACAGGTATGTAGAAGTGTAATGATGTGGGACAGGTATGTAGAGGTGTAATGAGGTGGGACAGGTATGTAGAGGTGTAATGATGTGGGACAGGTATGTATAGGTGTAATGAAGTGGGACAGGTATGTACCGGTGTAATGATGTTGGACAGGTATGTGGAGGTGTAATGATGTGGGACAGGTATGTACAGGTGTAATGATGTGGGACAGGTATGGTGAGGTGTAATGATGTGGGACAGGTATGTAGAGGTGTAATGATGTGGGACAGGTATGGTGAGGTGTAATGATGTGGGACAGGTATGTAGAGGTGTAATGATGTGGGACAGGTATGTAGAGGTGTAATGATGTGGGACAGGTATGTAGAGGTGTAATGATGTGGGACAGGTATGATGAGGTGTAATGATGTGGGACAGGTATGGTGAGGTGTAATGATGTGGGACAGGTATGGTGAGGTGTAATGATGTGGGACAGGTATGTAGAGGTGTAATGATGTGGGACAGGTATGTAGAGGTGTAATGATGTGGGACAGGTATATATAGGTGTAATGAAGTGGGACAGGTATGGTGAGGTGTAATGATGTGGGACAGGTATGGTGAGGTGTAATGATGTGTGACAGGTATGTAGAGGTGTAAATGATGTGGAACAGGTATGTAGAGGTGTAATGATGTGGGACAGGTATGTAGAGGTGTATTGAGGTGGGACAGGTATGTAGAAATGTAATGATGTGGGACAGGTATGTATAGGTGTGCTGAAGTGGGACAGGTATGTACAGGTGTAATGATGTTGGACAGGTATGTGGAGGTGTAATGATGTGGGACAGGTATGTACAGGTGTAATGATGTGGGACAGGTATGGTGAGGTGTAATGATGTGTGACAGGTATGGTGAGGGGTAATGATGTGGGACAGGTATGTAGAGGTGTAATGATGGGGACAGGTATGGTGAGGTGTAATGATGTGGGACAGGTATGTAGAGGTGTAATGATGTGGGACAGGTATGTATAGGTGTAATGAAGTGGGACAGGTATGTAGAGGTGTAATGATGTGGGACAGGTATGTAGAGATGTAATGATGGGGGACAGGTATGGTGAGGTGTAATGATGTGGGACAGCTATGTAGAGGTGTAATGATGTGGGACAGGTATGGTGAGGTGTAATAATTGGGGACAGGTACGTAGAGGTGTAATAATTGGGGACAGGTATGTAGAGGTGTAATGATGGGGGACAGGTATGTAGAGGAGTAATAATGGGGGACAAGTATGTAGAGGTGTAATGATGGGGGACAGGTATGTAGAGGTGTAATGATGTGAGACAGGTATGTAGAGGTATAATGATGTAGGACAGGTATATAGAGGTGTAATGATGTGAGACAGGTATGTACATGTGTAATGATGTGGGACAGGTATGTAGTGGTGTAATGATGGCGGACAGGTATGTAGATGTGTAATGATGTGGGACAGGTATGTAGAGGTGTAATGCTGGCAGACAGGTATGTAGAGGTGTAATGATGGGGGACAGGTATGTACAGGTGTAATGATGTTGGACAGGTATGTGGAGGTGTAATGATGTGGGACAGGTATGTACAGGTGTAATGATGTTGGACAGGTATGTGGAGGTGTAATGATGTGGGACAGGTATGTAGAGGTGTAATGATGTGGGACAGGTATGTAGAGGGGTAATGATGTGGGACAGGTATGTACAGGTGTAATGATGTAGGACAAGTATGTAGAGGGGTAATGATGTGGGACAGGTATGTAGAGGTGTAATGATGTAGGACAGGTATGTAGAGGTGTAATGATGTGGGACAGGTATGTACAGGTGTTATGATCGGGGACAGGTATGTAGAGGTGTAATGATGTGGGACAGGTATGTAGAGGTATAATGATGTGGGACAGGTATGTAGAGGTATAATGATGTGGGACAGGTATGTAGAGGTGTAATGATGTGGGACAGGTATGTAGAGGTGTAATGATGTGGGACAGGTATGTAGAGGTATAATAATGTGGGACAGGTATGTAGAGGTGTAATGATGTGGGACAGGTATGTAGAGGTGTAATGATGTGGGACAGGTATGTAGAGGTATAATGATGTGGGACAGGTATGTACAGGTGTAATGATGTTGGACAGGTATGTGGAGGTGTAATGATGTGGGACAGGTATGTACAGGTGTAATGATGTTGGACAGGTATGTGGAGGTGTAATGATGTGGGACAGGTATGTAGAGGTGTAATGATGTGGGACAGGTATGTAGAGGGGTAATGATGTGGGACAGGTATGTACAGGTGTAATGATGTAGGACAGGTATGTAGAGGGGTAATGATGTGGGACAGGTATGTAGAGGTGTAATGATGTAGGACAGGTATGTAGAGGTGTAATGATGTGGGACAGGTATGTACAGGTGTTATGATCGGGGACAGGTATGTAGAGGTGTAATGATGTGGGACAGTTATGTAGAGGTGTAATGATGTGGGACAGGTATGTAGAGGTATAATGATGTGGGACAGGTATGTAGAGGTATAATGATGTGGGACAGGTATGTAGAGGTATAATGATGTGGGACAGGTATGTAGAGGTGTAATGATGTGGGACAGGTATGTAGAGGTGTAATGATGTGGGACAGGTATGTAGAGGTATAATGATGTGGGACAGGTATGTAGAGGTGTAATGATGTGGGACAGGTATGTAGAGGTGTATTGATGTGGGACAGGTATGTAGAGGTATAATGATGTGGGACAGGTATGTACAGGTGTAATGATGTTGGACAGGTATGTGGAGGTGTAATGATGTGGGACAGGTATGTAGAGGTGTAATGATGTGGGACAGGTATGTAGAGGGGTAATGATGTGGGACAGGTATGTACAGGTGTAATGATGTAGAACAGGTATGTAGAGGGGTAATGATGTGGGACAGGTATGTACAGGTGTAATGATGGCGGACAGGTATGTAGAGGTGTAATGATGTAGGACAGGTATGTAGAGGTGTAATGATGTGGGACAGGTATGTACAGGTGTTATGATCGGGGACAGGTATGTAGAGGTGTAATGATGTGGGACAGTTATGTAGAGGTGTAATGATGTGGGACAGGTATGTAGAGGTATTATGATGTGGGACAGGTATGTAGAGGTATAATGATGTGGGACAGGTATGTAGAGGTGTAATGATGTGGGACAGGTATGTAGAGGTGTAATGATGTGGGACAGGTATGTAGAGGTATAATGATGTGGGACAGGTATGTAGAGGTGTAATGATGGGAGACATGTATGTAGAGGTGTAATGATGTGGGACAGGTATGTAGAGGTAGTGATGTGCACCGGAAATTTTTCGGGTTTTGTGTTTTGGTTTTGGATTCTATTCCGCGGCCGTGTTTTGGATTCGGACGCGTTTTGGCAAAACCTCCCTGAAAATTTTTTGTCGGATTCGGGTGTGTTTTGGATTCGGGTGTTTTTTTTACAAAAACCCCTCAAAAACAGCTTAAATCATAGAATTTGGGGGTCATTTTGATCCCATAGTATTATTAACCTCAATAACCATAATTTCCACTCATTTTCAGTCTATTCTGAACACCTCACAATATTATTTTTAGTCCTAAAATTTGCACCGAGGTCGCTGGATGACTAAGCTAAGCGACCCAAGTGGCCGACACAAACACCTGGCCCATCTAGGAGTGGCACTGCAGTGTCAGACAGGATGGCACTTCAAAAAAATAGTCCCCAAACAGCATATGATGCAAAGAAAAAAAGAGGCGCACCAAGGTCGCTGTGTGACTAAGCTAAGCGACACAAGTGGCCGACACAAACACCTGGCCCATCTAGGAGTGGCACTGCAGTGTCAGACAGGATGGCACTTCAAAAAAATAGTCCCCAAACAGCACATGATGCAAAGAAAAAAAGAGGCGCAATGAGGTAGCTGGTTGGCTAAGCTAAGCGACACAAGTGGCCAACACAAACACCTGGCCCATCTAGGAGTGGCACTGCATTGTCAGGCAGGATGGCACTTCAAAAAAATAGTCCCCAAACAGCACATGATGCAAAGAAAAATGAAAGAAAAAGAGGTGCAAGATGGAATTGTCCTTGGGCCCTCCCACCCACCCTTATGTTGTATATGCACACTTTAACAAACCCATAATTTCAGCGACAGGGTCTGCCACACAACTATGACTGGTTGATTTGGGCCCCCACCAAAAAAGAAGCAATCAATCTCTCCTTGCACAAACTGGCTCTACAGAGGCAAGATGTCCACCTCCTCCTCATCCTCCGATTCCTCACCCCTTTCACTGTGTATATCCCCCTCCTCACAGATTATTAATTCGTCCCCACTGGAATCCACCATCTCAGGTCCCTGTGTACTTTCTGGAGGCAATTGCTGGTGAATGTCTCCACGGAGGAATTGATTATAATTCATTTTGATGAACATCATCTTCTCCACATTTTCTGGAAGTAACCTCGTACGCCGATTGCTGACAAGGTGAGCGGCTGCACTAAACACTCTTTCGGAGTACACACTGGAGGGTGGGCAACTTAGGTAAAATAAAGACAGTTTCTGCAAGGGCCTCCAAATTGCCTCTTTTTCCTGCCAGTATACGTACGGACTGTCTGACGTGCCTACTTGGATGCGGTCACTTATATAATCCTCCACCATTCTTTCAATGGTGAGAGAATCATATGCAGTGACAGTAGACGACATGTCAGTAATCGTTGGCAGGTCCTTCAGTCCGGACCAGATGTCAGCACTCGCTCCAGACTGCCCTGCATCACCGCCAGCGGGTGAGCTCGGAATTCTTAGCCTTTTCCTCGCACCCCCAGTTGCGGGAGAATGTGAAGGAGAAGATGTTGACGGGTCACGTTCCGCTTGACTTGACAATTTTCTCACCAGCAGGTCTTTGAACCTCTGCAGACTTGTGTCTGCTGGAAAGAGAGATACAACGTAGGTTTTAAATCTAGAATCGAGCACGGTGGCCAAAATGTAGTGCTCTGATTTCAACAGATTGACCACCCGTGAATCCTGGTTAAGCGAAAATAAGGGCTCCATCCACAAGTCCCACATGCCTAGCGGAATCGCTCTGTTTTAGCTCCTCCTTCAATGTCTCCAGCTTCTTCTGCAAAAGCCTGATGAGGGGAATGACCTGACTCAGGCTGGCAGTGTCTGAACTGACTTCACGTGTGGCAAGTTCAAAGGGTTGCAGAACCTTGCACAACGTTGAAATCATTCTCCACTGCGCTTGAGTCAGGTGCATTCCCCCTCCTTTGCCTATATCGTAGGCAGATGTATAGGTTTGAATGGCCTTTTGCTACTCCTCCATCCTCTGAAGCATATAGAGGGTTGAATTCCACCTCGTTACCACCTCTTGCTTCAGATGATGGCAGGGCAGGTTCAGGAGTGTTTGCTGGTGCTCTAGTCTTCGGAACGCGGTGGCTGAATGCCGAAAGTGGGCCGCAATTCTTCGGGCCACCGACAGCATCTATTGCATGCCCCTGTCGTTTTTTAAATAATTCTGCACCACCAAATTCAGTGTATGTGCAAAACATGGGACGTGCTGGAATTTGCCCAGATGTAATGCACGCACAATATTGCTGGCGTTGTCCGATGTCACAAATCCCCAGGAGAGTCCATTTGGGGTAAGCCATTCTGCGATGATGTTCCTCAGTTTCCGTAAGAGGTTGTCAGCTGTGTGCCTCTTCTGGAAAGCGGTGATACAAAGCGTAGCCTGCCTAGGAACGAGTTGACGTTTGCGAGATGCTGCTACTGGTGCCGCCGCTGCTGTTCTTGCTGCGGGAGGCAATACATCTACCCAGTGGGCTGTCACAGTCATATAGTCCTGAGTCTGCCCTGCTCCACTTGTCCACATGTCCGTGGTTAAGTGGACATTGGGTACAACTGCATTTTTTAGGACACTTGTGACTCTTTTTCTGAGGTCTGTGTACATTTTCAGTATCGCCTGCCTAGAGAAATGGAACCTAGATGGTATTTGGTACCGGGGACACAGTATCTCAATCAAGTCTGTAGTTGCCTGTGAATTAACGGTGGATAACGGAAACACGTTTCTCACCGCCCAGGCTGCCAAGGCCTGAGTTATCCGCTTTGCAGCAGGATGACTGCTGTGATATTTCATCTTCCTCGCAAAGGACTGTTGGACAGTCAATTGCTTACTGGAAGTAGTACAAGTGGTCTTCCGACTTCCCCTCTGGGATGACGATCGACTCCCAGCAGCAACAACAATAGCGCCAGCAGCAGGAGGCGTTACACTCAAGGATGCATCGGAGGAATCCCAGGCAGGAGAGGACTCGTCAGACTTGACAGTGACATGGCCTGCAGGACTATTGGCTTTCCTGTGTAAGCAGGAAATTGACACTGAGGGAGTTGGTGGTGTGGTTTGCAGGAGCTTGGTTACAAGAGGAAGGGATTTAGTGGTCAGTGGACTGCTTCCACTGTCATCCAAAGTTTTTGAACTTGTCACTGACTTATGATGAATGCGCTGCAGGTGACGTATAAGGGAGGATGTTCCGAGGTGGTTAACGTCCTTACCCCTACTTATTACAGCTTGACAAAGGCAACACACGGCTTGACACCTGTTGTCCGCATTTGTGTTAAAATAATTCCACACCGAAGATGTGATTTTTTTTGTAATTTGACCAGGCATGTCAATGGCCAAATTCGTCCCACGGACAACAGGTGTCTCCCCGGGTGCCTGACTTAAACAAACCACCTCACCATCAGAATCCTCCTTGTCAATTTCCTCCTCAGCGCCAGCAACACCCATATCCTCATCCTGGTGTACTTCAACAGTGACATCTTCAATTTTACTATCAGGAACTGGACTGCGGGTGCTCCTTCCAGCACTTGCAGGGGGCGTACAAATGGTGTAAGGCGCCACCTCTTCCCGTCCAGTGTTGGGAAGGTCAGGCATCGCAACCGACACAATTGGACTCTCCTTGGGGATTTGTGATTTAGAAGAATGCACAGTTCTTTGCTGTGCTTTTGCCAGCTTAAGTCTTTTCATTTTTCTAGCGAGAGGATGAGTGCTTCCATCCTCATGTGAAGCTGAACCACTAGCCATGAACATAGGCCAGGGCCTCAGCCGTTCCTTGCCACTCCGTGTCGTAAATGGCATATTGGCAAGTTTACGCTTCTCCTCAGACGCTTTTAATTTTGATTTTTGGGTCATTTTACTGAACTTTTGTGTTTTGGATTTTACATGCTCTCTACTATGACATTGGGCATCGGCCTTGGCAGACGACGTTGATGGCATTTCATCGTCTCGCCCATGACTAGTGGCTGCAGCTTCAGCACGAGATGGAAGTGGATCTTGATCTTTCCCTATTTTACCCTCCACATTTTTGTTCTCCATTTTTTAATGTGTGGAATTATATGCCAGTATCAATAGCAATGGCCTACTACTATATATACTGCGCACAACTGAAATGCACCACAGGTATGGATGGATAGTATACTTGACGACACAGAGGTAGGTAGAGCAGTGGCCTACTTTACCGTAATGCTATATATTATATACTGGTGGTCAGCAAACTGTGCAAAACTGAAATGCACCACAGGTATGGATGGATAGTATACTTGACGACACAGAGGTAGGTAGAGCAGTGGCCTACTGTATCGTAATGCTATATATTATATACTGGTGGTCAGCAAACTGTGCAAAACTTAAATGCACCACAGGTATGGATGGATAGTATACTTGACGACACAGAGGTAGGTAGAGCAGTGGCCTACTGTACCGTACTGCTATATATTATATACTGGTGGTCAGCAAACTGTGCAAAACTTAAATGCACCACAGGTATGGATGGATAGTATACTTGACGACACAGAGGTAGGTAGAGCAGTGGCCTACTGTACCGTACTGCTATATATTATATACTGGTGGTCAGCAAACTGTGCAAAACTTAAATGCACCACAGGTATGGATGGATAGTATACTTGACGACACAGAGGTAGGTAGAGCAGTGGCCTACTGTACCGTACTGCTATATATTATATACTGGTGGTCAGCGAACTGTGCAAAACTGAAATGCACCACAGGTATGGATGGATAGTATACTTGACGACACAGAGGTAGGTAGAGCAGTGGCCTTCTGTACCGTACTCCTATATATTATATACTGGTGGTCAGCAAAATTATGCACTGTACTCCTACTATATACTACAATGCAGCACAGATATGGAGCATTTTTCAGGCAGAGAACATATAATACTGGTGGTCACCGGTCAGCAAAACTCTGCACTGTACGCCTCCTATATAATACTGCTGGTTCCCAGTCCCCACAATAAAGCAGTGTGAGCACAGATATATGCAGCACACTGAGCACAGATATGGAGCGTTTTTCAGGCAGAGAACGTATAATACTGGTGGTCACTGGTCACTGGTCAGCAAAACTCTGCACTGTACTCCTATATAATATACTGCTGGTCCCCAGTCCCCACAATAAAGCAGTGTGAGCACAGATATATGCAGCACACTGAGTACAGATATGGAGCATTTTTCAGGCAGACAACGTATAATACTGGTGGTCACTGGTCAGCAAAACTCTGCACTGTACTCCTCCTATATAATATACTGGTGGTCCCCAGTACCCACAATAAAGCAGTGTGAGCACAGATATATGCAGCACACTGAGCACAGATATGGAGCGTTTTTCAGGCAGAGAACGTATAATACTGGTGGTCACTGGTCACTGGTCAGCAAAACTCTGCACTGTACTCCTCCTATATAATACTGGTGGTCCCCAGTCCCCACAATAAAGCAGTATGAGCACAGATATATGCAGCACACGGAGCACAGACATGGAGCGTTTTTCAGGCAGACAACGTATACTGGTGGTCACTGGTCAGCAAAACTCTGCACTGTACTCCTCCTATATAATACTGGTGGTCCCCAGTCCCCACAATAAAGCAGTGTGAGCACAGATATATGCAGCACACTGAGCACAGATATGGAGCGTTTTTCAGGCAGAGAACGTATAATACTGGTGGTCACTGGTCACTGGTCAGCAAAACTCTGCACTGTACTCCTCCTATATACTACTGGTGGTCCCCAGTCCCCACAATAAAGCAGTGTGAGCACAGATATGTGCAGCACACTGAGCACAGATATGGAGCGTTTTTCAGGCAGAGAACGTATAATACTGCTGGTCACTGGTCAGCAAAACTCTACACTGTACTCCTATATAATACTGCTGGTCCCTAGTCCCCACAATAAAGCAGTGTGAGCACAGATATATGCAGCACACTGAGCACAGATATGGAGCGTTTTTCAGGCAGACAACGTATACTGGTGGTCACTGGTCAGCAAATCTCTGCGCTGTACTCCTCCTATATAATACTGGTGGTCCCCAGTCCCCACAATAAAGCAGTGTGAGCACAGATATATGCAGCACACTGAGCACAGATATGGAGCGTTTTTCAGGCAGACAACATATAATACTGGTGGTCACTGGTCAGCAAAACTCTGCACTGTACTCCTCCTATATAATATACTGGTGGTCCCCAGTACCCACAATAAAGCAGTGTGAGCACAGATATATGCAGCACACTGAGCACAGATATGGAGCGTTTTTCAGGCAGACAACGTATACTGGTGGTCACTGGTCAGCAAAACTCTGCACTGTACTCCTCCTATATAATACTGCTGGTCCCCAGTCCCCACAATAAAGCAGTGTGAGCACAGATATATGCAGCACACTGAGCACAGATATGGAGCGTTTTTCAGGCAGACAACGTATAATACTGGTGGTCACTGGTCAGCAAAACTCTGCACTGTACTCCTCCTATAATACTGCTGGTCCCCAGAATAAAGATATGCAGCCCCCTGAAACAAAGTGAGAGGACGCCAGCCACGTCCTCTCACTATCATTTACAATGCACGAGTGAAAAATGGCGGCGACGCGCGGCTCAATATAAAATCCGAATCTCGCAAGAATCCGACAGTGGGATGATGACGTTCGGGCGCGCTTGGGTTAACCGAGCCATACGGGAGAATCCGAGTATGCCTCGGACCCGTGTAAAATGGGTGAAGTTCGGGGGGGTTCGGTTTTCGAGGAACCGAACCCGCTCATCTCTAATAATGATGTGGGACAGGTATGTAGAGGTGTAATGATGTGGGACAGGTATGTAGAGGTGTAATGATGTGGGACAGGTATGTAGATGTGTAATGATGGGGGACAGGTATGTAGAGATGTAATGATGGGGGACAGGTATGTGGAGGTGTAATGATGTGGGGACAGGTATGTGGAGGTGTAAAGATGTGGGGACAGGTATGTAGAGGTGTAATGATTTGGGGACAGGTGTGTAGAGGTATAATGATGTGGGACAGGTATGTAGAGGTGTAATGATGTAGGACAGGTATGTAGAGGTGTAATGATGTGGGACAGGTATGTAGAGGTGTAATGATGTGGGACAGGTATATGGAGGTGTAATGATGGGGGACAGGTATGTAGAGATGTAATGATGGGGGACAGGTATGTAGAAGTGTAATGATGTGGAGACAGGTATGTGGAGGTGTAATGATGTGGGGACAGGTATGTAGAGGTGTAATGATGTGGGACAGATATGTAGAGATGTAATGATGTGAGACAGGTATGTAGAGGTGTAATGATGTAGGACAGGTATGTAGAGATGTAATGATGTGGGGACAGGTATGTAGAGGTGTAATGATGTGGGGACAGGTATGTAGAGGTGTAATGATGTGAGGGCAGGTATGTAAAGGTGTAATGATGTGGGGACAGGTATGTAGAGGTGTAAATGATGTGGGACAGGTATGTAGAGGTGTAAATGATGGGGGACAGGTATGTAGAGGTGTATTGATGTGAGGGCAGGTATGTAGAGGTGTAATGATGGGGGACAGGTATGTAAAGGTGTAATGATGTGAGGGCAGGTATGTAAAGGTGTAATGATGTGGGGACAGGTATGTAGAGGTGTAATGATGTAGGACAGGTATGTAGAGGTGTAATGATGTGGGACAGGTATGTAGAGGTGTAAATGATGTGGGACAGGTATGTAAAGGTGTAATGATGTAGGACAGGTATGTAGAGGTGTAATGATGTGAGGGCAGGTATGTAGAGGTGTAAATGATGGGGGACAGGTATGTAGAGGTGTAAATTATGGGGGACAGGTATGTAGAGGTGTAAATTATGGGGGACAGGTATGTAGAGATGTAATGATGGGGGACAGGTATGTAGAGGTGTAATGATGTGGGGACAGGTATCTGGAGGTGTAATGATGTGGGGACAGGTATGTAGAGGTGTAAAGGTGTAATGATGTGTGGACAGGTATGTAGAGGTGTAATGATGTGAGGGCAGGTATGTAGAGGTGTAAATGATGGGGGACAGGTATGTAGAGGTGTAAATTATGGGGGACAGGTATGTAGAGGTGTAAATTATGGGGGACAGGTATGTAGAGATGTAATGATGGGGGACAGGTATGTAGAGGTGTAATGATGTGGGGACAGGTATGTGGATGTGTAATCATGTAGGACAGGTATGTAGAGGTGTAATGATGTGGGGACTGGTATGTGGAGGTGTAATCATGTAGGACAGGTATGTAGAGGTGTAATTATGTGGGGACAGGTATGTGGAGGTGTAATGATGTAAGACAGGTATGTAGAGGTGTAATGATGGGGGACAGGTATGTAGAGGTGTAATGATGTGAGGGCAGGTATGTAGAGGTGTAAATGATGGGGGACAGGTATGTAGAGGTGTAATGATGTGAGGGCAGGTATGTAGAGGTGTAAATGATGGGGGACAGGTATGTAGAGGTGTAAATGATGGGGGACAGGTATGTACTGTAGAGATGTAATGATGGGGGACAGGTATGTACAGGTGTAATGATGTGGGGAGAGGTATGTGGAGGTGTAATGATGTAGGACAGGTATGTAGAGGTGTAATGATGGGGGACAGGTATGTAGAGGTGTAATGATGTGAGGGCAGGTATGTAGAGGTGTAAATGATGGGGGACAGGTATGTAGAGGTGTAAATGATGGGGGACAGGTATGTAGAGGTGTAAATGATGGGGGACAGGTATGTACTGTAGAGATGTAATGATGGGGGACAGGTATGTACAGGTGTAATGATGTGGGGAGAGGTATGTGGAGGTGTAATGATGTAGGACAGGTTTGGTGAGGTGTAATGATGAGGGACAGGTATGTAGAGGTGTAATGATGTAGGACAGGTATGTAGAGGTGTAATGATGTGAGGACAGGTATGTAGAGGTGTAATGATGGGGACAGGTATGTAGAAGTGTAATGATGGGGCAGGTATGTAGAGGTGTAATGATGTGAGGGCAGGTATGTAGAGGTGTAAATGATGTGGGACAGGTATGTAGAGGTGTAATGATGTGAGACAGGTATGTAGAGGTGTAAATGATGGGGGACAGGTATGTAGAGGTGTAATGATGGGGGACAGGTATGTAGAGGTGTAATGATGGGGGACAGGTATGTAGAGGTGTAATGATGGGGGACAGGTATGTGGAGGTGTAATGATAGGGGACAGGTATGTTGAGGTGTAATGATGTGGGGACAGGTATGTGGAGGTGTAATGATGTAGGACAGGTATGTAGAGGTGTAATGATGTGGGGACAGGTATGTGGAGGTGTAATGATGTGGGGACAGGTATGTAGAGGTGTAATGATGGGGGACAGGTATGTGGAGGTGTAATGATAGGGGACAGGTATGTAGAGGTGTAATGATGTGAGGGCAGGTATGTAGAGGTGTAAATGATGGGGGACAGGTATGTAGAGGTGTAAATTATGGGGGACAGGTATGTAGAGGTGTAAATTATGGGGGACAGGTATGTAGAGATGTAATGATGGGGGACAGGTATGTAGAGGTGTAATGATGTGGGGACAGGTATGTGGATGTGTAATCATGTAGGACAGGTATGTAGAGGTGTAATGATGTGGGGACTGGTATGTGGAGGTGTAATCATGTAGGACAGGTATGTAGAGGTGTAATTATGTGGGGACAGGTATGTGGAGGTGTAATGATGTAAGACAGGTATGTAGAGGTGTAATGATGGGGGACAGGTATGTAGAGGTGTAATGATGTGAGGGCAGGTATGTAGAGGTGTAAATGATGGGGGACAGGTATGTAGAGGTGTAATGATGTGAGGGCAGGTATGTAGAGGTGTAAATGATGGGGGACAGGTATGTAGAGGTGTAAATGATGGGGGACAGGTATGTACTGTAGAGATGTAATGATGGGGGACAGGTATGTACAGGTGTAATGATGTGGGGAGAGGTATGTGGAGGTGTAATGATGTAGGACAGGTATGTAGAGGTGTAATGATGGGGGACAGGTATGTAGAGGTGTAATGATGTGAGGGCAGGTATGTAGAGGTGTAAATGATGGGGGACAGGTATGTAGAGGTGTAAATGATGGGGGACAGGTATGTACTGTAGAGATGTAAATGATGGGGGACAGGTATGTACAGGTGTAATGATGTGGGGAGAGGTATGTGGAGGTGTAATGATGTAGGACAGGTTTGGTGAGGTGTAATGATGAGGGACAGGTATGTAGAGGTGTAATGATGTAGGACAGGTATGTAGAGGTGTAATGATGTGAGGACAGGTATGTAGAGGTGTAATGATGGGGACAGGTATGTAGAAGTGTAATGATGGGGCAGGTATGTAGAGGTGTAATGATGTGAGGGCAGGTATGTAGAGGTGTAAATGATGTGGGACAGGTATGTAGAGGTGTAATGATGTGAGACAGGTATGTAGAGGTGTAAATGATGGGGGACAGGTATGTAGAGGTGTAATGATGTGGGACAGGTATGTAGAGGTGTAATGATGTGAGGACAGGTATGTAGAGGTGTAATGATGGGGGACAGGTATGTAGAGGTGTAATGATGGGGGACAGGTATGTGGAGGTGTAATGATAGGGGACAGGTATGTAGAGGTGTAATGATGTGGGGACAGGTATGTGGAGGTGTAATGATGTAGGACAGGTATGTAGAGGTGTAATGATGTGGGGACAGGTATGTGGAGGTGTAATGATGTGGGGACAGGTATGTAGAGGTGTAATGATGGGGGACAGGTATGTGGAGGTGTAATGATAGGGGACAGGTATGTAGAGGTGTAATGATGTGGGGACAGGTATGTGGAGGTGTAATGATGTAGGACAGGTATGTAGAGGTGTAATGATGTGGGGACAGGTATGTGGAGGTGTAATGATGTAGGACAGGTATGTAGAGGTGTAATGATGTGGGGACAGGTATGTAGAGGTGTAATGATGTAGGACAGGTATGTAGAGGTGTAATGATGAGGGACAGGTATGTAGAGGTGTAATGATGAGGGACAGGTATGTAGAGGTGTAATGATGTAGGACAGGTATGTAGAGGTGTAATGATGTGGGGACAGGTATGTGGAGGTGTAATGATGTAGGACAGGTTTGGTGAGGGGTAATGATGTGGGACAGGTATGTAGAGGTGTAATGATGTGGGACAGGTATGTGGAGGTGTAATGATGTAGGACAGGTATGTAGAGGTGTAATGATGTGAGGACAGGTATGTAGAGGTGTAATGATGGGGGACAGGTATGTAGAGGTGTAATGATGGGGGACAGGTATTAGAGGTGTAATGATGTGGGACAGGTATGGTGAGGTGTAATGATGTGGAACAGGTATGTAGAGGTGTAAATGATGGGGGACAGGTATGTAGAGGTGTAATGATGTGAGGACAGGTATGTAGAGGTGTAATGATGGGGGACAGGTATGTAGAGGTGTAATGATGGGGGACAGGTATGTAGAGGTGTAATGATGGGGGACAGGTATGTAGAGGTGTATTGATGTGAGGGCAGGTATGTAGAGTGGTAAATGATGGGGGACAGGTATGTGGAGGTGTAAATGATGTGGAACAGGTATTAGAGGTGTAAATGATGTGGGACAGGTATGTAGAGGTGTAAATGATGTGGGACAGGTATGTAGAGGTGTAATGATGTGGGACAGGTATGTAGAGGTGTAATGATGTGAGGACAGGTATGTAGAGGTGTAATGATGGGGGACAGGTATGTAGAGGTGTAATGATAGGGGACAGGTATGTAGAGGTGTATTGATGTGAGGGCAGGTATGTAGAGGTGTAATGATGGGGGACAGGTATGTAGAGGTGTAATGATGTGAGGACAGGTATGTAGAGGTGTAATGATGTGGGGACAGGTATGTAGAGGTGTAATGATGTGGGGACAGGTATGTAGAGGTGTAATGATGTGGAACAGGTATGTAGAGGTGTAAATGATGTGGGACAGGTATGTAGAGGTGTAAATGATGTGGGACAGGTATGTAGAGGTGTAATGATGTGGGACAGGTATGGTGAGGTGTAATGATGTGGGACAGGTATGTAGACGTGTAATGATGTGGGACAGGTATGTAGAGGTGTAAATGATGGGGGACAGGTATGTAGAGGTGTAATTATGTGGGACAGGTATGTAGAGGTGTAATGATGTGGAACAGGTATGTAGAGGTGTAAATGATGGGGGACAGGTATGTAGAGGTGTAATTATGTGGGACAGGTATGTAGAGGTGTAATGATGGGGGACAGGTATGTGGAGGTGTAATGATGTGGGACAGGTATGTAGAGGGGTAAATGATGAGGGACAGGTATGTAGAGGTGTAATGATGTGGGACAGGTATGTAGAGGTGTAATTATGTGGGACAGGTATGTAGAGGTGTACTGATGGGGGACAGGTATGTAGAGGTGTAATGATGGGGGACAGGTATGTAGAGGTGTAATGATGTGAGGGCAGGTATGTAGAGGGGTAAATGATGGGGGACAGGTATGTAGAGGTGTAATGATGTGGGACAGGTATTAGAGGTGTAATGATGTGGAACAGGTATGTAGAGGTGTAAATGATGTAGGACAGGTATTAGAGGTGTAATTATGTGGAACAGGTATGTACAGGTGTAATGATGGGGGACAGGTATGTAGAGGTGTAATGATGTGGGACAGGTATGTACAGGTGTAATGATGGGGGACAGGTATGTAGAGGTGTAATGATGTGGGACAGGTATGTAGAGGTGTAATGATGTGGGACAGGTATGGTGAGGTGTAATGATGTGGGACAGGTATGGTGAGGTGTAATGATGTGGGACAGGTATGTAGAGGTGTAATGATGGGGGACAGGTATGTAGAGGTGTAATGATGTGGGACAGGTATGTAGAGGTGTAATGATGGGGGACATGTATGTAGAGGTGTAATGATGGGGGACAGGTATGTAGAGGTATAATGATGTGAGACAGGTATGTAGAGGTCTAATGATGGGGGACAGGTATGGCGAGGTGTAATGATGTGGGACAGGTATGTAGAGGTGTAATGATGTGGGACAGGTATGTAGAGGTGTAATGATGTGGGACAGGTATGGTGAGGTGTAATGATGGGGGACAGGTATGTAGAGGTGTAATGATAGGGGACAGGTATGTACAGGTGTAATGATGGGGGACAGGTATGTACAGGTGTAATGATGTGGGACAGGTATGTAGAGGTGTAATGATGGGGGACAGATGTAACATGTGCAGAGAGAGTTAGATTTGGGTGTGGTGTGTTCAATCTGCAATCTAATTTGCAGTGTAAAAATAAAGCAGCCAGTATTTACCCTGCACAGAAACAAAATAACCCACCCAAATATAACTCTCTCTGCACATGTTATATCTGCCCCCCCTGCAGTGCACATGGTTTTGCCCAACTGCTAACAAAGGGGGTCATTCCGAGTTGTTTGCTCGTTGCCGATTTTCGCAACGGAGCGATTAAGGCAAAAATGCGCATGCGCATGGTACTCAGCACGCATGCGCTTAGTATTTTAGCACAAAACTTAGTAAATTTACCCACGTCCGAACGAAGAATTTTCATCATTGAAGTGATCGGAGTGTGATTGACAGGAAGTGGGTGTTTCTGGGCGGAAACTGACCGTTTTCTGGGAGTGTGCGGAAAAACGCAGACGTGCCAGGATAAAACGCGGGAGTGTCTGGAGAAACGGGGGAGTGGCTGTCCAAACGCAGGGCGTGTTTGTGACGTCAAACCAGGAACGAAACGGGTTGAGCTGATTGCAGTGTAGGAGTAAGTCTCGAGCTACTCAGAAACTGCTAAGAATTATTTATTCGCAATTCTGCTAAGCGAAGATACACTCCCAGAGGGCGGCGGCCTAGCGTGTGCAATGCTGCTAAAAGCAGTTAGCGAGCGAACAACTCGGAATGAGGGCCAAAGTTCCTGCTGCGATCAACTTGGAATTACCCCCATAATACAGCTAGGATGTAAGTATTGAGGGAGTGATCATCGTACTACTAGAGGCTGGTGGCCATAGATGGAGATGAGCCTTTACTAGCACGGTAAAGCTGTGATTGTCATGTAACTGTTATAAAATGATAGTATAGCTCTGCAACATACAAATGCGTATATAATAACTAACTGATTGGGGGCCGGCTAATTCAGATCTGATCGCTCCACTATGAATTTGCAGAGATTTGCGATCAGATAGCCGCCGCCCAGACAGAGTGAAAATCCGCCCCGTGCAAGTCTGCGTACTCCATGTGAAAAGCTCTATGTACGCCGGTCAGCTGCAAATCCATTCGCACCTCACTCACCATCTAATGATTTTTCCAGTGTGTGCAGTGTGTGCGCAGCCCAGGACTTACTCCTATAGTGCGATACAAACAGGCTGATCGGGGGCCGGAGCTGACGTCACACACCCGCCCTGAAAACGCTTGGGCACGCCTGCGTTTTTCCTGACACTCCCAGAAAACGGGCAGTTACTACCACCCACAATCCTCCACTTCCTGTCACTTACCTTGCGTTCAAAAAAGACACTGATTTCTTTCGCAGTTTGGCCTCGCGTCTGCGCACTACGATCACATACGACATTGCCAAATCTGGGAGGCATAGGCACACGCAAATTTAAAAAAATATCTACATAAAACACCATGCAGTCCCGTGAAGCAGGGATACTGGCTTAAAATACCTCTACATGTGGCCAGGGCCTCTGGGTGATTAGTATTAAACCCCCTTCTCAACACCCTGGTAAATGATCAAATACAGTGTCCTCACACACCTAGCCTAAATCCGCCATATGCCATCGCTTGGTCACCCCGTCCCGACCTGCCCACTTTCCCAAGGGACCCCCCCCCCTGCTGGATTGACCTCTCTGCCCCCTCCCATGGCACTGATGCTGCAGTTTTCATATGTTGCAACAACGGAGATCCTGGTCTCTTCCCTCCCCTTAAATGGCAGTGACCCCCCCTCCGTTTTCACAAACTTGGGCCATCGCCACCCACTCCCCACCCTCCAAACGGCAGCAGACCATCAATCACTGACAGTCTGATGCCGGACTGTGTCCTGTGTCGCAGGAAGGTTCGCGCACACGCGGAATGGGTTCTGCGCATGTGCAAAGTGCCAACAATTGGTACTTCGCAGCACAGGGCGCACCTCCAACCACACCGGAGTCAGGGCGGTGAGCGAGTGTCTGTATAGCACATAATACGCCGCAAAGGCCAACTAGCACCAACTTTAAGTTGGATGGTTGGAAGAAAGGTGATTGGCCTGTGACAATATTCCAGATCTGTTATAACAATGTAAGGGAGCTGAGCCTGACGTGATTCCACACTGCAGCCACCACTGAATAGATTGGTCAGGCGGTAGGTCCACAGATAAGAATGGGTCAGTTTGGTAATAATGGAGGAGATGTACTAAGCAGTGATAAAAGTGGAGAAGTGAGCCAGTGGAGAAGTTTCCCATGGCAACCAATCAGCATTGACTTAACATTTATAATTTGCATACTATAAAAGTATACAGAGCAGCTGATTGGTTGCCATGGGCAACTTCTCCACTGGCTCAGTTCTCCTCTTTTATCACTGCTTAGTACATGTCCCCCTATGTCCTGTAAAGAGATGGGAGAGGTAGAACAGTACTTTGTAATCACACATCTACCCTGTATAGGGGCAATTCCCTGTTCTGCTGTCCGTGGGTCAGCAAGTCGGGAATTTTTATCAAGTTTAATTTCTCCTATTCGCCGACGGATCGTCGATCATCGATGTCTGTCGATCTGCGAATTGGATTGGCAGGGAACCGCAGTGCAGATTTATGGCTCCCATTACCATACAAACCTGCCCCCTCTCATTTCCATTCCCTCAGCCTTATCTCAATACCGCTATCCTATTAGATTGTCAGCCTCTTGGTTTAACCTTTTTTTTTAGTTATGTTTTGTTTAACACCCAAACATAAACAACAACAACAATAAAATACAGAAAGCCTAGTTACAGCTAGAGGCAAAGTATCAGTACACAAATGGCGGAGAAAATGCACAATATACACACACCACATGTACGGGATGCGGTTACATTGCCGACGGGTCAGGATAACGACGCCAGACTCCCAACCACTGACAATAGCGACAGCCAGAATCACGGCTCACAGGGCCACAGGGACACCCAGAGAGTGGGAATAGAACCTGTGGCGAACGCAACGTGGCAAGCGCAGTGAGCCCGCAAGGAGATTATCAAAACTTCTAAAAAGGGCAGATACTGTAGAGAAGTTGCTATAGGCAGGCTTGGACTGGCCCACAGGGGTACAGGCAGAGTCGTATTGGGCATAGGGTTCACAGGGAAGATCCCCGGTGGGCCGGCGCACCAGTGGGGCCTGTTTTGTTTGAGGACATGTGATCCTATATATAGACATAATGAATAAGATGCAAAATAATTTGCATATATGAAAATGACTTTGCACTTAGCCTGTGATTGCAGATGATCTAGTGTATGCTCTGTCTGCCTACTTGGCTGACATATAAGATTAAGTGAATAGTGATTGGGATACGGTTGGTGTAATAAGCAAGAAAATATATCTTTCTAAAGAATGAGATAGTTTCCTAAATTCTGAAGGTGTATCATATAATGTGCTCATAATATTTAATTTTATTTCCTTTTAACTTCCCCCTTGATGCTGGACATGCCCACTATCTGGAAAGTCTTGGGGGGATGGTGCTGCTGCCATGGCCCATGGCTAGACCTTACACCTCTGGTGCTGCCTATGTGGGGCCACTAGTACAAATTTTTCCAGGGCCGCTTCTTGTTCCCAATCCGCCCCTGGGTACAGGGGGAACCACCGGTGGGCCCCACTGCCTGGGGATCCACCTTCTGCTCTATGGATCAGGTCCCGACTGTGCACTTGAATTGTATATTATACATATTATCTGCAGTACATTTGTGATAGCCCACTGGTATATGGTATGCAAAATCTGCAGTCACTGTGTATAGTGCATCACACTTACTCTGCCCCGGCTGGTCATGGGTTCAGGCACGGATACCAGAGGGCGCCCTGACTAATCAGGGGTTTAATTACAAGTGCATTGTGGGTGTGGACTACAGGTGTCGGTGCAGCGCATAAAGAATTGGGCGCCAGGCCATCTCAGAAAAACAGCATAAAGTTTATTTAAACATCAAACAGGGAGATTGCAGGGATAACTTGTGAACACTCCTCCAGCACAAAGCATAAGTTACAGTGGATCACACATCAGGGCACCTCCTCCAGCGCATCGCTTGGTCGCAGCGGCATATATATGGCGAACATCAGTACGTACCAGGGCATTCTGTGACCAGTAGTGCTACACATCAGGTTGCCGTCTCTCTCTCTCTCTTACTTAGCGAGGATTCTTTTCCTTGGGGGCGCTTACTCACGCCGCGTGGCTTTCCGACCACTTCACCCAGATACCTCTCGAGATACTTTTCCATGGGGGCGCTTACTCACGCCGCGTGGCTTCCGACCACTTCACCCAGATACCTCTTGAGACTCACACCATTAGCACACTTTTCTCCTGGCATCACCCTTTCACTGGATTCTGCATACTGCTGCTCTTACACTGCGATGTCTCCCTCTGTCATCAAGTGCTTTGCTGTGGCTGGCATCACTCCCCACCTAAACATGTGGGGAGCCCTCACTGGGGCTACATCTTTCTGGCTAAATCCACCTCACTGTCTGCTCACTCTCCTCACTGACTGTCCTCTCCTCCAGGCTGCTGCAGGACAACCTTTTTATAACCCTGCATTCCCAGGTACATATTCTATCTGGGATTTCCCGCTCTGTGTTTCCCGCTCTCATTTTCCCGCTCTGAGTCTGCAAATGAGTGAGTCATGCCCTTTGCATTTTGCAGACTAATCTGTATAGCTATGAGCTGTGCTGTTAACTCCTTCTGTGCTGCAAGCCGTAGGCTGCTGGCACAGTGCTATGCAACTCCAGCAAACATTTTACTTTTATTAAAGTCATGCTGGCACCTGTAGTGCCACAGTTGATTTGGGCTGCAGTTTCAGGGTATCACATATTGCTGTTATTAATCTGCTACATTATCATGCATGCACTAGCAGTATTTAATATATATATTTATCATGGGGCCCAGACCTTGTTAGCCAAGCCTCTGTGGCAGCTGGCCACACCCCTAAGCATGGGCCTTTACCGCTGCATTCCCCCGGTGGGCTCTCCATGCCCCAGTCCGATACTGGCTGTGGGCAACATACCCCCCTGCCACGGGGAGGAAGCAGATAGCACCCAAGTATTAGGCTGCTTCTGCAACAAGTGAATGTGTTGTTTTATGGTGGGCACCTCTTCCTTGGCACCAGGCATGGTACTAATATTATTATTACTCTTATCTTCTAAATACAACTTTCCGCAACAAAATCTTTTCATATTATTAGTTGGTAAGAAGAAAAAAATAGTAATTTTTCATATATATATATATTATATATATATATACAGTTGTGCTCATAAGTTTACATACCCTAGCAGAATTTGTGCTTTTCTGCCCATTTGTCAGAGAATATGAAGGATAACTCACAAACTTTTCTTTCACTCATGGTTAGTGGTTGGGTGAAGCCGTTTATTGTCAAACAACTGTGTTTACTCTTTTTAAATCATAATGACAACAGAAACTACCCAAATGACCCTGATCAAAAGTTTACATACCCTGGAGATTTTGGCCTGATAACATGCACACAAGTTGACACAAACGGGTTTGAATGGCTACTAAAGGTAACCATCCTCACCTGTGATCTGTTTGCTTGTAATCAGTGTGTGTGTATAAAAGGTCAGTGAGTTTCTGAACTCCTGAAAGACCGTTGCATCTTTCATCCAGTGCTGCACCTACATGTCTGGATTCTGAGTCATGGGGAAAGCAAAAGAATTGTCAAAGGATCTGCGGGAAAAGGTAACTGAACTGTATAAAACAGGAAAGGGATATAAAAAGATATCCAAGCAATTGAGAATGCCAATCAGCAGTGTTCAAACTCTAATTAAGAAGTGGAAAATGAGGGATTCTGTGGAAACCAAATCACGGTCAGGTAGACCAACAAAAATTTCAGCTACAACTGCCAGGAAAATTGTTCGGGATGCAAAGAAAAATCCACAAATAACTTCAGCTGAAATACAGGACTCTCTGAAAAAAAGTGGTGTGGTTGTTTCAAGGGGTGTGGTATAGCGGTTCGAATCTATTTTTCCCGACAAAGATTAGTCCGACAGTGATTGTCAGACAATGTAGTTTTACCGTCAAACTATGGTTCGACATTAATCATACCTCGACATAGATAACTTAGACAATTAAAGTAAACAGACCTCTCGAAGATCGACAGCGTGTATGCAGACATTAAAAAAGCCCGACAATTATCAATTAGATACGTATTACACAGACACTGTTGAAGACCGACAAAGCATATATAGACATTTTAAAGTCCGACAGGACATAAGTCAGATAAGCTCAAGACCGACAAACAAAAGACCGACAAAACATATATAGACATTTAAAAATTAGATAGGCCACATGTCAGATAAGCACAAGACCGACACACATAAGACCGACACACATTCATTATCAAAAAATAATATTACCCATAACAGACAGTTCTTAGACAAGTATTCTTACTCCGAAACAGGCCCTTATCATCTGTCCTAAGACTTGTAGTTCTCCTAACCAACCCTGTACACTCAGTCACGGCGTCGCCACCATACCTGGACGCAACGCTCTCAATAGCTATTGCGGGTGGACGGGACTCATAGCGTCTCATCTTGGACGGCCCCCGTCGCCAGCAATAGCTACTGAGGGGTGTGTGTGTGGGGGGGGGGGGGGGTTGGCCTTGCACTCATGACTTTGGCCTGTATGGTTTGTGCTTGGTAGCTGTAAGGCTGACAAGTGTGGCTGGGACCTCTAGTTCCACGGATGAGGGTAGCGCCGGGAGTAACGCTGTTAGCGTAGGCGCGTCTGAGGTTAGACGGCATGCTGCCGTTGCTGGGGTGACGATGGAGGCATCCAGGACAGGGCGCCCATACATCGCGGGGGGACGGACGGAAGAGGGGTGTGTGTGTGTGTGTGTGGGGGGGGGGGGTTGGCCTTGCACTCATAACTTTGGCCTGTATGGTTCGTGCTTGGTAGCTGTAAGGCTGGCAGGTGTGGCTGGGACCTGTAGTTTCACAGATGAGGGTTAGCGCTGTTAGTGTAGGCGCATCTGAGGTTAGACGGCATGGTGCCGTTGCTGGGGTGACATTGGAGGCGTCCAGGACAGGGCGCCCAGACATTGCGGGGGGACGGACGGAAGAGGGGTGACTGTGGGGATGGGGTGCTTTGCGGGGAAGGGTGGGGGTGTGTGGGGTTTGGCCTTGCACTCATGACTTTGGCCTGTATGGTTTGGGCTTGGTAGCTGTAAGGCTGACAGGTGTGGCTGGGACCTGTAGTTCCACGGATGAGGGTAGCGCTGTTAGCGTAGGCGCGTCTGAGGTTAGACGGCATGGTGCCGTTGCTGGGGTGACATTGGAGGCGTCCAGGACAGGGCGCCCAGACATTGCGGGGGGACGGACGGAAGAGGGGTGACTGTGGGGATGGGGTGCTTTGCGGGGAAGGGTGGGGGTGTGTGGGGTTTGGCCTTGCACTCATGACTTTGGCCTGTATGGTTTGGGCTTGGTAGCTGTAAGGCTGACAGGTGTGGCTGGGACCTGTAGTTCCACGGATGAGGGTAGCGCTGTTAGCGTAGGCGCGTCTGAGGTTAGACGGCATGGTGCCGTTGCTGGGGTGACATTGGAGGCGTCCAGGACAGGGCGCCCAGACATTGCGGGGGGACGGACGGAAGAGGGGTGACTGAGGGGATGGGGTGCTTTGCGGGGAAGGGTGGGGGTGTGTGGGGTTTGGCCTTGCACTCATGACTTTGGCCTGTATGGTTTGGGCTTGGTAGCTGTAAAGCCGACAGGTGTGGCTGGGACCTGTAGTTCCACGGATGAGGGTAGCGCCGTGGGCTGTTGGGGTGACAACCGTCCACCCACCTAACCTATTTGGAGCTGAGGGTACAGGTGTGTACGCGGCGACATGTATGTAGGAGGGTAGTCTTGGGGAAATGAAAGTCGCAGAAGTCTATGATATCGATATATTGGCCCCTGTCCTAATAATCTGTCGGTCTTTTGCGTGCCGGTATTATTTTATTCTTTTATATGTATGTATTGTCTAGGTATATGATGTCGGTCTTTTATGTGCCGGTATTATTGCTGTCTGTTTTATGATTTGTCGATCATTTGCCTGTCTATGCATACACTGTCGGTCTTTTACTTGTCGATATTATCGAGGTCTGATTGATTAATTGTCGGTCTTTTTTACTGTCTATGTATGCACTGTCGGGTTTTTGTCATGTCGGTCAAATGCACGTCTGACTTGTGTTTTGTCGGTCTTTTGTGTGTCTGCATATATACTGTCGGTCTGTTGTGTTTCGGTATAAATCTTGTCTGATGAAGGACTTGTCGGTCTGTTTTGTTGTCGATTTATGCGATGTCGGTTTAGGGGTGTTCGATGTGACTGTTGTCTGACTTATGAACGGTCGGTCTTTGTTCTGTCGGACTGTTGGTCTTGTCGGGTTTTCCTTTGTCTTTATTTTAACTTTGTCTGACTTTTAACTGTCGGTCTCTCACTACTGTCTAACTAGTGTCTTTCTGTCTTCTGTTGTCGGTCTTTTCACTGTCTGTATTCTTCATGTCGGCGAGTCAGCCGGAACCCGTTTCAAGATGCACAATAAGGAGGCATTTGTAGAAAAATGGGCTGCATGGTCGAGTCACCAGAAGAAAGCCATTACTACGCAAATGCCACAAAGCATCCCGCTTACAATACTCCAAACAGCACAGAGACAAGCCTCAAAACTTCTGGAACAAAGTCATTTGGAGTGATGAGACCAAAATTGAACTTTTTGGCCACAACCATAAACGTTACATTTGGAGAGGAGTCAACAAGGCCTATGATGAAAGGTACACCATTCCTACTGTGAAACACGGAGGTGGATCACTGATGTTTTGGGGATGTGTGAGCTACAAAGGCACTGGAAGCTTGATCAAAATTGATGGCAAGATGAATACAGCATGTTATCAGAAAATACTGGAGGAAAATTTGCACTCATCAGCCCCGGAAGCTGCGCAAGGGACGTACTTGGACGTTCCAACATGACAATGATCCAAAACACAAGGCCAAGTCGACCTGTCATTGGTTACAGCAGAATAAAGTGAAGGTTCTGGAGTGGCCATCTCAGTCTCCTGACCTCAATATCATTGAGCCACTCTGGGGAGATCTCAAACGTGCAGTTCATGCAAGACAGCCCAAGAATTTACAGGAACTGGAGGCTTTTTGCCAAAAAGAATGGGCAGCTTTACCATCTGAGAAAATAAAGAGCCTCATCCACAACTACCACAAAAGACTTCAAGCTGTCATTGATGTTAAAGGGGGCAATACACGGTATTAAGAACTGGGGTATGTAAACTTTTGATCATGGTCATTTGGGTAGTTTTTGTCGTCATTATGATTTAAAAAGAGTAAACACAGTTGTTTGACAATAAATGGCTTCACCCAACCACTAACCATGAGCGAAATAAAAGTTTGTGAGTTATCATTCATATTCCCTGACAAATGGGCAGAAAATCACAAATTCTGCTAGGGTATGTAAACTTATGAGCACAACTGTATATATATATATATATATATATATATATATATACATATATATACATATATATATATATGAAAAATGACTATTAGATAGATAGATAGATAGATAGATAGATAGATAGATAGATAGATAGATAGATAGATAGATAGATAGATAGATAGATAGTAACAGCAGAGACTCGGCACTCCACATAACAATAGCAACAAGTGGCTTAGCGGGTGCCGTCAGAAGCAGACTCCCATCTGCTAACATATAATATCATACGGAGCGTCACTCTACGGACTTCAAATATAAAATGTACAGACTATCAAACGTCTGTGCAGCAACTATTTTGGTTTACTCAGCCGTCATCAGGCATATGCCGCACCACATCTATCATATATATATATATATTTATATTATTCAGCTAGATTTAATTTGTATTGTATATTCAGGTGTGTTGCATATTGGTGTAAGAATACTGACTTATTTATTCTCTCTATGTAAATGATGACATGTGCGCTGGACCCATAGGGTAACTCGCGTTATAGTGTTGCACGGCCTGCACCTGTGTATAATGTCCAAATGAACTGTGAGAGGTGCAGAGTAGCGTCTTTTTGTTTACATTTAGCATCTTATTTGCATTGCAGACGCAGCGATACACCTCTCACAGTGCAATACCGGCCCCGGGCAGTGACTATAACCACCCAGGCATTGCTACTACACACGTACAGAGCCGCAGATGTATCCCAGCCGGAACTTAGCTGTATTGTAGCACTTCTTATACAGATGCAGTCACACACAGATGCGCAAATGTCGCACATCACAAGGATCAATGCAATCTAGCAAAGTAATTTTGTTGTTTCCGGTTGTTCTATGTGTGTGAATAAGACGCACACTGTGAGGCGCGCAGAAAGGGGATGTGTGGCACCACTGGACACACCTGTAGGTCTTTTGTACGGTTTGCGCTATGCGCCTGATACATGTCTGTACGCACTCGCCTACGCAGCTGCGTTTCTCCAGGCTACGGACTTGTACACCTACGCAGCATTGATGCAATAGCGAGGAACATCGATTCCCCGAGTGGGTCTATGGCCACGCAGACAGGCCGCGGCAGTAGTGACGCTGACGCCATGTTTCTCTGTGTACATGATCGCAGCTGACGGCAGGTACATACCCCGATAACGGCCGAGACTGTTTTTTGCTGCTACTCTCCGTTACCTCCCCCAGTCAGTCCCTTCCTGTCAATCACTCTGCGATGAGTCCTGACTGCGAGCAGCAACCCAGAGGTACCTTGGCGCAGTGTGATCGCGTCGCCTATGAACAGTCTGCCGACAATCGCTCAGTTGTGTGAATATCAGCATTATGGATGAATTAAGCCCTAAGTAAGCAGCTGCAGATCCCAATGGTCAATACACACAGTACCGGGGTAAGAGGGCGGCCCAGTCTGATGCCCGGATTACATGGAGCTGAGGTGAAATCTCTGATACACATCTGGTCAGTCCCGGATTATCAAATAGGCAGAGTAGGCACCTGCCTATGTACCCCTCATCTTTTAGGGGCCCCGAGACAATGGAGCTGATAAAACCAAGACCCAGGCCAAATCTCTGCAGCACTTTGCAATATTATACCCACTCCACCGAGCCAAAGTCCTTGGCGGCATCAAGAGACCCCACTACTGCCCCCTACTCAGCATCATGAGACGTTTGGGCCTCTTTTTCCCTCTGTAAGATTTCCCTCCCTCCATATGTACTCAGATAGTTGACAGTTGCAATGTCAATGTGGTTAAAAGGTCGACATCTGGAAAATGTTGACAGACATGGTCAGAATATCAACACATGGAATGTCAGCACTAGCATTAAGGTTAGAGGTTAGGGTTAGAATATGGTTGTAATTACGGGTTAGGTGTAAATGTATGTTTGCTCCGCTGTTGGGATTCCCCAGATGTTGGTATCTTCATCATTACCCCATTTACTGTATTCCCCTGTGTATGAGGAAGTCAGACTGTGCTTCTATAACTATTGTACAACAGAACAAGGGGGGTCATTCCGAATTGATCGCTTGCTGTCGTTTTTCACAGAGCAGCAAACAGGTCACTGCTGCGTATGCACCGCAATGCGCACGCGCGTCGTACGGGTACAAAGCGGATCGTTGCTGAGCGATGGATTTAACGAAGAATCCATTCGCACAGCCGATCGCAAGGAGATTGACAGGATGAGGGCGTTTGTGGGTGTCAACTAACCGTTTTCAGGGAGTGTTTGGAAAAATGCAGGCGTGTCCAGGCGTTTGCAGGGCGGGTGTCTGATGTCAATTTCCGGGACCAAAAAGACTGATGTGATCGCAAGGGCTGAGTAAGTCCAGAGCTACTCAGAAACTGCAAAAAACTTTTTTCGTCCCGCTCGGCTGCACACGCGTTCGTACACTTGCAAAGCGAAAATACACTCCCGCGTGGGCGGCGACTATGCGTTTGCACGGCTGCTAAAAGTAGCTAGCGAGCGATCAACTCGGAATGACCCCCATTGACATGTGAAAGACACAATGCAGACGGATCAGAAACAGGTGCACCGAGGGCTTGGGTGACACCTAGTGATGATACAAGAGAACTGCACCCTATTATCAGCCTGTCTGTTTCATAACAGGATGAAATCCCCCAAAATACATAAACAATATTTATTGCACGTTTTTGGAATGAAGTCAACAATAAAAAAATGAAGATTTTTTGTTTACGCCAGTAATTAACAATTGTGTATGTGGGACGCAAAATATCATACTCTTAGGCGTAAATCGCACATTTACAAAGGTGGATCAGATTCTGGCTGTCATTTACTGGTTACATTGCTCCAATCAGATTCTCACTTATAATACCCGTCACTAATTATACAGTAATCCCATCCGTGGGAGGCTAAATCGTACTGTAACCGTAACGTACAGGATAGTATCACAGATACGGCGACCCCTGTAGACTATACTATCCTATCTGGAGAAAATAAGCCCATTTTCATACATAAATTAAAAAAGAATATTTCCATTATTTTGGAAGTGTTATAATTAATTCCTTTTTATTATTTTTTAAAAGGCGTTTTCACCTTCACGTGCCTTCATCGTCCAGTATGTACGCTTGTGTAATTTTGTCTAAATATATAGCTTTATATTTCTATCTGCTTTTCAGCCTTGTATGTACATCATCTGTTAGGTTGCTTATATTGTGTTGCATCACAGCTGGACGCTCTGCATTACACACAACTGTATCCAGCGATCACTGTATCGCATCTAAAAGGATAAAAAAACAAACAAACAAACTGATGATGTATACACATGGCTAAAAGACCCAGAGACCCAGAACGATGTATTTAGTATACGCTGGAGGAGGACACAATATATCCAAACACATTGGAGGAAAGCACATTTGAATAAAAAAACAAACAAATAAATACAAGATAAAGGCGCAGTTGGCGGATGGCGGTCAGCTTGTACAGTATGAGTCCACCGCCACCGGGGCACCTGTTTCTGCAACTGATAATATACTCTGCACACAAAAATATATAAAACACCTAGGCATTTATCCACTAAAACCATATTCCTGCATAATTTAGCATATATCTCTATCTATCTATCTATCTATTATATATATATATATATATATATATATATATATATATATATATATATATTGATGAACGTTTAACCCTTCTGTTCCCGCAATTAGAGGACTGGTGCCTCATGCATGGAATGGACGTGGATCCGGGGAAAGTTGCAGCATACAGTCAGATACAGTATGAAACAGAAACTTGTACTTACAGCGAGTGAGGAGGGATCAGCCGCAGATCTCCCGGCATCCAGGATGAAGTGACTGCAGTGTGCAGACTGCCAGAGTCTCAGGGATACAGGAACCAGCCCTCAGTTTACTTAGACTTTGACGTCAGCTGCTCCTCTCGCATCCTCTGCTTAGTTTGGGTGAAGGCAGTCCTTAAAAGACAAAAATAAAAGAAATAATAATAGCTCTGCTTGGATGTGACCAGAAGGGGACTGCTGGGCAGGATACCGGCTCCCGCTTACATTGCGGGGCTTTCAGCCCAGGAGTCTTGGAGAGAGATAAAGTGGAGAGAAACAAAGTATGATGTGTTGAACCTAGGACAGAGACAACGTGGAGAGAGATAAACTGTGGTTATTTCTCAAAGCTTGGAGAGAGATAAAATAACAGCCAATCAGCTCCTGACAGTTTGTGTTTGAAATCTAACAGTTCTGAGCTGATTGGCCGGTAGTTTATCTCTCTCCCCACTGTATCTCTCTCCAAACGTTGATAAATCTCCCCCCAGTTGTCAGATATCCGTGTTTTACAAGTGCTGGCTTGGAGGTCTGATCCTCCATGTTTCACGCTAGGTAAAAATGAATCCGTCCCAAGTTTTAAGTGGTGGTTAAAAAGCCAAACAGAATGTACAGGCCGCACCTGAGGAACACCCGAAGCAAAATGAAGGGATCGTTGTCAGCCAGTCAGGAGCAGACTCTTATGTGATTGGCTATCTGAGAGACCGCTCGTGATTGGCTGTTCAGCTAGTGTAGCTCGTGAGGAGCAGTCAGTTTCACGTGTCTGTATTTTCTGTCACATATGGATTACCTGCTTTGCGCTGAGTTATGTCACACCAGGTAAGTGGTCATTGTTATCCAAACACGTTAATGAAGCACCTGGATGAGCAAACTGAGTTTCATGGAATTTTTATTTTTTTGGCAAACTAGGCTACTTGCTCCGTCTGTGTAGGGCCACGTTACACGTTCTGTCGCCCGACTGCCGAGGATTCCCCGCTGGGTATTTCTATTTTCTCATTGCACAACTGTATAAGGAAATAAAACAGGGGCCTAATTCAGATCTGATCATAGATGTGCTAAATTTAGACATGTGGGGGGACGTCCAGTACAGGGCTAGTCCGCCCCGCACGTCTGGCTCTGCCTTTCCCCGCACGGGTGCAAAAGCACTGCACAGCGGCATTGCTTTTGCACCCGGTGAGTAGCTCCCTGCCAGTGCAGCTCCTGCACACCGGCAGGCGGCTACCCACCGCGGCCCGCCCTCGCAACTGATCGGACACACCTGGGATGTCAAGACTGCGCCCCGCCAACGGCGTTCTAATGCCGTTGGCACGTCCCCTCCCGCCCTGCGACCACTTCTGCCTGTCAATCAGACAGAGGCGACCGCAGCCCTGAGATGCTTTTAGCATGTCACTGGGCTCCCGGGGTGCACCAGCGCAGTGCGCCCAGCTGCCCGAGCGCACTCCATAAAAGAATTCAGACTGTGATTGCTGCCGCTGCGGTGATCTAGTCTGAATTACCCCCCAGGTCCCTAGTCATACACGTGTGATATATACGTTGGTATAAATTTGCATTTTATATGATGTTCCCGAAACTGAGCGATTATTTGCAAGTGTGCAATCCGCACAGAGAACCCCTACGGAGCATGCGTTACACGGAGTGTACCCCACAGGGGCGCCGTTGTGATTGTGACAGACAGTATCAGAAATGGGCAGAGACTGGGAGGTGGCTTGAAGTGAATGCAAAAAAGTCCGCCTCATGGGGCGTGTTATGGCAGTATCGTAGGAGTGTCGGAGGAAACAGCTGCGCTCCCAGGCGCACAGGCGCTGCCACAGAGACCATAAAGATAAATGAAGCTACATAAACCTCAGCAGATACAAGTCTCCGTCTCACATCGGCAACAAAAGCAGTGAATGGCAATAGCTGTGGACCCTGGGCACAATGGGGGTCATTCCGAGTTTTTCGTTTACGATCATCTTCCCAGACATGCGGCGGGACGCCCAGCACAGGGCTAGTCCGCCCCGCATGTCAGTCCGGCCCCCCTTCCCCGCACAAGTACAAAAGCATCGCACAGCGGCGATGCTTTTGTACTTGAAGAGTGACTCCCGGCCAGTGCAGCTCCTGCGGCTGCCCCGGGTCGCAGCGGCTGCGTGTGACGTCATGCAGCTGCTACTGCCCGTCACCCGCACAGTCCTGCCACGCCTGCGCTGGCCGGATTGCGTCCCAAAAACGGCGGCCAAACGCCGCCGTGCCACCCCCTCCCGCTCAGCGAATGCCTCTGCTTGTCAATCAGGCAGAGGTGATCGCTAGGTAACGATGGCCTTCGGCCGTCTGGCATGCGCCGGCGCACTGTGGCACCGGCGCACTGTGGCACCGGCGCATGTGCAGTTCCGTCCTGATCGCTGCGCTGTGAACAACTGCAGCGTGCGATCTGGTCGGAATGACCCCCAATGTTCTGGGCATGCGCAGTGCGAATTCCTGCAAGATTCATTATGCCAACTAGCTTATGGCTCGCGATGGGCCTGATTCCTAATTGAATGGCGACATCTGCAAACGTTTGTGGTCGCCAGATTTACTCCGTGATGCTAATGCGAGTATTCGTCCATCTTCATGCATATACATTGCTGCGCCCACTGTTCCCCCCGGCCACAGCTGGTACTGTCTGGAAGAGGCGTCCCTTCTCCGTACACACACCACAAAGGAGCGCAAAAATCTGGCTGCGCGCCCTTCATACTTCCGTCCCATTAGACAGATCATTTCTGTGTGTCCGCATAGTAGCCACCCAGAAACGCCCATTTCCCCACAGTGATCCGGGTAAGGGTTGACGACAGGACAAAGCGCCTAGGCCTGACACCCTCCTAGCAGAGGCAATAGCCAGTAGGAACAGGACCTTGACCGTGAGCTATTTAAGGTCCACTGACTCAAGAGCTTCAAATGGAGACTCTTGCAGGGCATTCAGGACAACAGCCAGATCCCATGGATCCACAGGAGGGACATAGGGAGGCTGAATCTGTAAAACACCCTGAGTGAAAGTATGAACGTCAGGAATAGACGCAATTTTTCTCTGAAACCACACCAACAAGGCAGATATATGAACCTTGAAGGAGGCCAGACGAAGGCCTACGTCCAGGCCTTGTTGCCGAAAAGCCAAAAGACTGGAAGTTCTGAATTTGAATGTATCGCATTTCTTAGCAGCACACCAGGTGAAGTAAGAATTTCAGACCCTGTAATACTGTATATCCATGCAGAAGCCGGTTTTCGGGCCTTTAGCATAGTTTGGATAACTACCTCTGAGAATCCTTTGGCCCTCAGGAGTGATGCTTCAAGAGCCACGCCATCAAAGCCAGTCTGGCCAGGTCCGGGTAGACACAGGGGCCCTGAACGAGGAGGTCTTGGCATTGCGTAAGCAGAAGAGAACGCTCTATCGATAGACCTTTCAGGTCTGAGAACCAATGCCGTCTGGGCCACGCTGGAGCGACTAGAAGTAGTATTCCTCCTTCTTGTTTAAACTTCCATTGTACCCTGGGCAGGAGTGACACTGGAGGGAACACGTATGGCAGCCGAAAGTTCCATGGAATTGCCAGTGCGTCCACGAATGCTGCATGAGAATCTCTGGCACTTGATCCGAAGACCGGAACTTTGTGATTGTGTCGAGACACCATCAGGTCTACATCTGGTAGGCCCCATTTGAGTTGAAAGACTTCCGGATGAAGACTCCACTCTCCGGCGTGTACGTCCTGACGACTGAGGAAGTCCGCTTCCCAGTTGAGGACTCCCGGAATGAACACTGCCGATATTGCTGGCAGATGGCGTTCCGCCCAACAAAGGATTTTTTACACTTCCATCATTGCCATGCGGCTTTGAGTGCCTCCTTGATGATTTATGTATGCCACTGACCCTGGAAAGAGTGTTGCTCCAACACCACGCCCCATCCCCTCAGACTGGCATCCATAGTCAGTAGGACCCAGTTTGGGATACAGAAGGGATGGCCCCTGCTTAACTGTTGGTCCTATAGCCACCAGGTCAGCTATAGACGAACCTCCAGAGTCAAGGAGATCATGTGAGACCTGATCCGATGAGGTAGGCCATCCCACTTGGAAAGGATTAACAGAATGAAATTGAGTGTACTCTCCCATGTCAAAAGCCGACACCATCAGGCCTAGTACTTGCATCGTCGAGTGTATCGACACTCTTGGGTGAGAGAGGAAGTATCTTACCCTGTCCTGAAGCTTCAGGACATTTTCTGGAGACAGAAACAGCTTTTGAATGTGTGTGTCCAGCAGTGCCCCCAGGTGCACCATGCTCCAAGCAGGTACCAGCGAAGACTTCTTCCAGTTGATGAGCCAGCCGTTGGATTGTAGGAAGTTTACCGTCAGTTGCAGATGACTGAGAAGGACATCATGGGAGTTTGCCAGGATCAGCAAGTCTTCCAGATATGGCAGGATCCTTACTCCCTGGCGACGGAGATGAGCCGTCGTCACGGCCATAACCTTGGTGAAGATCCGAGGGGCCGTGGCCAGTCCAAACGGCAGAGCCTGGAACAGGATAGTAACAAAGCAGAATTCTTTTATGTATTTACAACCCTTTATGAAGTCTAAGAACACTGTACGCTGTTTACTTAAGAAGTACCGTAAGGGTACGCTGGTTGCGTAACGATCGCTCAGCCGTAGGCGAGACGCTCAAGCGTCACGTTCGCTCACGGCCCAGAGATCACAGGACAGAATGATTCGCTATGGCGTAGCGGTTCGCTCGAGACCACGAGGAGATCACCAGCGGCGCAGACGCTCACAACGCTATACCTTTATGTCTAAACCTTATACCAATGAAATACACAGAATACCTTAATGTGAATACAGGGTGTAAGTGCAACCTTGTGTAACCTGACTAACTACAAAGCTGCTTGAGCGTTACCGACGCTCAAGTGAACACTTAACACTATAGGAAATACACAGATGCTGGTTTAGGGTCCAAAGCCTATTAACTGTATTATGTCTAATATACTTGTAAAAAGAGAATAACAGTACAAATGATACACTACAATATAACAGAGACTTCCTAACCAAAATACAATACTATCTAATACAATACAATACTAGTCTAGGGGAGATGTGAGAGAAAAGAGAAAGGAGAGAGAGAGAGAGAGAAATTGGCTCACAGTAAGACAATGATTACGGAGAGAAACTTACGCACAAGGGGAAACGATCGCAAGCGCCTCTGGACATCCAGCTTCCTGATTATCAGCAATGAGAACCATTTGAAGAGAAGTGCAAGCTGGATGTCACAGACCCGTCTTTTATGCTACTCACACAATGCAATCTAATGGTCCCTACAGTCTCACTGTCCATTGGACGCAGGAACTCGGCTTCGCATTATAACAAAGGTCATAGGTTGATTCATACAGGTAAACTGTATCAGTGGTCTTGGTTATGCAAAACAATGGGTGATAACTAACACATTCCTGTCTTCTGGAGAGCTATTGTTTGGCGAATACAAAACAGAATCCTGTCTGGGTTCTGTTCTATATTCATGATGTCCACTTTCAGTTGAGACAATGACGTCTCAGCCCTTATTTTCCTGTATACAAATCCAGCCCCATTTGTAAACACAGGTGTTGGCCTTCTTCATTGAGTCTCAAAGCTCAGTGTAATTAAAGGCTATTGCACTCCGTCTGCGGGAAAGATACTGATTTGGAGTACAATTGATCTTCAATTACTATTCCTGTGTTTACCTTATGCATGTGTAGATATGAGGCCCTCTTAACATGCAAACTATTGTTTGGGGGATCTCTGAGGTCAAAGAGCCATTTGAGACCCACTGATGCCTGTCTCCAACTGTTCAGATGCATGACTAAGTAAGAACAAATAAAATGGACATAACTTCTTATGTCCATAACTATTCGCACGAGCGATTAATACGCTCCAAACCAACACCGGAATATCGCTAATTAAATACTCTTCCGATGGGTACCAAACACTGCTGTATGATTCCTGTTAGACCCTTCGTACAATACAAAGAGGGATTCCTCTGCTCAGGGACATTCTATATTAACCAAACTTTCAGAATCTATCAAAGGGACCATGATCTACAAACTACATTAATTGTGAAAATATGTAACGAATGAGTCGCACGCTACGACTACATAAACTCTACCGTAAATACGCATACCGTGCGCCCGCGGGTGCACGCTATTGCGGGTATGCGTCTTCACGGGAGAGCGTACGCATGCGCAGCGCGGACCAGTGTGCGGTGCAAATATGGCAACGTGCATAGAGACATTTTTCTGACTTTGACAGTCCACCCTTTGGCAGTCAATAATAACTGCCACCTTCTAAAACATTTCAAAAGGAGAAAAATGTAAGTCAGGGGTTAATTGATTTCCATGGTGGGGAAAGGAAGAAGAGTGGAGTAGGTGTGAAGAGGGTATGACCTAGTGAGAAAGCAGAAGCATGTGTGTATGAGTCCATGTTTGGAGGGTCATGTATCATCGTGCCGTACGTGTGGTAAATCAAGCTTCGAGGTATTGCGAAGTATACATTTGAATTCCTTCTTATCCCGTACTAAGGGTCTGTGGATGGGCTGTCAAACTCTACCGAGCTCATTTCGGCTGTGGTTGTAACAAAATGGGGATGCACATTTTAGTTGATGATACATGAATGGGGGAGGTATGCGGTTGCTGATATCTGTGCCTGTATTCCCTATCGTCTATGTGTGTCGTTACCTGAGGGTTGTAGAGATGAAGATAAAGAACACTTACGAAAAATGCAATGATATCCTATGTCAGGTAAATGTACATCTGTCGTCGAAGTTTTGTTCGGTATCTGTTGAAAGTCGTCTTCTTTGCGCTGTTTTGCTCATTAGGTGTGAGCAATAAGCTTTGTCAATGCCATCAGATGTACAGAAAATGTTGGGCTAGCGTGAGTTTAAAAATACTAGGGAAACTGGGGATCCATGGCAAAGTTCATCAAGTGTCCATATTTAAAGTTGTCAAATCTTCTTCTTTGGTCAATCCGTTGTCTGTATACATCTCGTCTCGTCAGCTTCCTCGTCCAAGGGGGTCTTTGTATCTTGGAGAAAAGCAGAAAAACAGGTGAAAGAAACGGACCGTATAATCGCATTTTCATCACATTCTGGTTTCTATCATTGGGTCATAAATCAAATCCAGGTTAATTACGGTTTCCTCACTCCTCAAGCTCATCACTTTTGTACTTTGTTTGCACCTCATTAAAGCCTGCCCGCATCTAAATATCAATCCAATCGATATAACGACACCCAAGATACATAGTAGAAACTTTCCAACATCCATTATGACTCCTTGAGCCCAGTCTCCTAAACCGGAGAACCAATTTCGCGGGTTCAACCATGACACCCAACCAGTCAGCTCATTACCTACAGCAGCAAGGGTGAGATTGTGTTTTCGGCGAAATTCCCACTTCAATTGGAGAATATCGTCCATCTTTTGATCTATGACCTCGACCGGATCCTCGGTGCTATTCGTGATATACGTGCAACACTTTATACCGTACTGTGTTGCCAATGTAACACAATATCCGCCTGTTACTGCTGTAAGATAATTAAGAACCATCCTATGCTGAACTAGTTCTGTTTTGTAAGCTTGAAGTTCTCTTCCAGTGTATCTAAACGTGTCATCATACATTTCAGTGATATTATCTAACAAATTGGCGAGTGCGGAAATGTATCTATAATTCATCACTCCTCGAGCGGTACGAGTGAAATCTAACGCTACCAGAACCTGAATCCCGGTGGATTCATGGATAAGATCAGAGGCCGGATGCTCTAACCTTTCTGACAGTTGTCTTTTAACTCGGTGCTCGTAATGAGTGTGAGTATAAGGAGCTTGGGCACCACGGTGTATGTCCTTCATTTTGTCATGTGTAACAGTCATCACTTCAGGCAATACTTTTCCAATATAACACAATCCTTCAGAGTTTGGGGCAAGCCACTTGTACGCCTTTCTCCCGCATATGAAATATGCATCATCGGGGAGAACATAAGGGACGGAGAAGGACATGATCATGTTACAAACCTTCCAGGTGAAATCTCCTGACCCTAATTCTTCCATCTGCTTAATGCACGTATCAGTTTGTACGATATGTGCACAGTATCCTGGTGATACCTCTCCAACTCTAGTAATCCTATTTCCTAAGGTATATCGATACCGGAAAGATTTTCCTCTACTGGCTATGTGGCGTACCAGCTCTGTATCTGTAGGCATTCTATCTGCTCTGTGTGAAAAGGTCATGGTAAGGTTGCTCCATGACACTTCCCAATTTCCCGGCTTACGGGGATTGGAGATATTAAAACATAAGAGGGACCTATCCACATGGTATTGGTGGAGCTTCAAACTAGGAGGGCTGGAGATGTTAAACCTCCGGTCCACCGGTCTCCCACCCCTTAGCTCAAGTACCTCCCCTAACGTTAAAGGAAATGGTACTAGCCCTGATTTGCTATGACCCTGAGGTACTTGAGAGCATACCCAGCAATCTGTTTTATTTAACACGTTACCCACTAAGGAGTGATGGTCACTCAATGGATGCTGGTCCATATGGATATTAAGACTGGATTGGCATTTCTTTATGCATCCATCTTCAACCATTGTCACAGAGCCTACAGATACAGTTTTTCTTTTTTTTTTTTTAACTAACAATCCTTCAAAGAAAATGTTTACAGATAACATGGTTGTTAGATCGTGCCCGGTACTCGCCTTTGCTTGGTGATTGGGTTGCTATTGGAAATTTACACCTCCGTCTCAGTCATCAGGACCTTTCTGGATCCTTTCTCGACCTCACTGGTACTCTCACCGAAACAGACTGCTCTGGTCAACATCATGGTTAACGGGAAAATCCATATCACAGTCTCTTGGGGCAAGTCCATCTTACAGGAGGAGAAAAGAAGAAATTTGTAAAGGGGGTATAAGAAAACAGTTTGAGGGGGAGAGAACTTGTTACGATAATAAGTTCTCTCGTCTTGTTGTTCTTCTTGTTCTGCTGTCCTCTCAAAGGTGCTGTCTCTCAGTCTTCCAAACGAACATTCTGGTGATGCAATATTCCTTCCTAACCGGCGATCTTTCTGTAAGGAGAAAAAAATCTGGCATTACCATTGGTCCAACTGAGGGGTGACATACCATCTTTAAACCATGAAAACATGAGTGAGAAGAGAGAGAAAACACAAAAAAAAAACAAAAGAGATAGAGAACAATTCATGTGCATATATACATTACATAACTCGACAATAACCATCAATAAGAGAAGAGAAACAAAGCATTTTTAAACATTGTCAACATTAAGAAAACATTGTCAGACTATTAGGCTGTCGTATCTACGTGTCTAATGGTTTCCTTGAGCAGTCCCTCCCCACCAGCACTTGCATTATTCCACTGTCTGTATCTGGCCAGAATACATTGTGGTGGATAGGTCATGCTGGGGTTTGGTAGACTTCTGCAAGGACCAAGCGAATATGCAATGTTCGAATTCTTACCAATAATCGTCAGAGATGGGGATAGAGAGAGAGAGAAAAAACATTTTTCACAAATACATTTACAACGTTTAACCTGGTCATTCCTGTGTCTTCAGTGAATGACCTCCCAGTTTACTAACCATTACCTCAGGCTTACCATCCGTCGTATGATCACCTTTCTTGACTACCTATCATGGGTGTGGCTCAAAATTCCTCCTATCTGATCTCTGATTATAATGGTGTGTGTTGTAATTTTGCTCATTTCTTGGTCTAGGGGGTCTAACTTTATGTGGGTTATTACAGTTGTTGGCATAATGCCCTTCTCTTCTACAATTGTAACAAATCCTTGGCTTTCTCCATGTGCTAGGGGCCTGGGGTTCCGGTCGACTTGATGCATTCTCTAGTGCTTGGATGTTCAGTGTCATCAACCGCTCTCCCTGCGCTTCCCTGGTTCTTTTGATATTTCGGTCATGCTCGATAGCGGACTCTCTTAATGCCGCAACCGAGATACCTCTCCAATGAGGTATTGAGGTTTGTACCCTAATTTTTAGTGTGTCTTTCAAGTTGCTCGCTAATACGGACACAGCTACCTCTCTGTGGTGTACATTAGTTTCAATGTCATCTATACCAGTGTACCTAGCCATATCCTGCAGAGCCCGGTGAAAATACTCTTCTGCGGATTCACCTTCTTTTTGTCTTATTGTATAGATTTTATTCCACTTTGCTACTGTAGGAAAATATTCTTTCAACTGTAGATTGATTCTTTTTACATTATCTTGGTTATACTTGTTTGTTAGTGGCACTTCCTCATCTAGCTTACAATCAGTGATAAATTTCACTGAATCAACATCGGGGGGTAAACATGCCCTCAAAACTGTCCTCCAATCTTTGTTACTTGGCTCTGCAGTATGTCCTAGCACTCTAATGTATCTTTGACAAGCAACTAAGTCTTTCCTGGGATCAGGAAATTCAGACAGAATTGCTCTTAATTCTGTTCGGGAAAAAGGGCAGTACATGGCGATGTTCCTGACAGGAGTGATTCCTGAAGAGTCAGTTTCCCCATTTGGTACTGCAATTACCCTAACAGGATTAAGTCCAGTAATGTCATTCTGAATTGATTCTATGATATAAGGTACATTTGTTTGTGCGTGATGTATAATACCATACATACCTGTGGACACGACCTCACCTGACCCTCCATTAGGGGGTTTGATTACAGTTTTTACCGATTGGGTCGCGTCCACCTGGATGTCTTGTGTGATGGCTTCTGGAGGAGGTGCCGACATCGTTCTGGGTTCACTTTCTTGTTGGTGTCCCTGAGGAAAGTTTAACATGGGGTGCGACTTGCATGGGTTAATAGTTGTACATTCAACAGCATTACAATTAGCATTGTTACATTTATCACACTTATTCTTATTATCTGTACTACTGTTGCTAAGAGCATTTTTATTGTTCACCCCTGTGCTTCTCTCCGCAACCACAATCCCCTCCATTGCCACCTCTCCCCTCTCAAGATGAAAGTTAGGTAAGTAAGTTACATTTCTTTGCATTTCACTCTCCTGTTGCCATATCTGTAAACAATCATAATGCTTGATTCGTCTCTTTGCTGATTTGATGAGACATATCCTTCGCCTTAAATTATGCAACACCTCTAAGTCAAAACTACCTATCCCGGGAAATGGTACCTTATCCCCCGCAGTCATTCGTGTCCATTCATCACAAAAGGTCTCAGAGTGGGGACCATATTTCCCCCACATTACTAACCGAGCAGACCCTCGGGGTCTGCAAGCCTCTGGAGTCTGAATCCTGACCTCCGACCGTCTCTGTATTGTGCACTTGGCTGCCATCGTGGACCTTTTTAACACAGAAAAAACTTCCTAAAATGCACCAAACACAGAACTTCGTTGGAAATCCTTAAAGCTCTTCCACTGAACTTCTTCTGCTCCGGGTATCTCCGTTCCGCCTTCTAGCAGACACGTGTAGCCGTTGCAGGCCCTATTTTTAGAGATTTTCCTGAGAAAATTCCCTTCCTTTTTCTTTACACAAATCACGCTTGCATGTGCTCCCTACAACACGTATGAGGGCAAGATTTACGCATGGATATACGACCTCATATCACGTTGCGTTATTGGTCACACATACAACCGTGCGGTCCAATCGTACCACTTATAGACACTTGTTGCCCATAAATGGTAGGATCATTGGAGTCTCCCTACTGTGCTCCAAAACAGCCAGAGCGTAATACAATGAAAACTTTATCACACTCTGTTGCACGTTTTCACTCAGATCGTGCTCATCACGTTCCACATAGATCACAAAGTTCACAAAGCGGGATTATCACATAGATCACAAAGTCCACAAAGCGGGATTCAATACACTCATACCGTTTTCAACCCACTATCATTCTTATAGTTTTCTGATCAGAAAAATCATTTCCCGTAGTCTGATAGCTCTCCCCAGAGGTATTACAGTAAAGTAAGGTATTTAAACTAAGTTTTGGAAAGCTGAAATCAATTTGTGCTATTTATCGCTTTGCGTTATTTACCGCGTTGCGCTACTTATTGCTTTGCGCTATTTATCGCCTTTTAATTATAACATTTGTGATTTGTTACATGAGCGTACACGGACGCTCCGTTGCGCTGCGTGCGTCGGCCTTTGGGTTGCGTACGCAAGTCTCAGTCTTTTGTTAGAGACACGTGTACGCACAGCAAAGATCCACCGTAACACGATTTATACGTTTATCAATGTAGATGATCCTTGATCATTTACCGCGCACCACACTGACCTTGTCTCTTGGCAAAGCTGTGTGTTTGTCTATATTTTAACTATGTTGCTTCTACTTAAATTATTGAAATAGCGACAAATCTCTCTCAGCACATTTATCAACTATAAAACTGGCAAACAGGATAGTGATATACGAAAAAAATGAAATACACGGATGGAAAAGAAATGCAGATATATATGTATACGTGCGTATATACGCAAGACAGAAGAAAAATACAGTTTTAAAAGACACAAGCGTTTTGTTCTTACCTCCTGGTCTCCGGATTCCTTCAGCACTCTTTATCTAAGCGAAGCAGACGCTTATCCCATCAGCACTGCGAGACAACCTCCCGCCCTTTTGCTGGGGGATAATGTCTGCTGATCTACCTAGTGCAGATATGTGAAGGACTGGACGGCCCCCAATTAACAAAGCAGAATTCTTTTATGTATTTACAACCCTTTATGAAGTCTAAGAACACTGTACGCTGTTTACTTAAGAAGTACCGTAAGGGTACACTGGTTGCGTAACGATCGCTCAGCCGTAGGCGAGACGCTCAAGCGTCACGTTCGCTCACGGCCCAGAGATCACAGGACAGAATGATTCGCTATGGCGTAGCGGTTCGCTCGAGACCACGAGGAGATCACCAGCGGCGCAGACGCTCACAACGCTATACCTTTATGTCTAAACCTTATACCAATGAAATACACAGAATACCTTAATGTGAATACAGGGTGTAAGTGCAACCTTGTGTAACCTGACTAACTACAAAGCTGCTTGAGCGTTACCGACGCTCAAGTGAACACTTAACACTATAGGAAATACACAGATGCTGGTTTAGGGTCCAAAGCCTATTAACTGTATTATGTCTAATATACTTGTAAAAAGAGAATAACAGTACAAATGATACACTACAATATAACAGAGACTTCCTAACCAAAATACAATACTATCTAATACAATACAATACTAGTCTAGGGGAGATGTGAGAGAAAAGAGAAAGGAGAGAGAGAGAGAGAGAAATTGGCTCACAGTAAGATTGTCTTACTGTGAGCCAATTTCTCTCTCTCTCTCTCTCCTTTCTCTTTACGGAGAGAAACTTACGGAGAGAAACTTACGCACAAGGGGAAACGATCGCAAGCGCCTCTGGACATCCAGCTTCCTGATTATCAGCAATGAGAACCATTTGAAGAGAAGTGCAAGCTGGATGTCACAGACCCGTCTTTTATGCTACTCACACAATGCAATCTAATGGTCCCTACAGTCTCACTGTCCATTGGACGCAGGAACTCGGCTTCGCATTATAACAAAGGTCATAGGTTGATTCATACAGGTAAACTGTATCAGTGGTCTTGGTTATGCAAAACAATGGGTGATAACTAACACATTCCTGTCTTCTGGAGAGCTATTGTTTGGCGAATACAAAACAGAATCCTGTCTGGGTTCTGTTCTATATTCATGATGTCCACTTTCAGTTGAGACAATGACGTCTCAGCCCTTATTTTCCTGTATACAAATCCAGCCCCATTTGTAAACACAGGTGTTGGCCTTCTTCATTGAGTCTCAAAGCTCAGTGTAATTAAAGGCTATTGCACTCCGTCTGCGGGAAAGATACTGATTTGGAGTACAATTGATCTTCAATTACTATTCCTGTGTTTACCTTATGCATGTGTAGATATGAGGCCCTCTTAACATGCAAACTATTGTTTGGGGGATCTCTGAGGTCAAAGAGCCATTTGAGACCCACTGATGCCTGTCTCCAACTGTTCAGATGCATGACTAAGTAAGAACAAATAAAATGGACATAACTTCTTATGTCCATAACTATTCGCACGAGCGATTAATACGCTCCAAACCAACACCGGAATATCGCTAATTAAATACTCTTCCGATGGGTACCAAACACTGCTGTATGATTCCTGTTAGACCCTTCGTACAATACAAAGAGGGATTCCTCTGCTCAGGGACATTCTATATTAACCAAACTTTCAGAATCTATCAAAGGGACCATGATCTACAAACTACATTAATTGTGAAAATATGTAACGAATGAGTCGCACGCTACGACTACATAAACTCTACCGTAAATACGCATACCGTGCGCCCGCGGGTGCACGCTATTGCGGGTATGCGTCTTCACGGGAGAGCGTACGCATGCGCAGCGCGGACCAGTGTGCGGTGCAAATATGGCAACGTGCATAGAGACATTTTTCTGACTTTGACAATAGTGAAGGTTGCCAAAAGCAAACCGCAGATATTGCTGATGCGATATGGCAATAAGTATATGCAGGTAAGCATCTTGTATATCCAGGGATACCATATAATCTCCGGGTTCCATGGCCAGTACAATCGAGCGCAGTGTTTCCATACGGAACTTGGATATTCTCACAAACTTGTTCAGTGATTTGAGGTTGAGTATAGGCCAGAAAAACCCATTGAGTTTCGGTACTAAAAACAGGGTCGAGTAGTATCCACCGCCTCTCTGGGATAGAGGTACCGGCACCACCACTCATGTACCTAAGAGGGAACTCACAACCATTTGTAAAACTTGCGCCTTTAACGCATCCGAAGGGATAACCGTTGTGCAGAACTGGCAAGGGGGACGCCTCTTGAAAGAGACTGCGTACCTGTGAGAGATGACTTCTCGCACCCATGCGTATGAAGTGGTCTTTAACCAGACCTGGGTGAATCGCAGAACCTGGCCTCCCACCCTGGGATCCCCCCGGGGGTGGCCTGTCCTGTCATGCAGCCAGCTCGTCGTGTTTAGAAGCAGGCTGACGGGCTGCCCAGGATTGTTTTACTTTGGGCTTGTGGTTTTGGAAGCACAAGATTGTCTTGGGTATGCCTGATCTTTTGCTTTCCCTTGAGGTCAAAAAGAGCGAAAAGTGGTACCTTTTGCCTTCTGTGCAGAAGGAGTAGTGTTAGGGAGAAAGGCAGTCATAGCAGCCACCAACTCAGACACAATTTTATTGAGGTCTTCCCCAAACAGGATGTCTCCCTTAAAAGGGAGTACCTCCAAGGTCTTTTTGGATTCCATGAACACCTTCCATGACCTCAACCACACAATACAGCGAGCCAGGATGGACGTAGTCGATGCCTTGGCCACCAACACACCTGCCTCAGAGGACGCCTCCTGAATGTAATAGGCAGCGGTGGTAATGTGAGACAGGTACTGTCTGGCAATGTCAGATATGTCCTGAGGCAGCTCTTCCTCTAATGCCTTAACCCATGCTTCAATTCCTTTTGCAGCCCAGGAGGCTGCTATAGTGGGTCTATGTACAGCACGTAAGGGAGTAAATAGACTTCAGGCATCCCTTCACACGCTCATCTGTCGGTTCCTTCATTGAGGTGACAGTGGTGACAGGCAGAGTAGATGACACCACTAGACGGGTGACATGGGAATTCACCGGTGGTGAATTTTCCCACTTGTTACACAACTCTGTAGGGAGAGGGTAGTTAGCTACTGTGACCGGACGCCTTTCGTTCGCGTTCCCAGTGCACAGAATGGAAGGTTAGGTCACATGGGACCTGACCACATAGGGGATTCCCGCTTACCGTCAGTAACCGCCTGTTACTGACTCCACCCACTGCGCTGTGGGCGGGTTTATGCTGCCACCACCAAACTCCTAATCTGCCGTGGCGTTTGGAACCACAGTTCTGCTCTGTATGTGCCGACACGCTGCCTTACCACACCTGTGTGGTGTTAACGAATCCCAACTAGCCACTTGCTAGGCCTCTACCGGTAGCTGGCGGAAGGCGGAACTTGGAGACGTTAGGTACTTCCCTGGACAGCCGGAGGATGGGTCTATGTTTGGCATAACCCTGTAGGTCACAAGATGAAGTAATCTTCTTGAGGCAGATGTTTATTTGCTCAATAATAGTCTTAAAAAAAGACTCTTCCCTATTGCTAGGGGCAACAGCATACAGCAAGATGTTCACATCAGAAAGTAGTTGGTATAATACAATTTTCATGGGGCAACTGCCCTCCTTTTATCCTACTCCAATACACATTACCACAGGGGGTAAGCCCGCCCTGTGGTGTACAACCAATCAATGTGTACCCATGGGCTGTGCATGCCTTGGTCACATGCACAGCTAACATTGTTCTCTATGGACGGTGGGGAGTGGTCACTCTCCTTTGTCTGTCCCATCCTGGAGGATCAGGATACGCCCCGGTGCCGTTCAGTCTAGGCTGGGGGAAGTTTTCCCGCCTAAACTGACTTCCAGAAACCTGCCCGGGACCTAGCCCACTGCCTGCAGCCTGGATTTGAGCTCCAGAGCTGGGCAGCCTAGATCCACGGTCAAGGTTTCCTGGCCACTACGGGTGATCTCCATGGAGCTCCAGAAAACCACTCAGCTTGTTTCAAAGCTGAGCTTCTCCTCTCTCTCCCAATGCCCCTTTCAAGTGTGAGGCTGGAAGGGAAAGTATTCCGATTTTGGGGAAAAGGTCTGGGAGAATCCATTAGCCTGCACAGCCATGGATTCCCCCCTCCTGGGACACACAACCAAGTAAGTGCAATTTACCTTTAAATACATTTAAAATACACTGTACATTCCCCTCTAAATATACACTGAGCCTGTGCCCTGCACAGGCTCCACATACCCAGGCACTGCAATGCCTCCCAGCACAATACACTTTTTATTACATTTAAAACACAATGTTTTTGTTTTAAATACTGTGCCCAGCGGGGCTCCCCTAGCCCTGCAGCCTAGCTGCTAGGGCTCTCTCTCTCAGTGCTGGAGGTATGGGGCTGGCTTCCCCCATCCTCCAGCCTGCCTGCCTGCCACTAGGGTCCAGGGACCTGGCTGTCCCTGTCTCCCCAGTGTGGCACTAACTTGGTGGCCTCACCGCACAGTGCGGCGCACCCCCCTGATCTGACACTTGTCCCGGCCGCCGTGGCTCTGTGTCTGCTGCAGCACTGAGGTGCCGGGAGCGTAGCTTCCGGACCCCAGCACTCACCAGCCTGATTGTCCCCACGCCGCTAGGGAGCCGGCTAGCCCGGTCCCCCATGAGCGGCGCACTCTGGTGCCCTCGCCGCGCAGGGGGCCGGCTAGCCCGGTCCCCTGCATGCGGCGCTGATATCTGTGGCCTCATTGCAGCGTCTGGTGGGGAGCCGGGCTGCGGCGCACCCCCCTGCCGCCCAGCAGCCCGGGACGTCCGTCCCGGCTGCCGCGGCTGGCTACCTCCAGTGTGCTGAAGCGCTCCCGGCCCCCCAGCAGAGGCAACCCCAGAGCGCGCTGCAGCGGGAGCTGAGCTCCCAGCCGCAGCGGCTCACCCTTCTCCCGCAGCGCACACACAGCTCAGTGCGCCGGGGGCTGTGCTCACCGCTGCCGTTACCGGGAGCGGAGCTCCCGGACTCCGACGGTCAGCGGCTCACACAGATCGCTGCAGCGGGAGCTGATTTCCCGGCTGCAACAGTTCCCCTCCGCACACACTGATCAGCGCGCTGGGGGCTCCCTCACTGCCGCGGTCGCCAGAGAGGTCTGGGAACGCGGCACATAAGTAAAAATACATTTTTAAATCACACGGCGCCTAGCGCCCAATACATTTTAAAAGTGGCGCCAAGCGCCCATTGTCCTCATATTGGCGCCGGGCACTAGGGGTTAACCCCTTCAGTGCCGCGGCGGCCATTGTCCACGTGGGCTGGGGGTCTCTCCGGCCACACTCCTCCCCCCCATTCAAGCGGGTCAACCAGGGACCCTTGTCCCAATGATTTGGTCCCGCAGTCCTTAATGGGGTTACCGGGAGATCTTTGGGGGCTCAGGCTCCTCCTGACGTGACAGTCCATCCGCATTGCTATGAGCCTTGCCTTGCTTGTGGATAATATGAAAGTCATAAACCTGAAGAGCAAGGCTCCACCGCAACAGTCTGCCGCTTTCCCCCGTGGTGTGCTGGAGCCACCGTAGTGGATTGTGGTCCGTTATCACCGTAAAATGGCGGCCATACAAATAGGGCTGAAGCTTCTTCACAGCCCAAACAATAGCCAAACACTCCTTTTCAATTGTGGCATAACCCACCTCCCGCGGTAGCAGCTTTCTGCTCAAATAGGCCACAGGGTGCTCCTGTCCATCCGGCCCCTCCTGGCTCAGTACTGCCCCGAGTCCGTACTGTGACGCATCAGTCTGCACAACAAAATTTTTACTATAGTCCGGCGCCATCAGTACTGGGGCTAGTACTAGAGCTGTTTTCAACGACTGGAATGCCAACTCACATGCGGTCGTCCAGTCAACTATCTTGGGGAGTTTCTTCTTAGTCAGATCAGTCAGGGGTTTGGCCACGGAACTAAAGTCAGGGACAAAACGTCTGCAGTACCCTGCGATCCCTAAGAAAGCCAGGACCTGTCTCTGGGTTGTGGGCCGGGGCCAGTCGCGGATTGCCTCCACCTTCGCTGGTTCAGGCTTCACCTTACCTCCCCCCACACGGTGTCACAGGTACTGTACCTCTGACATCCCCATTTGGCACTTGTCTGTCCTGATGGTCAGACCTGCCCACAGAATCCTCTCTAACACCAACCCCACGTGCCTCAGGTGCTCTTCCCAGGTTCGGCTGAAGACAGCAATGTCATCCAAGTAGGCCTGGGCGAAACCTCTGAACCCCTTCAGCAGGTCATCGACCACACTCTGGAAGGTGGCTGGCGCATTCTTCATCCCAAATGGCATGGTTTTGAACTCAAACAAGCCAAAGGAGGTGATGAAGGCGGACCATTCCTGAGCCTCGGGAGTCATTGGTATCTGCCAATACCCCTTGCTCAGGTCGAACGTAGAGATGTATTTCGCTCCAGCCAACTCGTCTAACAGTGCGTCAATGCGGGGTAGGGGATAGGCGTCGGATTTGGTCACTTCGTTCAACCGGCGGTAGTCTACGCAGAACCTGGTTGTCCGGTCCTTCTTGGGAACCAGTACAACGGAGGCGGCCCATGGACTGTTGGAGCGCGTGATTACGTCTAGCGCTAACATCTCCTGCACCTTTTGGTAGATACTCGCCTGGGCCTCTGGTGAGACCCGATACGCAGGTTGCCGAATCGGCCTATGCTCACCAGTAGACAGTGTCTACATGATGGGCACGTAGGGAAGTCAGGCCGGGCTGCCTGCTGAACTGGGCCTCAAAGGACTGCAGCACTGATTCCAGCTGCTCCCTCTTGGGGTTACCAAGCTCACTGCTCCAGCTAACTTCCTCTACACCACCCTCACCCTTGCCATCCGCGAGGAGGTCAGGAATGGGATCTTTTCCTGGTTCCTCCATTGGCAGGCAGCACACAGCGGCTACCGACTCCACACGCTCGTGGTATGCCTTTAACATGTTTACATGGTAGGTACGCTGTCTCCTACCATCGCTGTCAAATGACACCACGTAGGTGATGTCGCTTAGGCGTTTTGCGACCGTGTACGGCCCCGCCCAGGCAGCCTGGAGCTTGTTCTGACGTGTAGGCACCAGAACCAGCACCTTCTGCCCTACTCCAAACTCCCGAGCACGCGCGCCCTGGTCATACCAAGTCTTCTGCTTGGTCTGTGCTTCCGCAAGATTCGCTTGCGCTAGTCCCATGAGATTCTCTAACCGATCTCTGAGCTTCAACACATACTCCACCACGGACTCATCCTGGTGGATCAGCTCCCCCTCCCAAGACTCCCGGAACAGGTCGAGAGGTCCACGGACTCTGCGGCCATATAGTAACTCGAAGGGCGAGAATCCGGTTGACTCCTGGGGAACTTCCCGATATGCAAACAGGAGGTGCGGCAGGTATCGCTCCCAGTCTCCCCCCTCCGAAGTCACAAATGCCCGTAGCATCTGTTTCAGAGTGCCATTAAATCTCTTGCAAAGTCCGTTAGTCTGGGGATGATAGGGGGCAGTGCGGAGTTGACGCACTCCGCACCTCGCCCAGAGACACTGGACCAGATCACTCATGAACTTCGTCCCTTGATCAGTTAGGATTTCACTGGGGAACCCTACTCTACTAAATATGCCTAGCAGAGCGTCCGCTACCTTTTCCGCAGTGATGGCGGACAGAGCCACAGCCTCTGGATACCGGGTAGCATAATCCACCACGGTGAGGATGTATCTCTTCCCCGATCTACTGGGCACAGGTAGGGGACCTACTATGTCCACGGCCACTCATTGGAAAGGTTCCCCGACTATTGGCAAAGACCTCAGGGGAGCCCGAGCACTGGGGCATCCAAGCAGTTGGCATACATCACAGGACTTACAGTAGGTCCGGACGTCATCCGACACTCCGGGCCAAAAAAAGTTCTGCGTCAGGCGCCTCAGTGTTCGGTCCCTCCCCTGGTGTCCCACCAAAGGAATTTTGTGTGCAACTGACATCAGTTGCTCCCGAAAGCTCCTGGGAACCACCAGTTGAACTTGCTCCCGCACCGGCCTATCCTCTTCTACCTTGGCTACCCCCTACAGTAACCCTTTCCACCAGGTTACACTCCCTGTCCCCATCCCAGAAAGGCCGCGGCCAGCTTGGCGCCTCATACCTTCCAGGGATGGGTCAGAGAGCTGAGCTTTCCTAAACTCCTGCCTGCGGCCCTCACTTTCTCCTAAGTCTGGACACTCTACAGGGGGAATATTGGGGTCAGTCAAGTTGGGGTCAGTCATGGTAGGGTCGGGGTGGTCGCTCATAGTCACCGCCGGAGTTGGCAAACCACTAGGGACAGGAGCATCACTGGGCACCCCTACAGGATTCAACAAACTGGAACCGACATCCTCTGCATTGCTAGGAGACGTAGGCCCACCAGAGGCAAGGGGCAGATGTGCTGATCTGGCCGCTGTGGTCTTTTCCTCTGGGATGGCTGACGCTGTGGTTGGCAGTTGTTCAGCCACTGTGGTCTTTTCCTCTGGGCTGGGCTGTGCTGGCAGAGACGATGAAGACTGTAGTCTGGCCGCTTGACTCCGGGTGATGGCGTTCGCAAAGGCAGTAACGATTCCTCCACCGAGATCATTCCCCAAGACGACATCAGTTGGGAGGCCATCCATTACGGCAACATCTCTTAGCTCTTGTCCAGCTCCCCAGTCGAGGTAGACTCTGGCCATGGGCACTTCTCGCTCTAGCCCATCGGCCACTGTAACTTTTGTAGTGCAACCCTGCAGTACTGCAGCAGGATCGACAAGGTGGGGGCTCACAACAGTTATGGAGGCCCCAGAGTCTCTTTAGCCTTCGCCCTGCAGGGACCCCACTTGGACCGGCTGCAGGTGCCGCCACATATTTGGTGGGGGCTTCTTAGCCATACAGGTGACTCTCTCCGCAGAGTCCACCTGTTTCTCGCCACACTCCATCGGACTGACTGGAGGGGGTACAGTCTCTGGAGGCTCACCTCCACGGGTTAAGCAAGCAATCCGGGCTCCAGCACTCGGATTTGGGGCACGAGTCTGGGGTGCTTGGGATGCAGGACAGTTCATCCTCAGATGTCCGATTTTCCCACAGCCATAGCTGTGGGAGGCGTGTCCATGCGTGGCTCCGATGTCCTCTGATTACTGGCAGGGGCACTGCGGGGCGGTTGCTGGCCAAAAGCACCCGGGTTGGAAGATGCTTGCTTTGGGGGGCGATGAGCTGAAGAGGGGTGTCCCCCTGGTGGTACAGTCTTTTGGGGCTGGCTGCTGGTTGGGCGCTTCTGCCCATGTGGCCAAATTGCCACATACTTGTCTGCTAACTGGGCAGCCATCTTTAAGCTGGGTGGCTCCCGGTCCAGCACCCACTCCTTACTTCTGGGGCGCACCTGCGATAGAACTGCTCCCTGCAGATCAGGTCGATCAGTGCGTCCCATGTAGTGGCTTCCGAATCCTTCACCCACTTCACCACGTACTGCCGCAGCTGGGTGGCGAACTGCTCATGGGTGCTGCTAGGATTCTTGAGCAAGTCTCTGAACTTCTTCCTGTAAGACTCTGGAGTGATGAAGAATCGCTGGAGGAGGGCCTTCGCAACTTCGTCGTAGTTCCCACAGTCCTAAGTGGCCACTCCGCGATAGGCCTCCAATGCCTCTCCATGCAGAGTGGGCACAAGGTGTCTCACCCACTCTGACTTGGGTAGATCGTGTAGTTTACAAGTCTTTTCAAAAACTTACAAATGTTCATCAATGTCCCCATCACTGTCTGCAAACTTGGCAAACTGAACGCATCCTGATCTGTGTACAACAGTTGACAACGGCTCCCGGGGTACCACGGCCTGTGGTGCCCGCTCATCACGCCACATCTGGATGATGATCAAGCGCTCTTGCTCCGTTGCCCTTTCCCCCAATTCCGCTAGCCGATCTGCTAGGGTATCCGGGCCGCCCCCCCTGGGACGCTGGGATCCTGGCCCTGCTAGGGATTGCTGGGAAACATGGCTGCTGCTAGAAGGGGCGGGGCTTGTGGGTCTCACCGGTTCTGTACGAAGGTCCACTGGTAGGCCATCCTCTGCGATGCTGACACCGTCAGTGCTTTCCACCTCCGCCCGAAGGGACTCCTCCAAGCTCATGAGCGCCGCCTTCATGACGCTTCTGGACGTGTTGAAAGGGATATCCACACCCTTTTCCTGGCACACGATCTCCAGATCATCCTCGGACATTCCGCTGAATTCCGCCATCTTGTGCGTTCTCCTGCGCTGCAGTTACTCCTCTCCTGAGTAACTTGGCTTCTCCAATCGGGTGACCGAAAAGCCGCCTGGGATTATCCCACCGCTATGCCACCAATTTCTGTGACCGGACGCCTTTCGTTCGCGTTCCCAGTGCACAGAATGGAAGGTTAGGTCACACGGGACCTGACCACATAGGGGATACCCGCTTACCGTCAGTAACCGCCTGTTACTGACTCCACCCACTGCGCTGTGGGCGGGTTTATGCTGCCACCACCAAACTCCTAACCTGCCGTGGCGTTTGGAACTACGGTTCTGCTCTGTATGTGCCGACACGCTGCCTTACCACACCTGTGTGGTGTTGACGAATCCCCACTAGCCACTTGCTAGGCCTCTACCGGTAGCTGGCGGAAGGCGGAACTTGGAGACGTTAGGTGCTTCCCTGGACAGCCGGAGGACGGGGCTATGTTTGGCATAACCCTGTAGGTCACAAGATGAAGCAATCTTCTTGAGGCAGATGTTTATTTGCTCAATAATAGTCTTAAAAAAGACTCTTTCCTATTGCTAGGGGCAACAGCATACAGCAAGATGTTCACATCAGAAAGTAGTTGGTATAATACAATTTTCATGGGGCAACTGCTCTCCTTTTATCCTACTCCAATACACATTACCACAGGGGGTAAGGCCGCCCTGTGGTGTACAACCAATCAATGTGTACCCATGGGCTGTGCATGCCTTGGTCACATGCACAGCTAACATTGTTCTCTATGGACGGTGGGGAGTGGTCACTCTCCTTTGTCTGTCCCATCCTGGAGGATCAGGATACGCCCCGGTGCCGTTCAGTCTAGGCTGGGGGAAGTTTTCCCGCCTAAACTGACCTCCAGAAACCTGCCCGGGACCTAGCCCACTGCCTGCAGCCTGGATTTGGGCTCCAGAGCTGGGCAGCCTAGATCCCCGGTCAAGGTTTCCTGGCCACTACGGGTGATCTCCATGGAGCTCCAGAAAACCACTCAGCTTGATTGTCCCCACGCCGCTAGGGAGCCGGCTAGCCCGGTCCCCCATGAGCGGCGCACTCTGGTGTCCTCGCCGCGCAGGGGGGTGGCTAGCCTGGTCCCCTGTATACGGCGCTGATATCTGTGGCCTCGTCGCAACATCCGGCGGGGAGCCAGGCTGCGGCGCACACCCCCCCTGCCGCCCAGCAGCCCGTGACGTCCATCCCGGCTGCCGCGGCTGGCTACCTCCAGTGTGCTGAAGCGCCGGGAGCAGAGCTCCCGGCCCCCCAGCAGAGGCGACCCCAGAGCGCGCTGCAGCGGGAGCTGAGCTCCCAGCCGCAGCGGCTCACCCTTCTCCCCCGGCGCACACACAGCTCAGTGCGCCAGGGGGCTGTGCTCACCGCTGCCGGGAGCGGAGCTCCCGGACTCCGGCGGTCAGCGGCTCACACAGATCGCTGCAGCGGGAGCTGATCTCCCGGCTGCAGCGGTTCCCCTCCGCACACACTGATCAGCGCGCTGGGGGCTCCCTCACAGCCGCGGTCGCCAGAGAGGTCTGGGACCACGGCACATAAGTAAAAATTAATTTTTAAATCACACGGCGCCTAGCGCCCAATACATTTTAAAAGTGGCGCCAAGCGCCCATTGTCCTCATAATGGCGCCGGGCACTAGGGGTTAACCCCTTCAGTGCCGCGGCGGACATTGTCCACGTGGGCTGGGGGTCTCTCCGGCCACAGCTACCATCCTTTTAGACAGGGAGAATTTATTTCCTGGAGAAGACCAGGGTTCTTGTCGTATGTCCACTAGATGGTCGGAATGCGGTAATACGCTGTAGTTACCTTCTGACGTTTAAACTTATCAGGTTTCGCATTTGGGGGCGTGGCCTGGCTGGTGTGGAGGGTAGCTGTGCATATCCCCAGCTCCTGCAGGCATTGCCCTTATTTTGCCTTTTTCACCCTCCTAACTGCTGCCTGACTGTCCCAGACACCCCTCAGCGGCTACAACTACCTTGCTGCTGGTGTTTGGGGGGACCCGCGGAGTCGGGGAGCGCTTTTAAGCGCTCCTGCAGATTGCGGCCTTCCCCCCAGAGTGAAACCGGGGCCTGGAGTTGGGAGGCGGCCCGGACCAGCCGTTGGGAAGTGGAGTCCTGCCGTGGTGCTGGCCCCCGGTGATTCCCCTTAGCATCCTGCCACCCTGCTCAGGAGAGTCGTGCCCTGACGTGCGGGTGAGTTCGCTCCGTGCTCGGAGCTTCCCCGCCAGCCGCCGCGCCCGCTGTCCTCCGGAGCCGCTGAAGCCGCCGGGCCGCTGGACGCGCCTCACCTTTCCTGCCTCCTATGTCCTCTTTGTTGCCTGGGTCCCAGGGAGCTGTGCGGCCGGCCACCCGGGCTCCATGGGCTGCCGCACTGATGCCCGCTCTACTCCCGCTTCCCTGTGCTGTAGGTCCGGGAGCTCCTGTGGTGGGGGTCACGGCCGGGCGCTGGATCCCCGAAGCGCAGCCCTAGTATTTGTGTGCTCCCCTGGCTGTCGGCTCAATACTACTATTCCTCCCAATCCCGGGCGATTACATTTAAAATTGCTGCGCCCGGCTGGGCTTTCCCCCTTTTTTTTTTTTTTTCCTTTTTCTCTCCCTATCCCTGCAGGCTGACCTGCCCTGCGGTACATCCCCTGCTGGCTCCCCGGCCAGGTCGGCAGACCCTTTGTGCCCCCTGTGGAGGCTCCCAGTGTCGATGCAGCCCCTTCCCCCTGCCGTCTGGCTGATTCTAGCTCTCCGCCTGACACCTGCCTCCGGGAGGTTGGTGGGGGACCCGCACTACCCTGCTGCCCTGGTGTTTGTCCATATCCTCTACCAAGGGGAAACCCCCGCTGGATAACGCGCTAGGGCTCCCGACTTGATCCGCCACTTCTCCGACAGCGTTAACTTATCCAGCTGGACTGTCTCTCATTTACATGCTACAGGGCATCCGCCCTGCGATCGTTGATGGGAAGTGAGTGCGGCTGCCCTCCACTGGCTATGCTGTCTAACTAGTGGGGAAAGTGCCCCCCGCCATCCATCCTTCTGATAACATGGTGTTGTCCTCTTGAGATGGCCCCCCCCCCTTCTGATGGCCAGAGGCAAGAAAAGTCAACAGGGAAAATCCGCTCGGTCTACACGTGGTACCCCGTCTCAATCGAATCTCCGATCCTATTTATCTGCACCGCCGGTTGCCGACCCCTCTCTTCCTGTGCCTCCTGTGGGTTCTGATCCGGCTACGATGGCTTCCTCCCCCGCATCTGGGGATCTTCGAGCTCAAATGACCCAACTGAGGGGTGAGATAGGGGAAATTCTGACCCATGTTCGCTCCCTGCCTTCCAAACAAGACATGCAAGCCCTTGAATGCCGACTCCAGGACTCTATTCAAACCCAGATCTCGTCGGTACAATCTGATATCAAACACCTGGGAACCAGAGTGGTCTCCTTGGAGGAGGAGAGGGACACGGTTGAGGATCAACTTCTCCAGCTTCGGGATACAGTAGCCCGGCAGGGGTCGGACATGGCGTCGATGCAGAACAAATTAGACGACCTGGACAACAGAGGCCCTCGGAACAATATTAGGGTTCGGGGCCTTCCTGAGGAGGTTCCTCCGTCCGGCCTTGTTGACGCCCTGACCAAAATATTCGGTGAAATCCTGGGCCTGGACCCCTCCGATTCGATTGAATTCGACCGAGCGCACAGAGCCCTCAGGCCAAAAGGTCCGGCCTCTGACCCTTCAAGGGATGTCATCTGTAGACTCCATTACTTCTCCCAGAAGGAGGAGATCCTTCGTAAGGTGCGAGATTTAGAAGGAGTCGACTTTAATGGTACCCGAATTCAAATCTTCCAAGATCTTTCCTGGCATACGCTCCAACAGTGGCGGCTGCTGAAGCCTCTGACCGAATCACTACGTAAGCACGGTCTCAAGTACAGGTGGGGATTCCCGTTCTCCCTACAAGCCTCCCATGCTGGTAGGGTCTTCCAACTTCAATCCCCAGCGGATTTACCTGGATTTTGCTCCGCTCTGGGCCTGGAGGATGTTTCCCTTCCGGATTGGCGAGCCTTCACTCTCCCCACGCCGTCCTCTGCCAACCCATCCAGGAGAGAGAGATGGCAAAAGGTCCAGAACCTGAAGAGGAGATCCAAGGGTGAAGATCCCCCCCAAGTGTTAGATGCAACCTGACGGGACTCCAGCTGTAGGACCGTGCTGATCTTTCTACGATGGCCCACTTCGTCAGGGTTGCAGCTAGCTCCTACTGGAGAGACTCAATTGCTTAGTTTCCCTGTTGATTCTGCCTCATGACCCCCGCATTATTGAGTATCTCCCCCCTCCCCCCCCCTTTTTTTATTTTTTTCCCTCTTCCCCACCTTGTAAGGACCCTTTTAGTTTTAGTTCTTGCCGTTGCTACTGTTTATACTGTTATAATTGTTATTCTCTACGGTAATGTTCTTACACTGTTCACACAACACCGGCTAACTTCAATGCTTATGTTTCATTTCGAATGACTGTTGCTAGGATGGCGGGGCTGCGCCCCCTACTGTGCCCCCTACCGCTATGATTTTTCCGAGACATGGGTACCCTTATGGTCCCTGCCCTGTCCGGCTGTGGTATCATACTGTTCGACCTACTCTGGTATGTCGCTTCTTTACTTTTTGGTTTCTCAATACTTCTCTCTCTTCCTTCTTTTCTCCACTCTACCCTGCCTTCCCTTTTCCCTTTCCTCACCTGGTCCATTGCCCGAGATCTCTGAGGCCCCCAATCCCTCCGACGTATGGCTTCCACACTTAGGATACTCTCTATAAACGCCAGGGGTTTAAACGTCCCTGAGAAGAGGGCCGGTGCTCTCCGTTCATTCCATGCGGAGAGGGCCGATATTGTCCTAGTGCAGGAGACCCACTTCCGGCACTCTCCCTCCACCCCTCATCTGAGGAATAGGTTCTTCCCCACCGCGTACTATTGCAATTATTCCCATTCTAAGTCCAAGGGAGTAGCCATCCTTTTTGCTAAACACCTTCCCGTCACCAATGTAGTGGTCCACAGGTTGGAGGAGGGGCGGTGCCTCGTACTCGTATGCTCAATTTTTAATACAACTCTCACAATTGTTAACATATACGCCCCTAACCAAGGTCAACTTGCCTTTTTCGAGGCTGTTCTGGACAGAGTTGATGCGCTGAAGCAGGGGATCCTGATTGTGGGGGGCGACTTTAACCTGACCCTTGACTGTACCCTTGATACATCCTCCTGGGCCACGTCACCGCAGCGCCGCTTGTCCGGGAAGGTGGGACGCTTCCTCCACCTTCACCAGCTATCAGATGTCTGGCGTATTCTCCACCCGTCTGACCGGGATTATACGCATTTTTCAGTTCCCCACCGCTCTTATTCCAGACTGGACTTTATTCTTCTTGGACATAGGCACCTGTCTCTGGCCCGAGACGCTACTATTGGCCAGATAACATGGTCCGACCACGCTCCGGTGCGACTCGACATTGTCTTTGGATCCTCATTTGCCCAGCGACGCTCGTGGCGCTTCAACGAATCTCTACTACATGATCCGTACTGCAAAGCCCAACTTGACGAAGCCCTTGATATGTATATCACGTGCAATGTCTCTCCCGATATCTCTGACTTGACGGTCTGGGAGGCTCATAAATGCGTGATCCAGGGTAAGTGCATTCAATTGGGCTCCTATCTAAAGAAACAACGTCTGGGCCAAATCGAGGGTCTCCTGCGGCAAATAGAATCCCTTGAAACCGCCCATAAGGCTAACCTCTCCCCGGACACATACGTGGATCTAGTCACCGCCCGCTCGTCTCTGAATAAATTGCTGTTGGACAAAGTGAAATCCTCCTTTCGGAAGTGTCGTAATCGGTTTTATCGTTGGGGCAACAAGCCGGGCAAAATGCTTGCCCGGGCTCTCCGTATTCGAAGGGCGCTCTCGTTCATCCCCTCCATTAAAGACGCACATGGGCGTTCCTTCCACGACACGGATAAAATTGCGGAGACTTTCTGTTCATACTACACATCCCTCTACAATCTCCCCTCTTTCGATCCGACCGGCGCTAGATCGCGCGATGTGGGCGCCTACCTCACCAAGATAGGCTTCCCTACACTCCCCGAAGAGGTGGGGGAAGAGTTGGAAAGGCCATTTACCTCCCAAGAACTCGAAGAGGCCATCAAGTCTTCCCCCTCTGGGAAGAGTCCGGGCCCTGATGGGTTCCCCATCACCTACTATAAAGCCTTTAGGGATAAACTGCTTCCTCTCCTCTTAGACGCGTGCAACTCGGTTTCTGATACTAATCCTTTCTCTAAGCAGTCTCTTGAAGCCCACATAGCAATCATCCCTAAGGAAGGCAAAGACCCCACCCTGTGCCCCAGCTACCGGCCTATATCCCTTCTCAATGTGGACGTCAAACTTTACGCAAAACTCCTAGCTAATAGGCTCAGGTCCCTCCTACCCTCCCTTATACATAGCGACCAAGTCGGGTTTGTCCCTGGCCGGGAGGCAAAGGACAATACGTCTAAGATCATTGCTCTTATGCACCATGCCTCCCTACAGTCCTACTATCCACTGACGCTGAAAAAGTGTTTGACAGAATAGATTGGGGCTTTCTGGCCGGGGTGCTGCGGCACATGGGTCTGGGTCCGACTTGCTTGCATCGCATCTTGGCTCTCTACACCACCCCTTCGGCCAGAATCGTGATTAACGATTCCCTATCTTAGTCGTTCGCTATCAATAATGGGACTCGGCAGGGCTGTCCCCCATGAATTTCATTCTATGCATGGAGGCCCTAGCTAGGGCAATTAGGTTGAACCCCAACATTTCTGGGCTCAGGCTTCAGGATAATGAATACAAGCTTGCCTTCTTCGCTGATGATCTACTGGCTATAATCACGAATCCTATTGTTTCCTTACCTAATCTAATGACCGAGTTCCGGCTCTTTGGTGAGCTCTCCAACTTTAAAATGAACTATTCGAAATCTGTGGCCCTGAATCTTACCGCCCCGCCCGCCATGGTATCGGGGCTTCAAGCGGCACTCCCCTTCACCTGGCACACTTCTCAATTGAAATACTTAGGGACCACTATTACCAGGGATCTTTCCCGTCTCTTTGACTCTAACTTTATTCCTCTTTTAGCCAACCTTCGTGCGGACCTCCAGTCCTGGACTTCTAAATCTTTCTCTTGGTTAGGCAGACTGGGGGTTCTCAAGATGAACTCCCTTCCCAAAATCTTATATTTACTGCAGACCCTACCGATTTCGATCCCTTCCACTTGGTTTAAGGTGATCCAACGGTTATTTAGAGAATTCATCTGGGGGGGCAAGAGACCCCGCCTGAAGTTCTCCACGATGGTTCGGCAGAGAGGTAAAGGCGGCCTTTGTCTGCCAGATATACACGGTTACTACCAGGCCTGTCACCTCCAACGAATCCTTTGGTGGTCCAGAGCTGATTCATCGAAACAGTGGGTGCAGATTGAGAACCAGGTGCTTTCCCTGCCTATTGCCGTTGCTCTGTGGCTACACCCCCCCCCCCAGCCATCTACCACCCCACTGTTGGCCCCACTTTGGCATGTTGGAAGGTGGTGAGAAAACTCCCCTCCGTATCCTCGTCGACTTCCTCTTACATGTCTTTCTTAGGTACTTTCACTTACTGCTGACATTACGGGGAAGACGGTACCGATGGATCCTCTGTTTTGGCTGTTCCACTACTCGTCCAGACCTTTCTCGCGCTATAAAAACTCCCTGCTATGCCATCTCAACAACGCTGCCAAAGCGGTGATCCCTGTCCGTTGGCGATCCTCCTCCCCTCCAACTGTTAGGGACTGGTTCACCAGAGTAGACTTATACATGGACTTAGATGATATAACGACCTCCGCTGATGGAGATTACTCGTCCTTCAGGGACACGTGGGCCCGTTGGCTACTCTTCAAGGATTCCCCAACCTTTAGGTCCACCCTCGCTTCCAGCCCGCCCTGGTCTTCATAGACGCTTTCTTTCCTCGATGTATTGCCCTCCATTCTCTGGCTAACAGGAGGTCCGCGCATGGACCGGGTGAATCCGAATCTGGATCTGCTTCTGACCCTGATTTGAGTATGCTTCTGACGCTCCTCCTTTCCTATCCCCCCTTCTTCTCCTCCTTTGTTTCTCTCTGTGCCCCTCTTTTTTTTTTTTTTTCCTTCTCTTCTTCACATAGTCTTTTGTTTTGGTTCAATATGATTAATATGATGTGTTTGCCTCCAAATAGTATTTATCTGAGTGTTGTGTTGTTGCATAACTTTGATATAGGCATTCCCACCAATGACTACGGTGGCTAAACAGACCTTTAGTTACTCCACGACAATGTTCTTCGTCATGATTGTCTGTATGTTACCGTTTGTTACTGTTATTGTTTTTCTTTTTCAATAAACACATTTTGCACTAAACTTATCAGGTTTCTTAGACACCATAGTGGAATCCTCATCATCATCAGTGATTTGTAGGATCTGCTTAATACGTAGCAACCACTAAGTCAGGGACATCAACCTGAATAGTAGATTCCTCGTCAGAAGCAGCTGTGTCAGTGTCTGACAGGAAACTATACTCCCCACCCTCATCAGAAGAATCTACTGAGAGATTAGCGGAAGTGGCCCACTTAGATGACCCCATGATGCAAGAGTGACTTGGGGCAGTTTTATGTCTAACCAAGGATTGACTCAATTGCTGCAACTGGGTAGACAAATTATCCGTCCAAGGCGGATTTACCATAGGGACAATATGTGGCTGTAATTGCACAGGAGGTCTCATAGGGGGTGTAAGGCGTGTCACAAGCGTATTGAGCATAGTTGAGAATGCCGCCCAAGGTGGCTCCTGATTGGTTACAGGAGCCGCGGACTGACTGGGAGATGTATGGCACATAGTACACAGACTGTCATACAAAACTTCCCCCTCAGGCAAATCCTTGGCGCATGCGCTGCAGGATACAGGAGAGTCCTCTGAATTCCCGCCCTTTGTGTTAGACATTATTAGTGAATGCAACCGCAGAGCGTATTAGTACGATACAGCCTGACAGAGTACAATACCTGCAAATAAATTCCCTAGTATGTGACCGCATACACAGTACACAACACCAGCGAATAAGTCCGGTATTGTGCGACTGACCCGCAGTACACAACACCAGCAAATAAATCTGGTATTATGTGTCTGAGTACACAGTAGAGTACACTTTAATCGGTAAATACTGTGAATCACTATATATGGACCCTGACGCAGCTAGTCCCTTAGGGTACAGAATACAGTGATAAAGCTGGGATACACTGAAAGTGAAATCCACACAGCAGACACAGGCACACACAGTCACAGTGACAATGCAGATAATTATTTTAGTAATACAATAAAACTGCACTGGACTATTATATGTATATGTCCTATATAATAGCCCAGATCTGTGACTCTGTGCCTGTGTGTCTAATGCTGGGTGTGGCTAGGAGCTCTCATTGGGTTATCAGCAGGTCTATCACACCCAGTCCATAGCTCCCACACAGGTTACATACAATGGGAGGCTCTGCCCTATGGCTGCTGTGTGTTCCCAGAGCAGGATTAACAATGGGGCTGATGGAGCTGCAGCTTCAGGTCCACACCCCAAAATAGGCCCACTGCATCTGCAGCATCATACCCTCCAACAATTTACATATAAAAATCGCTACAACTTTCAAAAGGGGCCGTGGCCACGGGTACAGTGCCCCTTCTCCTAAACTTTCAATGGAAGTTTGGAGAGCCAAAAATCGGTACAGACCATAAAAAAAAGGTCCTGTACCTGCCAAAAAGGTCCAGCTGGAGGGTATGCCACTGCATCTGCAGCAAGTCTCTGCGCTGCAGATAGGGGGAAAAAATAAGATTTTACTCACCGGTAAATCTATTTCTCGTAGTCCGTAGTGGATGCTGGGGACTCCGTAAGGACCATGGGGAATAGCGGCTCCGCAGGAGACTGGGCACAGCTAAGAAAGAATTAGGACTACCTGGTGTGCACTGGCTCCTCCCACTATGACCCTCCTCCAGACTTCAGTAAGGATACTGTGCCCGGAAGAGCTGACACAATAAGGAAAGGATTTTGAATTTCCGGGTAAGACTCATACCAGCCACACCAATCACACCGTATAACTCGTGATATTATACCCAGTTAACAGTATGAACATAACAGAGCCTCTCAACAGATGGCTCAACCATAACCCTTTTAGTTAACAATAACTATATACAAGTATTGCAGACAGTCCGCACTTGGGACGGGCGCCCAGCATCCACTACGGACTACGAGAAATAGATTTACCGGTGAGTAAAATCTTATTTTCTCTAACGTCCTAGTGGATGCTGGGGACTCCGTAAGGACCATGGGGATTATACCAAAGCTCCCAAACGGGCGGGAGAGTGCGGATGACTCTGCAGCACCGAATGAGAGAACTCAAGGTCCTCCTCAGCCAGGGTATCAAATTTGTAGAATTTTGCAAACGTGTTTGCCCCTGACCAAGTAGCAGCTCGGCAAAGTTGTAAAGCCGAGACCCCTCGGGCAGCCGCCCAAGAAGAGCCCACTTTCCTCGTGGAATGGGCTTTTACAGATTTAGGCTGCGGCAGGCCAGCCACAGAATGCGCAAGCTGAATTGTGCTACAAATCCAGCGAGCAATAGTCTGCTTTGAAGCAGGAGCACCCATCTTGTTTGGTGCATACAGGATAAACAGCGAGTCAGTCTTCCTGACTCCAGCCGTCCTGGAAACATAAATTTTCAAGGCCCTGACTACGTCCAGTAACTTGGAGTCCTCCAAGTCCCTAGTAGCCGCAGGCACCACGATAGGTTGGTTCAAGTGAAAAGCTGATACCACCTTAGGAAGAAACTGGGGACTAGTCCTCAATTCTGCCCTATCCATATGGAAAATCCAATAGGGGCTTTTGCATGACAAAGCCGCCAATTTTGCCACCCGCCTTGCCGAAGCCAAGGCCAAAAGCATGACCACTTTCCACGTGAGATATTTTAAATCCACGGTTTTGAGTGGCTCAAACCAATGTGACTTTAGGAAACCCAACACCACGTTGAGGTCCCACGGTGCCACTGGAGGCACAAAAGGAGGCTGAATATGCAGCACTCCCTTGACAATGTCTGAACTTCAGGCAGTGAAGCCAGTTCCATTTTGGAAGAAAATCGATAGAGCCGAAATCTGGACCTTAATGGAACCCAATTGTAGGCCCATAGTCACCTCTGACTGTAGGAAGTGCAGAAATCGACCTAGCTGAAATTTCTCCTTTGGGGCCTTCCTGGCCTCACAGTACGCAACATATTTCCGCCATATGCGGTGATAATGGTTAGCGTTCACTTCTTTCCTAGCTTTAAATAGCGTAGGGATAACTTCCTCCGGAATTCCCTTATCCTTCAGGATCCGGCGTTCAACCGCCATGCCGTCAACGCAGCCGCGGTACGTCTTGAAACAGACAGGCCCCCTGCTGCAGCAGGTCCTGTCTGAGCGGCAGAGGCCATAGGTCCTCTGAGATCATTTCTTGGAGTTCTGGTTACCAAGCTCTTCTTGGCCAACCCGGAACAATGAGTATAGTTCTTACTCCTCTCCTTCTTATTATTCTCATTACCCTGGGTAAGAGAGGCAGAGAAGGGAACACATACACCGACTGGTACACCCACGGGGTTACCAGAGCGTCCACAGCTATCGCCTGAGGGTCCTTGACCTGGCGCAATATCTTTGTAACTTTTAGTTGAGGCGGGACGCCATCATGTCCACCTGTGGCCTTTCCCAACGGTGTACAATCATTTGGAAGACTTCTGGATGAAGTCCCCACTCTCCCGGGTGGAGGTCGTGTCTTCTGAGAAAGTCTGGTTCTCAGTTGTCCACTCCGGGAATGAACACTGCTGACAGTGCTAACACATGATTTTCCGCCCATCGGAGAATCCTTGTGGCTTCTGCCATCGCCATCCTGCTTCTTGTGCCGCCCTGTCGTGTACATGAGTGACCGCCGTGATGTTGTCTGACTGGATCAGCACAGCCCGGTGTTGAAGCAGGGGTCTAGCCTAACTTAGGGCATTGTAAATGGCCCTTAGTTCCAGAATATTTATGTGTAGGGAATGTCTCCTGACTTTTCCATAGCCTTGGAAGTTTCTTCCCTGTGTGACTGCCCCCCAGCCTCGAAGGCTGGCATCCGTGGTCACCAGGACCCAGTCCTGTATGCCGAATCTGCGGCCCCCTAGAAGATGAGCACTCTGCAGCCACCACAACAACGACACCCTGGCCCTTGGAGACAGGGTTATCCGCCGATGCATCTGAAGATGCGACCCGGACCACATGTCCAACAGATCCCACTGGAAAATCCTTGAATGGGACCTGGCGAATGGAATTTCTTCGTAAGAAGCTACCATCCTTCCCAGGGCTCGCGTGCATTGATGCACCGACACCTGTATACGTATTAGGAGGTCTCTGTCTAGAGACGACAACTCCTTGGACTTCTCCTCCGGGAGAAACCCTTTTTATCCTGTTCTGTGTCCAGAACCATACTCAGGAACAGTAGACGCGTCGTAGGAACCAGCTGCGACTTTGGAATATTCAGAATTCAGCCGTGCTGTTGTAGCACTTCCCGAGATAGTGCTACTCCGCCGAACAACTGCTCCCTGGACCTCGCCTTTATAAGGAGATCGTCCAAGTACGGGATAATTATTTCGGCCATTACCTTGGTAAATACCTTGGTGCCGGGGACAGAGCAACGGCAACGTCTGGAATTGGTAATGACAATCCTGTACCACAATTTTGAGGTACTCCTGGTGAAAAGGGTAAATAGGGACATGCAGGTAAGCATCCTTGATGTCCAGTGATACCCTCCAGGCTTGCAATAATCGCCCTGAGCGATTCCATTTCGAACTTGAACCTTCGTATATAAGTGTTCAAGGCTTTCAATTTTAGAATGGGTCTCACCGAACCGTCTGGTTTCGGTACCACAACATTTTGGAATAGTAACCCCGGCCTTGTTGAAGGAGGGGTACCTAGATTTCACCTGCTGGAAGTGCAGCTTGTGAATTGCCGCCAGTACTACCTTTCTCCGAGGGCAGCAGGCAAGGCTGAGGTGAGGTAACGGCGAGGGGGAGTCGCCTCGAACTCCAGCCTGTATCCCTGTGATACTATTTGCAGAACCTAGGGATCCACCTGTGGGCAAACCCACTGGTCCCTGAAGTTCCCGAGACGCGCCCCTACCGCACCTGTCTCCATGTGCCTTTTATAGGCAGCATCACCTGTCCACTGCCGGGTTTCTAATACCCTCCTGGCAGAATGGACATTGCATTAATTCTGGATGCCAGCCGGCAAATATCCCTCTGTGCATCCTTTATATATAAGACAACGTCTTTAATATGCTCTATGTTAGCAAACTATTTTCCCTGTCTCAGAGTATTAATATTATCTGACAGGGTATCAGACCACGCTGCAGCAGCACTATTTATGCTGAGGCGATTGCAGGTCTCAGTATATAACCTGAGTGTGTATATACAGACTTCAGGATAGTCTCCTGCTTTTTATCAGCAGGCTCCTTCAAGGTGGCCGTACCCTAAGACGGCAGTGCCACCTTTTTTGACAAACATGTGAGCGCCTTATCCACCCTAAGGGATATCTCCCAACGTGACCTATCCTCTGGCGGGAAAGGGTACGCTATCAGTAACTTTTTAGAAATTACCAGTTTCTTATTGGGGGAACCCACGCTACTTTACACACTTCATTCATTCATCTGATGGGGGAACAAAACACTGGCTGCTTTTTCTCCCCAAAAATAAAACCCCCTTTTATGTGGTACTTGGGTTCATGTCAGAAATGCGTAACACATTTTTTATTGCCGAGATCATGTAACGGATGTTCCTAGTGGATTGTGTATATGTCTCAATCTCGTCGACACTCACGTCGACACTGGAGTCAGACTCCGTGTCGACATCTGTGTCTGCCATCTGAGGTAACGGGCGCTTTTTTGAGCCCCTGATGGCCTTTGAGACGCCTGGGCAGGCGCGGGCTGAGAAGCCGGCTGTCCCACAGCTGTTTTACGTCATCCAGCCTTGTAAGGAGTTGATATTGTCGTTTAATACCTTCCACCTATCCATCCACTCTGGTGTCGGCCCCACAGGGGACGACATCCCATTTATCGGCCTCTGCTCCACCTCCACGTAACCTTCCTCATCCCACATGTCGACACAGCCGTACCGACACACAGCACACACACAGGGAATGCTCTGACTGAGGACAGGACCCCACAAAGTCCTTTGGGGAGACAGAGAGAGAGTATGCCAGCACACACCAGAGCGCTATATAATGCAGGGATTAACACTATAACTGAGTGATTTTCCCCCCAATAGCTGCTTGTATAAACAATATTGCACCTAAATTTAGTGCCCCCCTCTCTTTTTAACCCTTTGAGCCTGAAAACTACAGGGGAGAGCCTGGGGAGTTGTCTTCCAGCTGCACTGTGAAGAGAAAATGGCGCCATTGTGCTGAGGGAGATAGCTCCGCCCCTTTTTCGCTGACTTTTCTCCCGCTTTTTTATGGATTCTGGCAGGGGTATTTATCACATATATAGCCTCTGGGGCTATATATTGTGATATATTTGCCAGCCAAGGTGTATTTATTGCTTCTCAGGGCGCCCCCCCCAGCGCCCTGCACCCTCAGTGACCGGAGTGTGAAGTGTGTATGAGGAGCAATGGCGCACAGCTGCAGTGCTGTGCGCTACCTTGGTGAAGACTGATGTCTTCTGCCGCCGATTTTCCGGATTTCTTCTTGCTTCTGGCTCTGTAAGGGGGCCGGCGGCGCGGCTCCGGGACCGAACACCAATGGCCGGTTCCATGCGGTCGATCCCTCTGGAGCTAATGGTGTCCAGTAGCCTAAGAAGCCCAAGCTACCACCAGTTAGGTAGGTTCGCTTCTTCTCCCCTTAGTCCCTCGCTGCAGTAAGTCTGTTGCCAGCAGATCTCACTGTAAAATAAAAAACCTAACATATACTTTCTTTCTAGGAGCTCAGGAGAGCCCCTAGTGTGCATCCAGCTCGGCCGGGCACAGGATTCTAACTGAAGTCTGGAGGAGGGTCATAGTGGGAGGAGCCAGTGCACACCAGGTAGTCCTAATTCTTTCTTAGCTGTGCCCAGTCTCCTGCGGAGCCGCTATTCCCCATGGTCCTTACGGAGTCCCCAGCATCCACTAGGACGTTAGAGAAAATCCTTTTATTGCAGCGTCCTATGACCTGCTGCCAGTCCGCCTGCTCCCTCCGGCATCAACAATCCCCACCCCCTAGCCGCGGCGCAGGTGGAACAAAAGCTGCTGCGGCCACTGGCATAGATGTGTATGAAAGTGGCGCAGCGGAAGGCTTTCATAGCCCTCCCTGTGCAGCATACTCTCTGAGCCCCGGAGTCTCCTCTGTGCATGATGTCACAGAAGTGCCTCCCTGCCACAGCCGCGCCCAGATCCCCAGAGGCCCTGACTCCGCAACACAGCACCTGGCTTACCGGCCTGGAAGCCCCGAGATGGCTAATGTAATGGATAGAGTGGGTGATATCGTGGAGGGTCATGTCTGAACGCTGAATCAGTGTAAAAGGTGACAGTGCAGTGCAGTGGGTGTGCAGTGTCACTGACACTGCACAGCACTCTCACCTTTTACATTGATTCAGCAAGTCAGTCAGTTCTGCCAGCCAGTCACTATTGTTAGCGCCGGTGTCCCATCGTGCCGCATTACAGGGAAGAGGATGCACTAAATAAACTACAGCTCCCAGCAGCCCTTAGCGTCGGAATATTCTGGCGCTAAGGGCTGCTGGGAGCTGTAGGTTATTGAGTGCATCTTCTCTGTAATGCGGCGCTAACAATAGTGACTGGCTGATTGGCTGCTGTGCGAGTCTTCGGGAGAGCCACTGCCAAAGGGAGGACAGCAGCTTAGCAGCGGAGAAGCATTACCCGCCCCTCCCCCCTCGCAGTATCCCCGGGCCTCATCCGCGGCACCCACACACACACCCTCCACCACCCGCGGTGACTACGGACCCCTTCCCCCACCTGCAACACCCCCTCCCCCACCTGCGGCACCCCCACAACTGCTCCTCCCCCACCAGTGGTGGCTCCGGAGCCCCTCCCCCACCTGCGGTGGCTCCGTACCCCTCCCCCACCTGCGGCACCCATGCACCCACACCTCCTCCACACGCGGCACCACCGCCCCCGCCCCTCCCACACCCGCGGCACCCCCCAACCGCCCCTCCCCCACATGCGGCACCCCCGGACCCCATCCGCCTCTCCCCCGGACCCGCCTCTCCCCCAACCACAGCACCTACTAGGTGATTCATCGGACCCTGCGTGCGCTGTTCATGCCATTGCAAGGGGCTACGGCCCCTTAACCATCGCACGCCCTTTGTCCGTGCAATATTTAACCACCCACAAAATTATGATTGGAGGTAATACGCCATATAATAAAAATATTGCATGCCACAAGCACGTGCAAGGGTTAAGGGGGGTGTGAAGAGCGCCCGTAGGGCACGATGATCACCTAGTTATATATAACAATGCACAGTCTGAGACCGGATGTATATATCAGAATACTCGAACAATATATTCTGGCACAGGTACACTTGTTCTTAACTAATGCTGTCTTAATATCGACATGTAGAATACTTAAGTGCTTGTAAAACCACGGTGCTGATGTACAGACGGGTTTATAAAGGAGACCTTGCCCTGCAATCCCGGAGACCAGTCGCATCTATTTTAGAAAATGGCGCCCAGCATCTCAGTCAGGGAGTGAGAGAGAGTGTGAGGCAGCTCCAGGGCGGGAACACCAGCAGTAGATGGCGCCCTGGGCCGGGGGAGGTGTGATGTTAGTGTATTAGAATGCTTAATATTTGTAGACACTCCCTTAGTAATATGTGTAAGCCTGAATCTTCAGTGATGGTCCTCAGTTTTCCGGTGCTGACTTTAGACAATTTGCTGATGAGTGGGAATTTGTCCATACTACGTCAAGTCCCCACTATCCACGCTCAAATGGGTTGGTGGAAAGGTCAGTAAAAACTGTTAAGAGTCTCATGAAAAAAGCTCAAGAAGGTAAAGAAGATTTCTACAAAAGTCTTTCAATCTACCGCAGTACACCTTTACAGAATGAACTTTCTCCTGCACAAATTCTGATGGGAAGGAGGATTAGAGCAAATCTCCCAATACATGATGAACTGCTTAATACACATAACTCAGCGTTGGTCAGACTGAGTAAGGAACGTCAACTGGCGAAACAGAAACTGTTCCATGACAGGCAAACAAAAAGCTTATCTGATCTAAAATCGGGTGACCAAGTCCATCTCAGAGATCACGAGAAAGGTATTTGGGTGCAGAAAGGTATTGTGCAAGCACAAGTAGCACCAAGATCTTATACTATACGTACAGAGCGTGGAACGGAAGTAAGAAGAAAACGGGTGGATTTAAGGTCTCAACCTAACCATAATGAAGACAACATGACTGAAGAATACCCTTCATCTGACATGTATGATGATCCTCATAATGGTGAACAAACCACAATTCTAGAAAGGTCCAACATGGTTGATGAAACATAGACTGTATATGAAAGACCCAAAAGGGAAATATGCAGACCTGAGAGACTCATTGAAACGTGTTAGATGATGTTCTTAATATGACATTGTTAATTGTTGCATTGAAGCGTACAGGGCTTATCTTTAAAGAACAGAGGATGTGATGTAATTGTTAGTGTATTAGAATGCTTAATATTATTTGTAGACACTCCCTTAGTAATATGTGTAAGCCTGAATCTTCAGTGATGGTCCCTGGGACCAGGGGGATGCTGGGAAGTGGGTGGTCCAGTGTGCAGTGTGCTTGGAGTTGGTGATGGAATAAAATAGCACAGCAGTGAACTCACATGTCTCTGTATCCTTATGACTGGATTTACAAACATATGAACAAAACAGGAGGGGCTACAGATCAAGCGCCGCCTCCCCTATGCTGGACTTCACCACCTGGTACTATGGAGTCTTATTAAAGTGGATATTAGTACACCCGACCTGTACTCCTACGCCCTGGTGGATATAGTGGGGACCCTGCTCGGTTACAATGTCCACGCCATCGTCGCAGTCCATCTCCCTAGAAAGCAAATTTAATGGTGGGTCCCACCTGGGGGACCCTCTTACCTCCTCCCTTCTGTAGCAGCCACACGAACCAGGAGAGCGCTGCGACCGTATGCCCAATGCCGGAGCATCTACGCCACAAGTACCCGGGAACAGAGGCAACGGGAGTATGCAACGCCGCTGGGGAGGTGATGGAGCCGCAGCACAGAATGTCACCCTGACATGAAAGTGCTGCGGCCCTTGAAGTCTTCTACAAGCTTTTTCAGGGCTGCCCAGTGCAGCCCCCCTGTTAAGTGACCTGCTCTGAGGGCACCAACTGGAACCTGAGCTCACAGTGCCTGGAGGCGGGGTTATAGAGGAGGCCCCACAATGCATCCTGGGACAGCTAAAGCTTTAACCTGTTGGTGCCTGGATCAAGATCCATCTCTACACCCCCGATGTTTCCCTGCGTAAACCAATGTACCCTGCTGCAGAAAAATAAAAACTGCTCCAAAAACTCTTTAATACATTTCAGTGAAATTACAATAATATGAAAACTTCACTAAATTGTTTTAGTAAAAATAATATTGATAAATAGGGCCCTAAGTCACTGCAGACGGTTCGGAGTAAGGAATTTGGGAGATTACATAAGTTTCTGGTAAAATAGAGATTTGATGGCATTAACCGGATGGTAGCATTTACCAGCCTCGTGTAGATGAGGTGTTCAGCCCATTGTTCTGTAGGAAGTACTTTTGGGAGTGGTCGGGGTGGGGGAGAGTTCTCTCTGATTTTGGATGTACAGTATGCTCCCCAGTTACACACTAGTTGCCTCTCCTGATGGGTGGGGGTCTTAGTTATGACATTTGTTATTTGCATAAATGTCTGCGCGGTGGATGAATTAAACATCCTCATCCTGTTGGGATTACAGGAACCGTGGAACAGATCACAGCTCTGCAGGTTGTGATGACAGGACTGCTGTCTGCTGCTGCTGATCTGTACAGATCTGTACACAGGGGCTGATTCAGATCGCAAACGCGATGCCACTGCAATTCGTGAGACGGCCCCGCCCTGCGTGTGCGCAAGCAGTTGATGCGATTGGATTATTTTCTGGGTGGCCCCGGGGAAACGTTATCGAGGTGGCTGCGTGTCATCACACGCAGCCACTCCGATCGTAAAAATGGTGCCGGGACTCTTGCCGTCACAGCCAGGCTGCGCCGGCAGGAGGCATCCACAGTTTTGGCGACGATGCTATAATTGCGGCGCGATCGCAATTACAGCATGATTGCAGTGGGTGGGCGGTGGGTAGCGTGCTGGGAGGCCTTGCCCTGCGATGGGCAGCCCCAGCATGCAATTGAAAGGATTGCAATCCTTGCTGAATAAGGTCCACAGTCTGGACTAGGCTGTGGGGTCTGCTATTCTGTACCATGGCCCATGACCTGTCTCAACACGCCCACCTCGAGCCTGGCACCTCCGTTGTCTCTGGGAGTCACGCCATTGTGCGTGTGAGAGGGCTGTAGCATTCTCTGCTACAATTACTTATCAAGGTGCCATCGGGACAGTGCAATACTCTGCAGCACTCTAGAGAGGTCACTTATCTAATATCATCTGCAGATTGCCAGCACAGAAAGGAAATAGGCTGGATGCTGACACAGAAAATCTGAGTTTATATGGGGTCAATGTGTTCATTAAATGTACTTTCATTTAAACCACACAGAGGAACAATCCATAAAAGAGAAAGAAAACAAAATCAGTTATGAAAAAAGAGCAATTTGCAGAGTTTAAGCGGTGCTGGATCTTTCCTTAGGAAGAACGTCCTCAGGACGAGTGCTGGTGATTTCCTCTGGTGAAGGCCGCGCTGGTTTCCTCAGGTTCCCAGCAGCGGCCACAGCGAGTAAGGAAGGATGTAACTGAGAGGAGAAGAAAGACGTGGGCACCCAGGGAGAAGAGAAGCAAGGAGATGTATACAGAGCCGGCCATAGGCATAGGCAAACTAGGCAATTGCCTAGGGCATTTGATATGTCTAGGGGCATCAGCATCTTCTGCTGATTAAAATGATATGCAGCATGCCTATATTCTGTGTGTAGCATTTCATATGCAGATACAGCCACAGTCTCACACAGTATATAGGCATGCTACATATCATTTTAATCAGCAGAAGCTGCTTGTGCATTCTAGCCACATAGCAATGCAAATAAGATGCATTTTCATTAAAAAAAATATGCCGGACATTAGCATTGAGGCAAGATTTATGAGGACACATCTGTATTCAAGCAGAGGCAGAGGTCACAGTGTTAGTGGCAGTGTGAGTGGTGTGTGCACGTGAGTGGGTTGGTTGTGCAGTAGTGTTCGGAATATGTGTAAGGAGCATTATGTGTGTCATGTAAAAATGCATTAATAATGTGCAACATATGTGTAAGGGGCACTATGTGTGTCATTATGTGTATAAGGGCATTAATAATGTGCGGCATATGTGTAACAGGGTACTACTGTATGTTTGTCATTATGTGTATAGGGGCACTAATAATGTGCGGCATATGTGTAACAGGGTACTACTGTATGTGTGTCATTATGTGTATAGGGGCACTAATGTGTAGGGGGCACTATGTGTCATTATGTGTATAAGGGCATTAATAATGTGCGGCATATGTGTAACAGGGTACTACTGTATGTGTGTCATTATGTGTATAGGGGCACTAATAATGTGCGGCATATGTGTAACAGGGTACTACTGTATGTGTGTCATTATGTGTATAGGGGCACTAATGTGTAGGGGGCACTATGTGTCATTATGTGTATAAGGGCATTAATAATGTGCGGCATATGTGTAACAGGGTACTACTGTATGTGTGTCATTAATGTGTATAGGGGCACTAATAATGTGCAGCAAATGTGTAGGGGGCACTATGTGTGTCATTATGTGTATAAGGGCATTAATAATGTGCGGCATATGTGTAAGGGACATTATGTGTAAAAGGGCATTAATAAAGGTTGTCATAATGTGTAAGGCGCATTATGTTCATAAGGACATTAATAGTGTGTCTCATATGTGTAAGGGGCATTACTGTGTGGCATTTTGTGTATAAGGTGCTCTACTATGTGGCGTTGCATATAGAAATGGCACTACTGTGTCATCTAATGTGAATAAAGAGCAATAGGGTGTGGTGTAATGTGAATAAGGAGCAATTCAGTGTGATGTAATGTGAATAAGGGGCTCTACTGTGAGGAGTAATGTTTATAAGGTAAAGTGATACTACTGTGGGATGTAATATGAATTATGGACACTATCCCATGATCAAATGTGAATAAAGTTGCAGTACTGTGTGGCGTAATTGGAATTGGGGTTACTATTGTGTGGCCATGCCCCTTGCCAGCAAAAACACACCCCTTTTTGGGCTGTGCGCCAAATGTGCTAACTGTTCCTAGTTAAAATATAGGGGGTACAAACCCCAAAATAAGGACTGCTATGGGTGAGTGGTGATGGTGCTGGGAAAGAGGTGCAAGGTCAGAGGCGGAACCAGCGGTGGTGCTAGGGGGCACCAGCCAAAATCTTGCCTAGGGCATCATATTGGTCAGGGCCGGCTCTGGATGTATACAAGTATAAACCTATCAAGGGTGGTTTGACCACAGCAGCTGTTAAATTGTGGAGAGTCAGGGGTCTATTCATGAAGCAGTGAAAACAGTGGAGAAGTGAGCCTGTGGAGAAGTTGCCCACGGCAACCAATCAGCTGCTCCGTACAATTGTATAGTATGCAAATTATAAATGTTACTTCAATGCTGATTGGTTGCTGTGGGCAACTCCTCCACTGGCTCGCTTCTCCACAATTTTCGCTGCTTCATGAATAGACCGTCTGCCAGAAACAATACATACAAGCAATATGAGAACTGCGCACAAATAAGTCTCGGAACAGTTCAGAGAAAGATACCGCTAACTGCATATTTACAAATATTCAATGAACCAGATGGAATGAATAAAAACATACATTTTAATATCAATCACTGGGATAATATACTTTCATAAAAGGACAATAAAAAGTGAATAGCCTCAAATGCATGTATATATCTGCAGCTAACATCTCAGTTTCTGCGGAAACGTTATACGTTGGGGCCTGGTCCTCAGTAAGTCTCATCCAAGACCATCACCATGGTCAGTCAGTAAGGTAAGGGTTGATTGGCAATAGAGTAAGTGCAACAACGGTAAACAATTACCACATTCATGTACAAGTTACTGGGGTCCTTTAAGCGAAGATGCACAACGCCCCTGAAGTTGATTTGATGAATGATATGTGAACTGAAAAGTCCAAGTAGAAGCACCGGCGTAAACTCCACAAGCGTTTTAGGGACTGAAGATGCCAGCTGGCTGACGCGTTTCGCTGTGGGGCACTCACAGTAATATGCCAACTGAACAGCCCATTCTTGTGTGCAATCCTAGCCAACTCCCAGTTACCATCCACATTCACCACTTTAAAACCAACGATCAATTGTGGTCAAATCGGCACAGCGGCCGGAGCTGAATCAAGCCCATCAATACATATAGATAGATGAGTGCATGCTACCATATTTCTATAAAACTCAGGACTGCATGTGCACGTCAACACGGCATGACCATAAAAATGATTGTTGGGCTATCAGAGCATTTTGCCGGGCCATGCAATACATTCTGGTTTGTTCCCAGTTGGTCTAGAGTCCTACAGAAAGATGATGGCGCAGAATTACCTCCAGGCTATGCCGGAGCAACCTTAATGGAAACGGCTACAAATCATGGAATGACCACACAGTCTAGAAACATAAACCCCATCCAGATGGTCAGGGATGAGCTGGACCTAAGGGTGACGGCAAAGCAGCCTACAGGTGCAGTAGTGCCGGGTAGAACTTCACGGACACTAGGTCATTGCCGGGGGAATGTTCTGCAGTTACATCAGCAAAAGGCGGCTGCTTTGCAGAGTCAAAAACGCACATTAAATTGTTACTAAACTAATTTTGTTAATTAATTTTTGTTTTTTAAAATGATTCTATTATTGATCTTTTACCCCCAACTGTCTGTGTGTTCTATGCTTTCATTCCAGAGCGCACCGAAGCATTAAACTGCGCACATTTCAATAAAAACTGGAAAAATGGGAATGTTCCAAAACTTCTGACCGGTAGTTGTACCTTAATAAAGGTTTTAAACAGCGAGAGATGGGTCACACAATTTTGCAGAGCAGTTTGGTGCCATTGTTAAAGACCTGTCACTTATATTGCTGCAAGATTCCAATGACCGCTCCATTCGAATTAAAGTTAAGTGTCTGTAATGTTCTCTTCCACCTGCTGTGGACGACTGTCCTCTGCAGTGATCTGTAAAGGGCCCCATACACCCATAGAACGATAATGTCCAATTTCATCCAATTTCGGGCATTCGGGCCGATATATCCGGTGAAATCGGGCATTTTGGAGGTGTTTCCGATCAGATGCGCGTTCCCGTGAGGGTCGGATCGGCTCCCCTAGATCGTTAGTGCTGCACTCGTGATATGTTGGTTCCCGCAGGCGTGGCTGGGATTGCATCAATATATCGCATGCAAAATGTATCAAATCGTGTGGAATCGTATGGAACTATTCCCGGGAAGCTCCCGGGAGAGTTCAAGGGAAATCGCCTCCGACTTCGGCCTCAGGACATATCGTTGTAGTGTATGGGGCCCTTAAGATGTGTTGTTTCTGCCTGAAAGCCTCCTGAACTAAGACCTGAGTCTGCTGTTCTGTCCTGACTCACTGCACTTCCGAAACCCTTCATGTCGCCCGTTATCCAGCAATCCAGCTACTTAATCACAACTTTCCACTGCGCAGCGTATACTATCTGGCATGCATGAGACGTAGTTCATCCAGGCCACCTGAGCTAGGCATGGTAAAGAATGCTAAGCTTGTGTTTCCATTGCTTACTCCCAGCGACTACAACTTGGCTATAAGGAGAAGAGAATTTTCCATAGGAACCAATTTGTGTACTATCATTTACAGTATAAACCTGCAGTCGGGTAATAGCTTCCAATAAGGTTACTGAACGTACAAGGCACAGCGAGAAATTTCACCTCAAGAAGTCTGCACTCTTATAGGTAAGTACATGTATTTATGAGCCAAGCTGAAGGCATCTGTGGGGGCGTCAGTGAAGTGATCTGGGCAGATTGGAGGCATTCGAATGGGCATGCCCCTAGCAGGACTAAAACAGGGGGCGTGGTTGGCGGTAACGGCAATTTCCCAAATGACCTAAATTAGACATGAATTAGGCAAAGCTTAGCGTTCGTTTAGAAAGAACAGGCCAATGTTTGGATGGTTGTGGTAGGTGCCCCATGACAGTTGTGCGCTGGACTTTGAAGAGACGTGCAACTCTTTTCACCATGACTGGTGCAAACTGCAAAAATAGGCACAGATGGATTTTCCAGAGGCAAATCCCAAAGAGATAGAACAATGGTGGTCATTCCGAGTTGATCGCTCGCTAGCAGTTTTTAGCAGCCGTGCAAACGCTATGCCGCCTCCCACTGGGAGTGTATTTTAGCTTAGCAGAAGTGCGAACGAAAGGATCGCAGAGCGGCGGCATAATTATTTTGTGCAGTTTTAGAGTAGCTCAATACCTACTCAGCGCTTGCGATCACTTCAGACTGTTCAGTTCCTGTTCGCCCAGCCATGCCTGCGTTTTTCCTGGCACGCCTGCGTTTTTTCGATCACTCCCTGAAAACGGTCAGTTGACACCCAGAAACGACCACTTCATGTCAATCATTCTGCGGCCAGCAGTGCGACTGAAAAGCTTCGCTGAAACTACATCGATCGTTGTAATATGACTTTGCGCGTGCGCAGTGCGCCACATACACATAAGTGCTTTTTTTTGCCTCATCGCTGCACAGCGAACGAATGCAGCTAGCGATCAACTCGGAATGGCCACCAATACGTATTACCCAACCCAAACGCTGGGTCGTGCCTCTAGAGGAATGCATTAAATCTCATGGCAAAAAAGTTGCCAGAAATTAGTGATTTTGACAATCGCCCTTCATTCCCTCAGATCTTTACAGGCCCAATAACACAATATAAATGTCAGACATGATAACGCAATATCAGAAAGGATTTACCGGCCACAGAACTGACCCCTCACCCCACTGCGTTATATTCCATTGTATACTTATCACATCTTCTCTTATTGTACTTTTTATGAATAAACCATTTATTTAGCTTTTCTGCTCCCCCCACCCCCTTCCCTGGGATAGGGATCAATGATCCCTCTGGACCGTGCAATTCTGCAAACGCCCGAGCATACCACCTGCTGCAGTTCTGTAGCATGATACGCTCCATTCAGGGTGAGAACTGTTATTTCACAGCGTTGTAATTCGTACCATGACAATAGAGGATGTGTTTGCATGAAGGGTTCCGGTGTGTGCGTAATATCGGGATAAATGATCGTCTGTTCTTCTGTATTTAGAAAAACGACAGTGAGTTATGAAAACATTTATCCCAATGTGATGTATTGGCTGATGAGCACAAACTCCTCTCCACGGGAACAGTAACAAAAGGGACATGAAATAACAAACTAAGAAGCGCAAAGCCATCCTCAGGTTTGGTAGTGGCAGCGGGACTGGCCGGGCAAATAGTTCTATCCCGATTCCCCCAAATTTCTGCGTTTAAACTTCAGAGACAACATAATGAGGGATTTGTCTGGTGCATTCAATCTGTCAATCAGTCATTATGTGGCCTCTCCACACCTCTGCCATGAGACCTCCAGGACCAGGCTTACCACCCCTCCGGCTGAGAACATCAGGTCTACCCCCAGGTCTAACCCTCAACATAAGCAGGGAGCTGTGGGGGCAGAGCACCAGGACCAGGTTTAGCAGGGACGTTTCCAATGGACTTGAGGGTTCTCCCCACATTCTCATACCCACCCGTACTGCTCTCATGAGACCAGGACATTTATAGTTTTATCCTAATTTCACCCTCCGTTGGTTACCTGCAAATGGTTTTTTTTTTTACCATGTGTTTTTTTTATCTCTCTTTCACCCCACTGTGCGCTGTTCCTGTAATGTGTACCTCCACTGATTGCACACCCTGCCAGTGTGACCTACACAGTGCACCTCAGATGGTGGCCTCGGATGGTTCCTCTGTGGGCAGGATGTTCTTCATGTGGATCTTTTCAAACAGGGTATATCATACTACTACACAATGTACGCATTGGTTCCTTGTATGGCTCACCTCCCACAGTGTAACCTTCGTAGTGCTCCCAACATGGCTGCCTCATCTGGTACGCTTGTGGATGGGATGAAAAATACATGGTTTCGTTGTTACCCTACTCTTAGCATTAGGACGCTGAAATCACCCCATTTTGTGTCATCTCTTCTAGGGGTAGACTATTCCCCCCAGGGTAATCCTACGCAGCGTGCCCAAGATGGCTGCCTTACCTGGCACCTGTGAGGGTGGAATACACAAAATGCCTACACCAACCTTGCATGATGCTTATGTGTGCTCAAGTTTTTCTTTTTATGTCTGTGTGGCTTGTCAGTTGCTGCATTACTTAGATCTTCTGTATTGCGGGGGTCATTCGGACCCAATCGCACGCTGCGCTTCGTCGCAGCCGTGCGAGTGGGTCGGAACTGCGCATGCGCTGCGCCCGCATTGCGCAGGCGTGTCGTTGCCCGTCGACGCAGCGTCGCCGCTAGTGAAGAAAGTGGTTGCAGTGGTGACCGCAAGAAGATTGACAGGAGGAAGGCGTTCCGGGGCGTCAACTCACCGTTTTCTGGGCGTGAAGATCCGAACGCAGGCGTGTCGAGGCGTTTGGAGGGCAGATGTCTGACGTCAATTCCGGGACCTGCAACGCTGGATTCATCGCACAAGGTAAGTACAGTAAGTCTTACCCTGGTCTTGTTTTACACAAAGCGATTGCAGCCTTGCTATGCAAAAAAACCCCTCCCCATAGGCGGCGTCTAGTTGATCGCACGGGCAGCAAAAAGTTGCTACGTGCGATCAACTCGGAATGACCCCCTATGTGCATTGTTTTTGAGGTCTGTAAAGTGCCTTGAGTCCTGTTGGAGAAAGAGCGCTATATAAATAACATTATTAATAATGAATGAATCACTCAGTTAATCAATAAATCAATCAATCACTCGGCTTCTGCTTTCCTTACTCTGACTGGCCATTGGCTCATCCTGGCAGAACTGAAGAGGGTTCTAGAAAGCAGCGCTGTTTACAATGAAGCAGAACTCTGAAATACGCTTTCTATTTCTGTCCCATAAATATTGTTGTGTGGACGTTTCCCAGTTGCTGTATTATCCGGGCTCAGGGGTGTGGGCTCTGCTTATATTGGAGCATTCCAGCCCCTGACACATAAAGAATTTGTCTCTAAATTATTATTCCTACACATAGAGGTTTAGTTACTAAAGTGTGAGGGTTTTTTTTAGATGTGGAGATGTTGCCCATAGCAACCAATCAGATTCTAGCTATTATCGTATAGAAGGTGATAGATGAATGATAACTAGAAACTGATTGGTTGCCATGGGCAAAACTCACACTTTAGTAAATTTACCCCATAAAGTGGGAAGGCTGGACAAAGGGGGTAATTCAGATCTGATCGCTAGGCTGCGTTTTCGCACAGTGGGCGATCGGATCTGAACTGCACATGCGCTGCAACGGGGATCGGCGCCCTGCGACGGGATGGTGAGAAAAAAGCGACCACACGGCAGAACGCAAGGAGATTGACAGGAAGAGGGCGTTTGTGGGTGGCAACTGAGCGTTTTCAGGGAATGTCTAGAAAAACGCAGGCATGTCCAAGCGTTTGCAGGGCGGGTGTCTGACGTCAATTCCGGGACCGGACAGGCTGAAGTGATTGCAGCGGCTGAGTAAGTCCTGGGCTGCGCAGACATTGCACAAAATAAGTTTGCACAACTCGCCAGCACATGCAATCGCACACTTGCACAGCTAAAATACACTGCCCCTATCTGATCGCAGGGCTGCAAAAATCGCCTGCTAGCGATCAGGTCTGAATTACCTCCAAAGAGCAAGCATGTGAACTGCAATCAGGAACGTACCTAGAACTTTGTAGCACTGTCCCCCCCCCCCCCCCCCCCAAACTGGGCACACGTAGCACCCCCCTCCCCTGCACCCCTTACTAGGTACACTTAGCACCCCACCCCCCTTCATCCCTTACTAGGCGCACTTAGCACTCCATCCCCCTCCATTCCTTACTGGGCACACCTAGTATCCCACTCCCCTCCATTTCTTACAGGGCACACCTAGTATCCCACTCCCCTCCATTCCTTACTGGGTACACCTAGCACCCCACCCCCTCTATTCCTTACTGGGCACACCTAGCACCCCTCCCCTCCATTCCTTACTGGGCACACCTAGCACCACTCCCCTCCATTCCTTACTGGGCACACCTAGCACCCCACCCCCTCCATTCCTTACTGGGCACACCTAGCACCCCTCCCATCCATTCCTTACTGGGCACACCTAGCATTCTACCCCCTCCATTCCTTACTGGGTACACCTAGCACCCCCCCCCCCCCCCCTCCATTCCTTACTGGGCACACCTAGCACCCCACCCCCTCCATTCTTTACTGGGCACACCTAGCACCCCACCCCCCTCCATTCCTTACTGGGCACACCTAGCTTCCCTTTATTCCTTACTGGTCACACCTAGCACCCCATCCCCTCCATTCCTTACTGGTCACACCTAGCACCCCACCGCCTCCATTCCTTACTGGGCACACCTAGCACCCCTCCATTCCTTACTGGGCACACATAGCACCCCACCCCCTCCATTCCTTACTGGGTACACCTAGCCCCCCTCCCTCCACCATTCCTCACTGGGCACACCTAGCACCCCTCCCCTCCATTCCTCACTGGGCACACCTAGCTTCCCTTTATTCCTTACTGGTCACACCTAGCACCCCCCCCCCCCCCCTCCATTCCTTACGGGGCAAACCACCTCACTCCCCTTCATTCCTTAAGGGCACAAGTAGCACCCCACCCTCCTCCATTTCTTACTGGGCACCCCTAGCACCCCCCTTTCCCCCTCAGACTGTGGTCTGTACAGTAGCGCACAGCTCTTTGATCAGGTGCAGGGGAGGAGCTCATATGACGGGCCCCCTAGCAGCCACACCCCCTGCACCTATTTTAGCTACACCTTTCACTGCAATCTCTCGCTACTTTCCCACTCTCCCTGTGGGTATAGCAAGGCCTGTCCGGGTCAGTTTGGTGAATTGTACTATATCATTATCTGTCAACAGAAATGCTTCCTGCGCTGTCATATTCTAAATCTAAAGGATTGTACTAGTATACGTTAAATGAATCAATTGCATGATGTTGGTGTAATGTCTGTTTACATACAGTATGCAGTGTTGCGAGAGCAGGGTGTTGGGCACCAGAACAGTAAAGGTTAAGCCCACTTAGCACCCCTTGTGCCAATACTGAATTTGCATTGAATGTAATGTATGATGTGTAATATCATATGACGATGTCACAGTTCTTACATGTCGCCAGATGTGCAGTATCCTCTGTGCAGCGGTAGTTAGCCCAGCACGTCCTGTAAAGGAGCTGTTGTGACCTGTGGTCTTCAGAAACCCAGTTGTTACGTTCCTGATGCTCAGAACTAGAGAGATGTTGCGTAGTGAGTCCAGAGCACCAGGACGTGACGCTGAAATAAGGGGTGGTACGGGAATAGCCCCTAGCACCCTACCTCCATTGTTTTACCCGTGTGGTCAGTTCACGCCTGAGTGACTATGGTTTCTTGGGCCCACGGCAGCCGCGTTTGAAGGTCGAATTAGGTCTGCCCAACTCCGATGCCCCCAGGTCTTATAGGCCCTACACACATGCCGATATTCTGAAAGATATGAACGATCTCGTTCATAAATGAACGAGAACTCGTTCATATCTTTCAGTGTGGAGACTCCAGCGATGAACGATGCGCGTCCCCGCACTCGTTCATCGCTGATCTCCCGTCGGCTGTGCATGCAGGCCAATATGGACGAGATCGTCCATATTTGCCTGCAAGTCTACGGAGCCGGGTGACGGGGGGAGTGAAGAAACTTCACTCCCCCCGTCACTGCCCCCCCCGCCGCCGGGTCGCCCGTCGGCCGTATCGGCCGTCGGGCACCTCGGCGGCACCTCGTTAAATGTGTAGGGCCCTTTAGAGTGAGACAAGGCGTGAACCGAGACAGGATAATAACAAGGGGACCTCTAACTAAAGCAAACAGAAAGCTAGGGGCTACTAACTACCCTAAAACTAAATATATGTGCAGCACGCCGCCAAAGGAAAAGAACAACAAAAGATACCACTGTCCACACCCCCACACTGCACCGCCGTGTACCGGGGAGGACAGTGAAAAGCGGAAACCTCCGCAAAAACCACCAATACAAAATTAACACAAGGACTAAGCGGCCTAGGCCGCAACGCGCGGCAGAAGCCGCTACTCACCAAACCGGGAGAGAACCCTAACAAGCGAGAACTCCCAGATGACTGCAACAGGTTCACTTGGACAGGAAGGATTCCCAGGACCGGCTTCAGAACTCCAGGACTCAGGAGCACAGGGAGCAGGATCGACCAGATACAGCTGACCAGGAACAGACGTTGCAAGGCAGGAACAGCATACAGAAGCTATCACCGGCGAGGCTGCAGTGTGCTGGCTCCCATAAAAAGACCCTGCTGGCCAATGACAGGAGGGCCAGCAAGACCAGCCCCCAGACCCTAATTACTAGTTGCCGTGCAGCTGCCCTGCTGCATGAGCAACTAATCAATCTTATCTGGCAACGGGGAACGCGGTCCGCCAATGGCGTCCCCGTTGCTATGGACCCAGCGGCTGAGGACGCCCGGCGTCCTAGCGTTGCCAGGGACCCGGCGGCTACAGTACGCACGGAGTCCTGGCGTTGCTAGGCGCCGGGCAGGGAGGGAGGTGCGGCGGCCGTAAGCGTGGCTCGGAAGCAGACCGAGCGGCGCCACGGACCGCGGCACCTAACACCAGTCTGCAGGAAAGACCGCCACCGGCATGGCCAATATCGCCTAGCGCCGCCAGGACACGCTCCTCTTAGGATATCTCCAGTCATAACTGCAGCAAAAAGGGTGTTCTAACAATAATTTATGGCCCCCATTTATCAAGCCTTGGAGAGTGATAAATTGCAGGGTGATAAAGTACCAGCCAATCAGGTCCTGATATGTCACAGGCTGTGTTTGAAAAATGACAGTCAGAAGCTGATTGGCTGGTTCTTTATCACCAAGCTATTTATCACTCTCCAAGGCTTGATAAATGGGGGCCTATGTTTGCTGTTTTATTATGTCTGCAAAATAATGGTGACCACCATGAGAGTCCAATCCTACCAAGAAGAAACCAAGTGGCGCCTGGTCCACAAGTGGGCAAGGTGCTGGCTCAAGCCACCACTTCTAGATGTCTTCCAAAGACTGACTGGACTCTGCTGAAAGCGCCTGTCATCCAGCAAGAGCTCCGCTGGCAACAGAGCTGTCCTGGGAAGCAAGTACTATGCTACTTACCCCCAGCGATCTAGATCTTGTGGAGCCCCTGCTGGTAGGGGGTCCGACTCCTGAGGTAAAAGGTAACCTTATCCAGCCCTGGAAGGTAAGAGCCAGCAATGAGAGGGCTGGTGGTGGCTAGGATCTTGGCTCCTGGTATATAAATGCATCCAATCAGGCTGCCAGAGTTACAAGAAGCTTGAAGTCGTTACTGCATCATAGCTACTGCTAGGGGTCCTTTTGCAGCCAGGCTCCCGCTGGACTATTAGAATCGAGGGTCGATGTACAGTATCAAGCACTGAAAGCTGGAACAAGGAGACCTTTCACACGGTCCTTGTAGTCATTGGGTAGCACTCCAAGGGGTTGATGTATCAAGCAGTGAAAAAAGTGGAGAAGTGGACCAGTGATTACCTATGATATTACTGAAATGAAACCTTCAACCTGGTTGGTAGCTATGGTCAACTTCTCCACGAGTCCACTTCTCCAGTCTTTTCATTGCATGATATAACAAGTACAACCCACGTGGGGTGACATCGAATGACTGCAAGGTCTCCTTGTTCCAGTCCATATAACTGCCCCTGTATATATATATATATATATATATATATATATATATATATCCTTCTCCTGTGTATATATAGAGAGAACAGGTCTTATAATAGTTAGAATCAAAATAAACAAAAAGAAGAACGTGCACCACCATTTTTAAATACAAGGGATCCACACATTATACATCGCCCCCTCCCTCCCCGCAGCCCGGCACGTGCCCGTCTCTTCACTTGCTTGACGTCTAACACTAAATGAGGCCTATAATCACCATTTTTAGAGTCATCTATTGGATGACATTTCCGGAGAAGCATTATTGCACCAAGAAGCGATCATACAAATATAATTGTTCCCTGACTTTTGCCTTCTTTATTTTCCCCCCTATAGACCCAAAAATACAATAATTTCAAAAGCAAATCATGGCCCTCATTCCGAGTTGATCGCTCGCTAGCTGCTTTTAGCAGCATTGCACACGCTAGGCCGCCGCCCTCTGGGAGTGTATCTTAGCTTAGCAGAATTGCGAACGAAAGGTTAGCAGTTCTTCTGTTAAATATTTCCCTGCAGTTTTTGAGTAGCTCCAGACCTACTCCTAGATTGCGATCACCTCAGTCCGTTTAGTTCCTGGTTTGACGTCACAAACACGCCCTGCGTTCGGCCAGCCACTCCCCCGTTTCTCCAACCACTCCTGCGTTTTAGGCTGACACGCCTGCGTTTTTTAGCACACTCCTGGAAAACGCTCAGTTTCCGCCCAGAAACACCCACTTCCTGTCGATCAGCAGAGCGACTGAAAAGCGTCGCTCGGACCTGTGTAAAATTGCATAGTTTTGTGTGAAAATACTTAGTGCGTGCGCCCTGCGGCCCATACGCATGCGCAGAATCGCCCATTTTTAGCCAGATCGCTATTCTGCTAAAAACGGCAGCGAGCGAACAACTCGGAATGACCACCCAAATCGGCTTAATGCAGAAGATGATAACACCCACTTACTATAACGCTGCAGATACGATGTTCCACTAACTATAACGCTGCAGATACGATGTTCCACTTACTATAACGCTGCAGATACGATGTTCCACTTACTATAACGCTGCAGATACGATGTTCCACTTACTATAATGCTGCAGATACGATGTTCCACTTACTATAACGCTGCAGATACGATGTTCCACTTACTATAACGCTGCAGATACGATGTTCCACTTACTATAACGCTGCAGATACGATGTTCCACTTACTATAACGCTGCAGATACGATGTTTCCATTCACAGATATCTGAATTACAGACAGTTGTACACGCTCGCTATTACTTTACCGGCGTCTCGCAGAACGCTGACAAGACCATAATAGTATCTGGACCAAATCAGTGAGCTCAAAGGCTTAGCGGCTGACAATTTTACGAGCGTCACAAAGAGTGCACATGCAAGCTATATAAATTGCAATACGGCCTAGTACTGGAAACCTTATAATGGAGGGGGGAGGTTCAGTCGGGGAATCAGTGGAACATAGATGGAGGTGGGGGGGGGGGGGTCGGGTCTTGCAAGGCTGATGAAACTCAGACTCTGCTTATTAATATTTATTTAAATATAATAACAACCTGTATTTCAAAAACTCCCGGTTGCGATTGTAATAATAAGAAAACGTTCCTATTAAAGAATATTTCTTATTTAATTAATGTCAAAAGATTTATAATGTGCCAGACAGATCGGAATGCTGATTATTTTCTAAAGGGCAATTTTCCCGTTGGACAGATGTCACAGGATAGCGCTGGAACATTCTGCACAGCCTGTGTGCCACTAGAAAGTATATGCCAGACGTCTGACTGGCAAGCCCTGGCAGCGACCTACCACAAAAACTGAGCATGAGAAAGTGCACAGGGAACCGGAGAGGACAAATCTGGAGGAGGAGAACACAGCGATGCTCCCTCACCCATGTCTGTGTGACCGTCACCGATATTCCTGCGTCAGGCGGGCGTCCCTCACGTGGCAGACAGTGCAGTGCCGCCTCCTGTTAGTGACAGTCACCGATATCCCTGTGTCAGGCAGGCGTCCCTCACGTGGCAGACAGTGCAGTGCCGCCTCCTGTTAGTGACAGTCACCGATATCCCTGTGTCAGGCAGGCGTCCCTCACGTGGCAGACAGTGCAATGCCGCCTCCTGTTAGTGACAGTCACCGATATCCCTGTGTCAGGCAGGCGTCCCTCACGTGGCAGACAGTGCAATGCCGCCTGCTGTTAGTGACAGTCACCGATATCCCTGCGTCAGGCGGGCGTCCCTCACGTTGCAGACAGCGCAATGCCGCCTGCTGTTAGTGACAGTCACCGATATCCCTGCGTCATGCAGGAGTCCCTCACGTGGCAGACAGCGCAATGCCGCCTCCTGTTAGTGACAGTCACTGATATCCCTGCGTCATGCAGGAGTCCCTCACGTGGCAGACAGTGCAATGCCGCCTCCTGTTAGTGACAGTCACTGATATCCCTGCGTCAGGCAGGCATCCCTCACGTGGCAGACAGTGTAATGCCGCCTCCTGTTAGTGACAGTCACCGATATCCCTGTGTCAGGCGGGCGTCCCTCACGTGGCAGACAGCGCAATGCCACCTCCTGTTAGTGACAGTCACCGATATCCCTGTGTCAGGCGGGCGTCCCTCACGTGGCAGACAGCGCAATGCCGCCTCCTGTTAGTGACAGTCACTGATGTCCCTGCGTCATGCAGGAGTCCCTCACGTGGCAGACAGTGTAATGCCGCCTCCTGTTAGTGACAGTCACTGATATCCCTGCGTCAGGCAGGCGTCGCTCACGTGGCAGACAGTGCAATGCCGCCTGCTGTTAGTGACAGTCACCGATATCCCTGCGTCATGCAGGAGTCCCTCACGTGGCAGACAGTGCAATGCCGCCTCCTGTTAGTGACAGTCACTGATATCCCTGCGTCAGGCAGGCGTCCCTCACGTGGCAGACAGTGCAATGCCGCCTCCTGTTAGTGACAGTCACCGATATCCCTGCGTCAGGCAGACGTCGCTCACGTGGCAGACAGCGCAATGCCACCTCCTGTTAGTGACAGTCACCGATATCCCTGCGTCAGGCAGGCGTCGCTCACGTGGCAGACAGTGTAATGCCGCCTCCTGTTAGTGACAGTCACCGATATCCCTGCGTCAGGCAGGCGTCCCTCACGTGGCAGACAGTGCAATGCCGCCTCCTGTTAGTGACAGTCACCGATATCCCTGCGTCAGGCAGGCGTCCCTCACGTGGCAGACAGTGCAATGCCGCCTGCTGTTAGTGACAGTCACCGATATCCCTGCGTCAGGCAGGCGTCGCTCACGTGGCAGACAGTGCAATGCCGCCTGCTGTTAGTGACAGTCACCGATATCCTTGCGTCAGGCGGGCGTCGCTCACGTGGCAGACAGTGTAATGCCACCTCCTGTTAGTGACAGTCACTGATATTCCTGCGTCAGGCAGGCGTCGCTCACGTGGCAGACAGTGCAATGCCGCCTGCTGTTAGTGCAATGCCACCTGCTGTTAGTGACAGTCACCGATATCCCTGCGTCATGCAGGAGTCCCTCACGTGGCAGACAGTGCAATGCCGCCTCCTGTTAGTGACAGTCAATGATATCCCTGCGTCAGGCAGGCGTCGCTCACGTGGCAGACAGTGCAATGCTGCCTGCTGTTAGTGACAGTCACCGATATCCTTGCGTCAGGCAGGCGTCCCGCACGTGGCAGACAGTGTAATGCCGCCTCTGAGTCCTGTTACAGGGCCGACCTACAATAGGTGCATTAAATAGACCATAACATTACTGATCACATACCATATAATATGCGTGTGTTAGTAAATACAAGGAATCTAGGAATTTTCGTTTAACCGCTCAAAGACACATTTAAAGGGAAACTAATGTTATATACAGTATTTACTAAATAAGTTTGCCGTGCCCTTATTCAATGTTCTACTCATCTGTGCAAGGTCACTATGTTAGAAGAGAAAAGAGGAGAGGCACTGAGGGCCCCTAAATGGGATGCGGTCAGGATGAGGCACCGGAATCCTGACACACGGGCAAAATCCAGGCGCCGGAACTGCGACAACACTTGGAATCCTGACCGTCGCCAACCTGATCATATGTATGCTGGGTTCTCCTACATTTTAACCACGGTGGGGGTGTTGTGGTTAGGGTTAGTCTGCGGGGAGGGGTGTTAAGCAGCCCTAGGGAGGGTAAGGCTGTGGGGAGGGGAGGATTAGGTTTAGACTGCAGGTAGGGGTGGTTAAGTTTAGGCACCGCTGGGGAGGGTTAGGTTAGGCTGCGGACGGGGGGGGGGACGGGGGGGGGGGGGTGTTAGGGTTAGGCTGTGGGAAGGGAAGATTAGGTGAGGGTAGAGGACAACATACTCACTTGGGACTCTGCGTATCGGGATGCCAGTGTTGGTCATACTGTATTACCCCCAGCACCCCATTCCCCCTCAACCCAGAGAATCTACACTGGAGATAAGACTTCTCCCTATTTACCAAGCCTCCAAGACAGCAGAAGCTGGGTATTATCATCGATAGCCGTTGCCTGCTGCCTCCTATCCTACATGAAGAAGCTATTAATTTAACAAGCATTGCAGCAGAATTTATAACACTGAAATCCTCTGATCGCTATCACCATGTCAGGATGTGAGAGCAGTACAGGAAAAATGAATCAGTATATATATATAGAGAGAGAGAGAGAGAGAGAGAGAGAGAGGGAGAGGTTTATTTAACAATTGTTTATTCTCTGTTTCTGTATCTTCCAAGTTCCACCATCCACATACAGCATACATCTACATGCAACGATAAAGAAACAATAATCAGGTGTGTGGGTGTGACACAGTACAGCAGGTGGATTCAGGGACAGCGTGCAACAACCTAAAACCTGAACAGACTCACTATTGGACAAGGGCATGGGACAGTCCTGCACCCCAATAGGTGCCTCTTCAGGGAACCCATTATCCATGATGATGAGCGTTCCGATACCCTCAGCCAATGGCAGGTGAGGTGAGGTGTTGGCTTACACACCACTAGAAGGTGGCGCCATACAAGGCGGCGTCAGATTGAACCACATATACAGTACAGTATGGGGGTAATTCAGAGTTGATCGCAGCAGCAAATTTGTTAGCAATTGGGCAAAACCATTTTACACTGCAGGTGGGGCAGATGTAACATGTGCAGAGAGAGTTAGATTTGGGTGGGTTATATTGTTTCTATGCAGGGTAAATACTGGCCTCTTTATTTTTACTCTGAAATTTAGATTTCAGTTTGAACACACCCCACCCAGATCTAACTCTCTCTGCTCATGTTATATCTAACCTCCCCCCCCCCCCCCCCCCCCAGCAGTGCACATGGTTTTGCCCAACTGCTAACAAATTTGCTGCTGCGATCAACTCTGAATTACCCCCCTGTGTTGGGACTTGAGGCAGTCGCCATGGGTTCCTCCAGGCCTAAACAGTCATGTGTCGTGACTATGGTGGCAGGACAGGATCCCGGGATTTTGGCTGTTATTCAATACCTGGGATTGGAAGCTCCAATCCCAGGGATTACGGGATTAGCCAGCCCCTTTGTTTTTTTTAATGCTGGTCAATGTTGAGTGTCCTCAGGAGGCACAGCCGCTGTCCGGCTCCCCCAGCCTCCGGCTGTGCGCAGTGTGGCGTGAAGTCAGAGCTCGCGCTGCACAACGATCCGCCCAGTGACCGAACCTCACCTCCTCTCAGCAAGTGACCCACCCTCCCGTCCGTCCAGATTAGGGTGAGTTAAGCGTGCTGGGCTGGGGGACCCACTGAAAATAAACCAGTCCCAGGAATACCAGGGTTGACAATTTTTCAAACCCGATTTCTGGCATTGAAAAAAAATGGTCTGGAATTGGCCACCCTAATGGTGACTTAGTATTATGATTGACAGCCTGACCATAAACCTGAAGTGAAATACAGATGGAGCCACGCCAAGAGCGTCTCCGTCCGGTCGGACGCGCGTGCCCATGATGAAGACGCACCCCCTTCACTAGAACGGGAGAGCTTCTCTGTGCACTCCTGGAGAGGCTAGGGCGGACGGATCGCCTTGTCACGCTGGGAGTGCACGCCTGCGATGGAGCCGCACTAGATGAGAGGAGGGGATTATTAATCCCAAAAACTGTATATGTCTTGAACATCTGTGATATTTAACTTGCTGGTTTTCAAACTGTATCATATATAATATATAAGTCACTGGACCAGGTGTGAACTTCTCCAGTGGCAGTTGCAGCGCAGTCCAAAATTCAAACTGAGGAGCCACACCAACTGCCAGTGAGTCTCGGCCGGCGATGTTTGGCAGTGTTTGGGGTGGCAGTTGGTGTGGCTCCTCTATTTGAATTTTGAACTGTGTTTCAACTGCCGCTGGAGAAGAGACAAAGGGGTCTATTTACTAAGTGGACGGAGATAAAGTACCAGCACAGGCTGTATTTGAAAAATGACAGTATAGAGCTGGTTGGCTGGTACTTTATCTCCATCCACTGTATCTCCATCCAAGGCATGGTAAATAGACCCCAAACTTATCTCCATCTCCAGAAAACATAAATATCAAATTTTCCTGATTTCTCTAGATAATGATGGCCCTGGCCCTAAACACGTGCAATTTTTTTTTAATTTAAAACACTGCGCTTTTAATAACCGCTTATATTATAGAAATGATAGCACACACCAAAAAGCATTGTGCACCAATAAAGGGTCACTGCTGCCCTGTATTACTATCAGGAGCTCTGGACTGCAGTGTGGACCGATACAGCACCGTGTGCACCTGTTAAAGGGTAATGCTGCCCTGTAGTAGAAGCTCTGGGCTGCACTGTAGGCAAGTGACAAAAAAACAACACATACTGAAGGCAAGTGACAAAAAAAAAAAAAAAAACAATACCAGTATTAGGAGCTTTGGGCTGCACTGTGGACAGATACAGCACCATGTGCACCTGTTAAAGGGTAATGCTGCCCTGTATTAGAAGCTCTGGGCTGCACTGTAGGCAAGTGACAAAAAAACAACACATACTGAAGGCAAGTGACAAAAAAACAATACCAGTATTAGGAGCTCTGGGCTGCACTGTGGGCAGTTACAGCACCAGTGTGACTGACTGTGCACCAATAAAGGATTACTATGGGGCATCGCTTACAGAATACACACTGGGCGATATTGTAAATGATAACACTCAGGAGGGTAAAAATGAGCGATATCATCCAGAAAATCGCCTACTGTGTATGAACCTTAACAGAGACAGGGACCAGAGGCAGTGGCACAGTCAGGCACAGCGCCAGATTCCGGAGACGGAGAGGCGCGAAGCAGCAGGGCCAAACTGCGAGAAGTTTCATACATAGGTACACACAGCTTACTTTGTGTTGGTAGTAATGGGGACTGCAATCTGTAGTGCTAATTAGCCTTTTATATAGGCTTACCATACTATCCCTTTAAACTGGGACATATATGAATTACACAGGTTCTGTGGCTGGCTGACGTCAAGCCTGCATTTCACTGGTTTCAGTCAGCCACAGAACCTGTATAAAGCATAGGTGTCCCAGATTAAAGGGGTATTATAGCAAGCCTCTGCATAATTTTATGGGCAATATAAACACATTCAATACATAGGTCCCCAAGGGCAGAATGATAAAAATGTTATAAGACTTTAATGGTAACTTTACTCCTAATGACAATCATACAGAGTATTTTAATTAACTGGAATAATAAATTAGTAAATCTTCTATTAATAATTTAAAACACCCCCGATGCTGCTATTTGATGGATAGGTTGTGATTAATTGATGTTCATTAGCAGCAGCTGTAACCATGGTGACAAATTGACCACTGCACTGATTCCTTCCTCGGTTAGAGAAGCAGATAAAGAAAGTTAACTGCTCACAAAATATCTGAATGTCAGTGTGTTTCTGAGTTATCGAAAGACAATTTCAGGAACAATTCTTATCCTGGGTTATTTCTGATAGTTTAAATCCGCGGCATAATGAATTTAACTGGAAATATAGTATTTCACTGGTGTAACACTTCTATACATGAGCGATGACTTTCCAAAACAGGCTTCCTATTTTGGAACGGTCGTGGTTATTTGTTAGTTGGCTGCAATTTCTTCAAACAGTAGGAAATGGAAACAATTTCCCCTGGTTTGGTGTTCGTTTTGCTTGGAGGCGTTTGTATAAATAAGTTACATTTATTTCTGTAACTTCCACAATTTATTTACTGAAAAACTTTGTAGAATTATAGATTACGGGCCCTGATACAGAGATGGAAATAAAATAAATAAGGGGCATATTGCTGAATACAAGCGTGTACGGGATAAACATGTGTATTCGCTCACATGTAGAGCTCTGTGTACCTCTATGTCGCCGCAGTGCCTCCATAGCTGATAATTAGCACAGGGGCAACAATCAAACAGCAAAATAATGGTACTACAATAAGAGACAGATAATAACAGCAGCACTCATTGACGCTAAACCGTCATGGGCTGTGAGTGGGAGTCAAAGACATAGGTGGTCATTCCGAGTTGATCGCTCGCTAGCAGTTTTTAGCAGCCATGCAAACGCTATGCCACCGCCCACTGGGAGTGTATTTTAGCTTAGCAGAAGTGCGAACGGTTGTACGGCAGAGCGGCTACAAAGTTGTTTTGTGTAGTTTCAGAGTAGCTCAAAACCTACTCAACGCTTGCGATCACTTCAGACTATAAACTTCACACGTCAGATGCATCCGCACGCCACTCAAGCACACTTATCTTAGTAAATAAAGACACAACAACCGTAATTGGCGTGAAAGGGGTCAGCTTTTTATTTTGACTGAGAGGGAGGCCTATTAATACTAAAACTAAGAATGCAGACTTCCCTCTCTAACTAAGGTGGCGGGGAGAAGAACGGTTAAGCATGATAAACAACTTAATAAGGGTGATCAAAAATTATATGACAAAATAGAGCAATAAACATATGTGTGTGAGGGGGCCTTCTGCCCCAAATGTTCCGGGATCGGCCTCCTGCCTCCATCCCGAGCAATAAAAACATATGTGTGAGGGGGCCTTCTGCCCCCAGATGTTCCGGGATCGGCCTCCTGCCTCCATCCCAGACATCGGAAATCCAAAATCCAAGGCTAGGGGTCGACCTTCTGCCACTACCCCTGCCCACCAACAGTTGTAGGGACGGAGGTACGCTCCGCCCCTATGGGGTAAAAAATTGGGCCTCCGGCCCCGATATCCACACATGTTTATGGTCTATCATATGGGCCCACCAGGTACGGTGGTGCCCATAAATTAATAATAGGACTGTAAAATTACCTAAAAGTTCACCCGAACTTACTAACAATAAACTCCTTCAGTTACGCTAAAATAACCGTTCAGAAACCGGCCACCAAAAGCCGACACAAGTAACTCCATTGGAGCAACCAAAAAACCAACTCCCCAGGGCGGGAGGGTGGGTCACGGAAAACCAGGAAGAGACAGGGTGTCCCAAGTCTGAAGACTATATGTATGTCAGACCAGCCCCTATACACAATCCAGCCAATCACAATCCAGGCAGCTTTTCTTCAGTTCCTCCCATAAAAAATGTAACCCCTTCCGTGCCAGAGTGATGCATTAAGAGGCGTGCCGCATGCCCGGCCGGCGAGTTTATGCTGTCTCGGCCACATTCGTGACCTACGCAGTCTTAAACTTCACACGTCAGATGCATCCGCACGCCACTCAAGCACACTTATCTTAGTAAATAAAGACACAACAACCGTAATTGGCGTGAAAGGGGTCAGCTTTTTATTTTGACTGAGAGGGAGGCCTATTAATACTAAAACTAAGAATGCAGACTTCCCTCTCTAACTAAGGTGGCGGGGAGAAGAACGGTTAAGCATGATAAACAACTTAATAAGGGTGATCAAAAATTATATGACAAAATAGAGCAATAAACATATGTGTGTGAGGGGGCCTTCTGCCCCAAATGTTCCGGGATCGGCCTCCTGCCTCCATCCCGAGCAATAAAAACATATGTGTGAGGGGGCCTTCTGCCCCCAGATGTTCCGGGATCGGCCTCCTGCCTCCATCCCAGACATCGGAAATCCAAAATCCAAGGCTAGGGGTCGACCTTCTGCCACTACCCCTGCCCACCAACAGTTGTAGGGACGGAGGTACGCTCCGCCCCTATGGGGTAAAAAATTGGGCCTCCGGCCCCGATATCCACACATGTTTATGGTCTATCATATGGGCCCACCAGGTACGGTGGTGCCCATAAATTAATAATAGGACTGTAAAATTACCTAAAAGTTCACCCGAACTTACTAACAATAAACTCCTTCAGTTACGCTAAAATAACCGTTCAGAAACCGGCCAACTGCCAGGTTACCAACCTGCCACCGCCACCTGAACCAAGAAAACTAAACTAAACTCAAACGTGAAAAAAAATAAAAATAAAAATAAAAACAGAACATGAAGCTAAAAAGACCAGATCATTGCCACCCACGGCCAACAAACCATATAAATTGCGGATCTAGCCGCCTGCCTGCAAAAGAAGGGTGTGACCGAGGGTATTAAACGAAACATAGTATGGAGAAAATGGGTAACCTAACCTGCGTCCCTAACAGGGGGAGGGAGGGTGGGTGGGGGGTCGCCCAATTTGACTTGAGGCAAAAACAAAACTTCGTCAGCCGGCAAAAGCCGCAATTAAAACCAACGATAAAACAAAAATTCCTCAAGGCCCCCGCAGTCGCAAAGCGCAACTGCGACAAGCAGCTAATCCTCAAATGGGCGCACTGGGAGGACAAGGTCTGATATAGCGCCTGACTGCACCAGACCTCCACCCACCCAGTGCCTGGACGTTGACTTCGGACCCACCCGCCGCAGCAGCAGCTGAAGCAGCGCTGATGCGGAAAGAGTGAGTCCCATAGTCGTCCGGAGGTAGACCCAGGTATAAAATACAACGTCCCAAAACCGACAGAAATTGAAATGCGGTCAACGGGGAACCGTCAAAATGGACGAGCCACCCGGAAGGCGTCGGAGGCCGTACGGGCGAATAAGACCGGCCCGCGATAACTGGACAAATGCCCCGCACACGAGCCCGACCCATTCGAACTCACAGCCCCCCGCCGACTACGTCAGTCTTGGAGCGCTGAATCCTACACCACAAACCGTCGGGGCGCATGACGACGCGGGCCGCCAGCATGGGCGAGGCAGAAGTCCGAGAAACGGACACCAGCTCACCCACCCTGAACGCACCGTGAAAGGTTACCGGAAAGGCAGTCATGAAGAGGCAAACCTCGTACCCCCAAAGAGCAAAGACTCCGTAGGGATCCCAAAATTCGCCTCAGCAAAGACCCAGTGAGCGGTCGGCGACGAGATCGCCCAAGCCCATTCCTTCAACACCCTCCGAAGGAAAAAGGACTTAGTAAAGTACTCCTTCCCCCCGAAGCTGCAGAAAGGAAGGTATGCTCGCAAGAACCCTACCAACATACAATGGCCTCACCACAGCAGGTAGCGACCCGATCGCTCCCAGGGTTGCAGGGGACAACAAACCTGTGGGCTAAATCCTCCAATCCGGGCGGATAACCTGCCACACATCAGGCAGACATGGGTCCCCATGGATTAGAGCTGCAGGAGCCGAGCGCCTAAAATGCTGGCCGTCGCCCGAGAAAGGGCCTCAGCAATTCCATTACGCACTCCCGGGACAGGCTTGGCTCGCAACATCCTGTTGGTCACCAAGCACAGCAAGACTATCTGCGCAAGGAGCCGCAGGACAGGCAAGGGTGTGGCTTCTGTCGGGTTATGGCAAAAAACCACACCCAAGCCGTCGCACCACAAGACAACCTGTTAGTTACGCAGGGCATGCAACCAGAATGGGAAAAATACCAGCAACAGCATGCTTGTCGTGAGGTGCTCGCTAAACCAGGCACGCGGCCACGAGATGCACACCAGCGGCCAGCAAAATAAGTCCCGAAACCAAAGGCATCAGAGACGTACGTGAAAAGCATCCAGGGACGCGCTGGACACGACTAACTCTTGGCAAATACAGACGCCTGTGAAACGAACTAGAAATTCGTCCCAAATAGGTAAATCCCGACGGATGTCGAGTGATAATTTAAGAAAATGAGGCGGGCGTCTAATCCCAACCGTCACCTGTCCCAAATGTCTACAGAAAAGCATAATCATGAGGATAACCTTTCCAGCAAAAGGAAACAGGCCCAATAAGGATGGAGCCTGGGGCAGATTAAGGTTGCCCGCAGAGGGACAATGGAAGGATACCACCGGGGAGACGCAACACCTTGTTCACAGGGAGCCTACAGAGACCACCGACTGTATCAATCTGAATCCCGAGGTAAACCAAGGAGGCTAAAGGAGCCTCTGCCTTCCCTGGAGCAAACGTAACCCCGAAGTGTGCGAAAAAGGGGGGGGCAATTGCCAGCGCAGCGATCGGAGGCCGGTGGACCGATCAAAAGAAAATCGTCCCAGTAGTGAGAAATTCCCTGCTCGCCCATCGCCAGCTCCAGACACCAGTGGAGGAAAGAACTGAGTCTTTGGAAGTATGTGCGAGAAAGAGAACAACCCCTAGGGAGGTATAGAGCGATGTAGTAGCCATCGACCAGTTTGAAGCCCATAAATCGAAAGGCGAAAGGGTGCAGCGGGAGGAGTCGAAACGCTGACTCAATGTCCAATTGACACATCAGTGCCCCCGGACCAAACGACGGAATGGTGTCTGTGGCCGAATAAAAAGATAGGTAAATGACCCTACACGGATAATAAGGGATAGCATCGTGAACCGATGACCCGAGAGGACTGGAAAGATGTTGGATGAGCCAAAATTTTCCTGCGGTCTTCTTGGGCACAATGCCTACGGGAGACAAGACCTGGTAAGGGGGAGGTTCCCGGAAAGGGCCTATCATCCTGGCCAATGACACTTCAGCCCCAACCTTCTGCCGGAGCATGTCCGGAAGCTCCCGAGCCGAACGTAGATTCCCGCCAGTCCAGGTATCGGCAAGGGATGTGAAACCCGAGTGTAAGAATCGGGCGTCCATCGGCCGCGGGTACCGTCGCAGCCAGGGCATGAGCGCCCGAAGTCTGAGTGGGGTGGGGGCCGTGGCCAGCGCCTGGGGACAGGTCTGCGGGCCGGAATTCCCCCTGTGCCCTGTACTGGGGCAGTCCTTGATCTCGTGGCCTCCGCCAAAGCTGATGCAGGAGTGACGAAAAACGACCCCGCCGCCCCAAGTCGCATTGGTCAGTATTGAAAGCGAAGCATATTCCATGTCCCGCGCGAAATGAACCCCCTTTGAAAGCCGGCAGATCGAGAGGCAGGTCGTTGAGCCCATCGTCTAGCTATACCGCCTATCTAAGCGCCGGCGGAACCCAGCGTCAGCTCCGCACAGAATTCCACATCCTTACCGAAAGTATAGATCCGCCGCCCATGCTGTTTGCGCTGGAAGTCCTAATTGGAAACGTCGCCAAGCCGACCCTGGGTACTGATGGTACAGAACGTGTATAAGGAACTGATAGCGCACGAAGGTATGTGTTAGTCCCGGCACATAGCTAAGTAACATGCCGCGAAGCTAAACATGCATATAACCCAATTTGGGTAGGAGCGCGAAGCGTCCTCGCTAGCATGGCCGTTTTCATAGCTGAAAGCAAGGCTTCATGAGCATCGCTAGTAAGTGCAAAATATTAACGTATTGGCCCTTACGGATCCGGTCCCGGACCCTGATCCCACGTTGCACTGCCATGTGGGCGCTGTGAAAGGTGTCCGACTCCACCTTGCGAGGCTGAAGAGGTTGAACACAGGCGCTCGCCCAGTTTGCGACACCTGTCCGTGCAAACCGCCGTGGTCGGAGGACACAACCACAGAGGACGTGTAGGCAAGGAAGGAGTCCGTGACCCGACGCTTGCGACTGTGTCTAATGTGAATGCTGGCAAAACCTACGCGCACCGTTACCTTCACTAGAGGAGCAGGACTGAGTACTTGATCCCAAGCCGCTACGGGGTAACCACGCTCCCCTCGGACCCGGCAGGGTCCGATGAAGACTCGCCTGCACGAGAGGGAACTCCATCTGATCCAGCAGCCTCCAGGCGGCTTGTCGATGCACCGACCGAAGCCATTCCCCGATCCGACGACGACTGCTGGAGAGACAAAAAATACATTGTGCCCCCGCTCCCCCAGCCGCCGTGAGCGGTGCTGGCGGGGCGACCGTCGCACCAGAGGACAGGAGCGGGGTAAGAGTTTGCGCGTCCCCCGGATACGGGGGATGACACGATAGCGGCACAAATGGCGGACAAGACGGTGGCGTCCACCAAGGGTGCGGGCGCCGCGGCAGGCGCTCTAAGATCAGAGCCGACAAGCGAGTCGAGCGCCCCACGAGAGGTTCGCAAACCTCCCGTCGGGAGCAAGGACCCGTATGAGCCCACTTTTGCAGGTATCACGGCACCTAGTCCTGCTGCGATAAAACCCCGGCCGAACCGCTTGTGCCGAGACCTCCTCCTATCCCAAGCATTGACCTCAGGATGGGAAACCGGAGAGTCGTAACTGCTAGGGAGAGGAAGCTTCTTTTTTAGGGTTAATTTTGTAGGTAGCCAATTAATCTACCATTATATTTTCGGAGTGTGGGAGGAAACCGGAGTACCCAGAGGAAACCCACGCAAGTACGGGGAGAATATACAAACTCCACACATTTAGAGCCATGGTGGTAACGAAACCATGACCTCACGGCTGTGAGGCAGTAATGCTAACCACTACACCAACCGTTGTGCAGGAATGTAGGACTGAGTGCTATCCACTGCAGTGTCGGAAGAAGACATCTGAACGCAGGGAGGGGCCAGATCGCTCACCACCCGCCTGCGCACGCCGCCCCCAGAGGGGCGAGTGACCGGCAGCTGAGACCCCAGCCTGAGACCGGCAGAAGCGACACACGAGCCAAACCAGAAAGCGGGTTGGCACCGCGGGTCCCCAACCACGGCAGTAGAGGCCAGGTGGCACGTCCCACCGCGGGCGGACGCGGCACGCCCCCGCCGGACGGGCCCTGAAATGTTGACCGTCGGCAAGTGTCGCCTTGCCCTGTCGCGGGAGGGCACTAACCGAGAAGGGAACGTAGTTAGCAGCACCAGAGGGAGTAGGCCTCATCTGGGCCCCCCTGGTGATTGCATGAGTGCCAGCACGCGCGTGCCGCCCAGACCCCTCACGTTCGGCGGCCGCGCGACACCCCGCCCGCTGGAGAGTGCATGACAAAAGCCCCCTTTAATTTGAAGCAGTTCACTTTTTAGTTCCTGAGGCTCAGGGGATTAGTGTGCTGAGCCATGCAAGAAAATGGGGGTTGTCCCCCCTGGCGGGAGTGAGACGCATGTAGGATGGAGGTAGCAGTAATACCACAGGTGGATCCTTCAGTGGTTTGCAGGCATTTAACTGGTATAGTAGTTTGCAATGTTTCCCTCCCCCCTTCCCCCCCCCCCGCCGCGGCCGCCAGCTCCACGTGCGGCGGGTTTAGGGACGGGAGTAATTGAGCCATGTAAAAATTAAATGGAGGCTGCCCCCTGGTGGGAGGGAGCCGCCGAGCCATGGAGGGAGCGCTGTCCCGTCCCCAACCCCCGGCGACTAGCGCGGCTCAGATGTTCCCGGACCCCGATGCTCCGTCCACCGCCGCGCCCAGCGGCGGGGACAGAGACGGAGAGGAGCACGGGCGGGCGGGCACCGAGCACGGCCGCATGCGCACTGAGTCCCCTACAGTAGCTGCAGCAGGTCTACCCCGGGCCTCGCGGACCACAGCAGAGTCCGTGAGCCGGGTAGGGGGAGGCCGTGCTGCTAAAAGGTCCTGCGGCCATGTGTAAAAGGGGGGAGTGGGGAGGGGGCAAAATACCAGTGAGCTCGGCCAGGGTGCAAACCCCAGTTAGTATGTAGGAGTGGTATGGAGCATTAGACCACTGAGCTATCTGCTCTGACACAAGAAATGAAAGGTAGAAGATATAGGAGAAAGCAGGGAGAGGATAGAAGGAAGAATAGGGAAAGACCAGAGAGAGATAGTTAGAAAATAGAAGGGGTAATAAAAATTATGAAGGAATAATAAAGCAGCTGTACTTATCATTCTCACGGAAAACCAGGAAGAGACAGGGTGTCCCAAGTCTGAAGACTATATGTATGTCAGACCAGCCCCTATACACAATCCAGCCAATCACAATCCAGGCAGCTTTTCTTCAGTTCCTCCCATAAAAAATGTAACCCCTTCCGTGCCAGAGTGATGCATTAAGAGGCGTGCCGCATGCCCGGCCGGCGAGTTTATGCTGTCTCGGCCACATTCGTGACCTACGCAGTCTTTCTGTAACTTCCACAATTTATTTACTGAAAAACTTTGTAGAATTATAGATTACAGGCCTGACACAGAGATGGAAATAAATAAGGGGCATATTGGTGAATACAAGCATGTACGGGATAAACATGTATTCGCTCACATGTAGAGCTCTGTGTACCTCTATGTGACCGCAGTGCCTCCATAGCTGATAATTAGCACAGGGGCAACAATCAAACAGCAAAATAATGGTACAACAAAATAAGAGACAGATAATAACAGCAGCACTCACTGACGCTAAACCGTCATGGGCTGTGAGTGGGAGTCAAAGACATAGGTGGTCATTCCGAGTTGATCGCTCGCTAGCAGTTTTTAGCAGCCATGCAAACGCTATGCCACCGCCCACTGGGAGTGTATTTTAGCTTAGCAGAAGTGCGAACGGTTGTACGGCAGAGCGGCTACAAAGTTGTTTTGTGTAGTTTCAGAGTAGCTCAAAACCTACTCAGCGCTTGCGATCACTTCAGACTATTCAGTTCTGGATTTGACGTCACAAACGTTCGCCCAGCCACGCCTGTGTTTTTCCTGGCACGCCTGCATTTTTCCGAACACTCCCTGAAAATGGTCAGTTGCCACCCAGAAACGCCCACTTCATGTCAATCACTCTGCGGCAAGCAGTGCGACTGAAATGCATCGCTAGACCCTGTGCAAAACTACATTGTTCATTGTGCCCGTACGTCACGCGTGCGCATTGCGCTGCATACGCTGCGCAGAACTGCAGTTTTTTAGCCTGATCACTGCGCTGCGAACAAATGCAGCTAGCGATCAACTCGGAATGACCCCCATAGTGCAAGAGGGCAGTGGTGGTGCTGGGGTTGGTGACACCCGGTCTGATAAAGGGGCATGGCCTCACTGGAAGGGGTGTAACACTGTGGGGAGCATCACTCCAAGGGAGATGTTGGGCTGTCCCCAGAGACTTTCACTGCACTGCTGGCTCCTCCTTTAGTTACGGGAGCCAGGTCTTGCATGAGAGCGTCACAGTGCAGGGAAGCCGGCAGGGTGACAGCTGGGTTCTGTCTGCTCCCCCCTGGTGACGTCTCTGCAAGAGGGTAGAGGGTCCTGCCACTGAGAGGCTGGTGGGTAAAACTGGGAGGTGGACTGGGAAGAAATGATGGAGGATAGAGGGCAGAAGAGTGAGTAGGAGTGCTAGGCTTTAACAGTATGAACCGGTGTGGGTTTTTTTAGGGCACCTGCTTTGGTCCTAGTTATCAGCGAGTACTCACACCCACTGGGTGCTAAAAAAGCATCTCCTAATCACAGATTTTTGCTTTCATTAAGGCCTGCATAGATATTTTAGCACCCACTGAACTTTGCCTAACATGAGCCTAGCAAATTCAACCTGTGTGTGTGTGTATGAGTATATATATAAGTCATGCATAAGCGGCTGCGCTACTGGGGGCATTATGTGTATAAGTGGCGCTACTACTGGGGCATTATGTGTATAAGTGGCACTAATACTGGGGGCATTATGTGTATAAGCGGCTCCGCTACTGGGGGCATTATGTGTATAAGTGGCGCTACTACTGGGGGCATTATGTGTATAAGCGGCACTGCTACTGGGGCATTATGTGTATAAGTGGCACTACTTCTGGGGGCATTATGTGTATAAGCACCACCACTACTAGGGGCAGTATGTGTATATGCAGCACCACTACTGGGGGCATTGTGTGCATAAGCAGCTCCGCTACAGGGGGCATTGTGTGTATAAGTGGCTCCGCTACTGGGGGCTTTATATATATAAGTGGCGCTACTACTGGGGGCATTATGTGTATAAGTGGCGCTACTACTGGGGGCATTATGTGTATAATCAGCACTGCTACTGGGGGAATAATGTGTGTAAGTGGCAGCACTACTGGGGGCATTATGTGTATAAGCAGCAGCACTACTGGTGGCATTTTGTGTATAAGCGGCACTGCTATTGGGGGCATTATGTGTATAAGTGGCGCTACTACTGGGGGCATTATGTGTATAATCAGCACTGCTACTGGGGGAATTATGTGTGTAAGTGGCAGCACTACTGGGGGCATTATGTGTATAAGCAGCAGCACTACTTGTGGCATTTTGTGTATAAGCGGCACTGCTACTGGGGGCATTATGTTTGAAAGCGGCACCTCTACGGAGGGCAGCATGTGTAGAAGTGGCACTGCTACTGGTGGCATTATGTGTATAAGTGGCACCACTACTGGGGACATTGTGTGTATAAGCGGTACTGCTACTGGGGGCATTGTATGTGTAAGTGGCACCACTACTGGGGGCAGTATGTGTATAAGCAGCACTGCTACTGTGGGTATTATGTGTTTAAGCAGCACTGCTAGTGGGGGCATTATGTGTATAAGTGGCACCACTACTGGGGGGCATTATGTGTACAAGCACCACCACTACTGGGGGCAGTATGTGTATATGCAGCACCACTACTGAGGTCATTGTGTGCATAAGCGGCTCTGCTACTGGGGGCATTGTGTGTATAAGTGGCGCTACTACTGGGGGCATTATGTGTATAAGCAGCACTGCTACTGGGGGAATTATGTGTGTAAGTGGCAGCACTACTGGGGGCATTATGTGTATAAGCGGCACTGCTACTGGGGGCATTATGTGTGAAAGCAGCACCACTACTGGGGAAGAATGTGTAGAAGTGGCACCACTACTGGGTGCATTGTGTGTATAAGCGGTACTACTACTGGGGGCATTATGTGTGAAAGCGGCACCACTACTGGGGGCAGCATGTGTAGAAGTGGCACTGCTACTGGGGGCATTATGTGTGTAAGTGGCATCACTACTGGGGGCATTATGTGTGTAAGCGGCATCACTACTAGAGGCAGTATGTGTAGAAGCGGCACTGCTACTGGGGGCATTATGTGTGTAAGCGGCACCACTACTGGAGGCAGAATGTGTAGAAGCGGCACCATTACTGGGGGCATTATGTGTGTAAGCGGCACCACTACCGGAAGCAGTATGTATAGAAGCGGCATCACTACTGGGGGCATTATGTGTATCGTTACTAGGGCAGTATGTGTATAAGCAGCACTGCTACTGTGGGCATTATGTGTATACACAGCACTGCTACTGGGGGCATTATGTGTACAAGCAGCACTGCTACTGGGGGAGAATTATGTGTATAAGCAGCACTGTTACTGTGGGCATTATGTGTATAAGCAGAGCCGGCCCTAACCAATATGATGCCCTAGGCAAGATTTTGGCAGGTGCCCCCTAGCACCGCCGCTAGTTCTGCAGGAGTTGCCTGGCATGAGTCAGCTAGCAGCTCTGCTAACGTCGGGCGCCTTTTGTTTATGAAAATGCATCTTATTTGCATTACTATGTGGCTAGGATGCACAAGCAGCTTCTGCTGATTAAAATGATATGCAGCATGCCTATATTCTGTGTGCGACTGCGGCTGTATCTGCATACGAAATGCTATATTACAGTGATTTCTAGGAATACACTGCAATATAGCATTTCGTATGCAGATACAGCCGCAGTCACACACACAATATAGGCATGCCACATATCATTTTAATCAGCAGAAGCTGCTGGTGCCCCTAAGCATACCAAATGCCCTAGGCATTTGCCTAGTTTGCCTATGCCTAAGGCCGGCTCTGTGTATAAGCAGCAGTGCTACTGTGGGCATTATGTGTGTAAGCAGCACTGCTACTAGGGGCATTATGTGTATAAGCAGTACTGCTACATGCAGTATAATGTGAATAAGATTGTGCCACTGTGTGACATAATTTGAAATGGGGGAACTATTTTGTGGCCAGGTCCCTTTCTTGTGAGACTACACCCCTTTTTTGCTGTGTGCTAAAGGCATGCGCTGTTCGTTTGTACAGTATGGGAGGGCACTAATTTATAGTTTGCAGGGGGCTCCGAACACCCTAGCACTGGCCCTGCAAGAAGTGCTACGCAAGTGGATGTACGTCAACCTCATCTTATCTCTATCTTATCTCTATCTATCTATCTATCTATCTATCGTACAGCATTTATAGCTATATGACTACTGCGATAGACAAATGTCACTTTCCGTCTGCATCGTTGTTGCTGTATTGTACATATGACAGTAATATCTCTGCGCACTTCCTGCTCTGTGTCTTATACCTGCACTCCCAATTAATCTTTATTCCCTAGATGATGGGTTTTGTGTCACGGGGTCATACCGGTGTGACTTGTGCGCAGACTGCTAGGGAGGTGTGATCGCTCTGTCTGCAGCTTCCTGATTACAGCGCTTGTCACAGTGACACAGAACAGAGGCCTCACAGTTTACACCAGTATCCAGGGCTGGCGGTCTCCTTCTCAGAGCCTCTCAGGGCCTGCGGGATGTGTGCTGAGCGTTAGGGATTTGGGGGATCAGTAGTGAAACAGTTATACGGCTCTTAGTGTCCAGGCTGACACCCGAGTGTGTGATCTCTGGGAGTGATGGTGGGAGCGCGGTGGGACATGTGTCAGTAGGCAGGCAGGTGCTGATACCTTGTACAGCAGTGATGGATGGAGGCTGCATGGCTGTCCTCTTCCTGCAACACTGGCTGTTCCAGCACAATCTCAGGCAGCTCATTAATAAGGATTTGTCTCCTGTTTCTCAGACTTCATGTTCAGTTTTTTCCACGAACAAAAAAACTAAAAAAATTATAATAATAAAAAAGAAAAATATATTTTATGTTTTATACCAAGTAATAGAAACATAAAATTTGACGGCTGAGAAAAACCACTCGCCCCATATTGTCTGCCCTTAACACATGTACGTACACATAGGCCCTCATTCCGAGTTGATCGCTCGCTAGCTGCTTTTAGCAGCTTTGCACACGCTAGGCCGCCGCCCTCTGAGAGTGTATCTTAGCTTAGCAGAATTGCGAACGAAAGGTTAGCAGAACTGCTCGAAAAAATTTTCATGCAGTTTCTGAGTTTCTGCAAACCTACTCCTACCTAGCGATCATTTCAGACTATTTAGTTCCTGCTTTGACGTCACAAACACGCCCTGCGTTCGGCCAGCCACTCCCCCGTTTCCCCAGGCACTCCTGCGTTTTTATCTGACACGCCTGCGTTTTTACACACACTCCCGGAAAACGGCAAGTTACCTCCCAGAAACACCCACTTCCTGTCAATCACTCACCGATCAGCAGTGCGACTGAAAAGCGTCGTTAGACCTTGTGTGAAACTGCATAGTTTTTTGTGAAAGTACGTCGCGCGTGCGCACTGTGGCCCGTATGCATGCGCAGAAATGCTGATTTTTTGCCTGATCGCTGTGCTGCGAACAACGGCAGCTAGCGATCAACTCGGAATGACCCTCAAAAGGGTTAATGTTTTTGTTGGGAGCCAAGTAACCTACCAGTATATTTTTGGATTGTAGGAGAAAACTCACAAGTATGGGGAGAATATACAAACTCCACACAGGGCCGTGGTGGGACTCGAACCCATGACCTCAGTGCTGTGAAGCAGGAATGCTAACCATTACACCAACCGTAGTTATGACTGCTATATGTCTACAAGAAGTGCGTGTGTGTGTGTGTGTGCGTGCGTGCGTGCGTGCGCACGCGTTCGGTGTGCGAAAACTTTGCCAGACAGCGGACATCTTCAAATCTGTTCGCAACTCACTCCAGTTTTCCAGTGTGCGCAGCCCAGGACTTACTCCTACAGTGTGATAGAATCAAGCTGATCGGGGCCGGAGCTGACATCACACACCCTCCCTGAAAACGCTTGGGAACGCCTGCGTTATACCTGACACTCCCAGAAAGCGGCCAGTTACCACCCAGAAACGTCCGCTTCCTGTCAATCAGTCTGCGTTCGCCTAGCGATCAAAAGAGATGCAGGATTTTTTTGCCATTTTGGCCTCGCGACCGCGCATTACGATCTGTTCGCATGCGCAGTCATTCGATAATCGGCCGATGCGCAATTTCGCACTACAGCGATCAGGTCTGAATTAGGCCCTTAATACCAGATGTTGACAGATGGTCGCCACACAACTTTAGCGGAACTACAGTTCCCAGCATTCCTCACTATCCACAGACTTAGCTGGAATTTCCTGTAGAGATTATTTTTGCAGTTGCGTGCATTTATTTTGGACAGGGGCTTGGGTTAATGCAGCGACATGTATTTTATCATGACGGCAGCCATGTTCCACCTCTGAGGCTGCAGACAGACAATGGCAGAGCGGGAGATGTACTAAGCAGTGATAAAAGTGGAGAAGTGAGGCAGTGGAGAAGCTGCCCATGGCAACCAATCAGCTGCTCTGTATACTTTTCTAGTATGCAAATTATAAATGTTACGTCAATGCTGATTGGTTGCCATGGGCAATTTCTCCACCGGCTCACTTCTCCACTTTTAGCACTGCTTAGTACATGTTCCACAGAACGTGTAAAGTAAATGACTGACCGGCCTGGGATGTTGCTAGTCCACTGTGTAATAATCTGTTTTGCTATTTCTTTGCATATGTCTTATTGAGAAGGTTATTGCATCAATTAACTTTGCAGACCCTCCAACATGACCCGCCCCACTAGGTACAAAATGTCCTGTTTCTGGACTACCCTCTTAATTTATGATTTCCATCACCTGTGTTGAACTAGTTAAATGATAAGAAAGCTGTTTCTTCACAGGTGATGGCAATCATAAATTAAGAGGGAAGTCCAGAAACAGAGCATTTTGTACCTAGTGGGGCGGGTCATGTTGGAGAGTATGACTTTGTATCCCCACCAACTGCACTCTATCTCCTATATCAGAGGTTCTCAAACTCGGTCCTCAGGACCCCACACAGTGCATGTTTTGCAGGTCTACTCACAGAATCACAAGCGAAATAATTAGCTCCACCTGTGGTCCTTTTAAAATGTGTCAGTAAGTAATTAATACAGCTGTGCACCTGCTGGGTTACCTGCAAAACATGCACTGTGTGGGGTCCCGAGGACCGAGTTTGAGAACCTATGTCCTATATAATAGCCCAGATCTGTGACTTTGTGCCTGTGTGTATAACGCATCTCTCATTGGGTTAGTGGCAGGTCTATCACACCCAGTCCACAGCTGATTGGGCGAGAAACTCCCTCCCACACAGGTTACATCCAATGGGAGGCTCTGCCTTTGGCTGCTGTGTTTTCACAGAGCAGGATTAGCAATGGGACTGATGGAGCTGCAGCTCCAGCCCCACACCCCAAAATAGTCCCACTGCATCTGCAGCAACACACCCTCCAACAATTTACACATAAACATTGATACACATTCGAAAAGGGGGCGTGGACACGGGTACAGCCGTGTGGCCACGCCCCTTTTCCTATACTTTCAATGGAAGCCTGGAGAGTCAATAATCGGTACAGACCATAAAACAAAGGCCCTGTACCTGCCAAAAAGGTGCAGCTGGAGGGTATGCCACTGCATCTGCAGCAAGTCTCTGCGCTGTAGATAGGGAAAAAAGAATATCCTTTTGCTGCAGCATCCTTTGTCCTGCTGCCAGTCCGCCTGCCCCCTCCACCATCAACAATCCCCACTCCCTGGCCGCGGCGCAGGTGGAACAAAACCTGCTGCAGCCACCGGCATAGATGTGTATGAAAGCGGCGCAGTGGAAGGCTTTCATAGCCCTCCCTGCGCCGCATACTCTCTGAGCCCCAGAGTCTCCTCTGCGTGTGATGTCACAGAAGTGCCTCCCCGCAACAGCCGCGCCCAGATCCCCAGAGGCCCTGACTCTGCAACACAGCACCTGGCCTGCCCGCCTGAGAGCCCTGAGATGACTAATGTAACGGATAGAGTGGGTGATATCGCGGAGGGTAATGTCTGGACACTGACTCAATGTAAAAGGTGACAGTGCTGTGCAGTGCAGTGGGTGTGCAGTCAGGGATGGTGCTAGGGTGTTCGGCGCCCCCCTGCAAACTATAAATTGGCAACCTCGCATACTTTACAAAGGCACAGCGCTCATAATGACCCCTGTAGTAGAGACACTTACACATGTAACGCCCCCTGTACCAGAGACGCTTACTCATGTAATGCCCCCTGTACCAGTGACGCTTACTCATGTAATGCCCCCTGTACCAGTGATGCTTACTCATGTAACGCCCCCCCCTGTACCAGTGACACTTACACACGTAACGCCCCCCTGTAGCAGTGACACTTACACACGTAACGCCCCCCTGTAGCAGTGACGCTTACACACGTAACGCCCCCTGTAGCAGTGACGCTTACACACGTAACAACCCTGTATCTGTGCCGCTTACACACATAATGGCCCCTGTCCAAGTGACGCTTACACAAGTAACACCCCCTGTACCAGTGACGCTTACACAAGTAACACCCCCTCTAGCAGTGACACTTACACAAGTAACGCCCCCTGTACCAGTGACGCTTACACACGTAACGCCCCCTGTTCCAGTGACGCTTACACACGTAACGCCCCCTGTAGCAGTGACGCTTACTCTTGTAATGCCCCCCGTAGCAGTGACGCTTACACACGTAACGCCCTCTCTACCAGTGCCGCTTAGACACGTAATGCTCTCTGTACCAGTGCCGCTTAGACACGTAATGCCCCCTGTACCAGTGATGCTTACACACGTAACGCCCCCCCCGTAGCAGTGACGCTTACACACGTAACGCCCTCTCTACCAGTGCCGCTTAGACACGTAATGCCCTTTCCTCTGTACCAGTGACGCTTAGACATGTAACGCCCCTGTATCTGTGCCGCTTAGACACGTAACACCCCGTGTACCAGTGCCGCTTAGACACGTAATGCCCCCAGTACCAGTGATGCTTACACACGTAACGCCCCCCTGTACCAGTGATGCGTACACACGTAACGCCCCCTAAAATACAGCTCCCAGCAGCCCTTAGCGCCGAAGCATTCCGGCCCTTAGGGCTGCTGGGAGCTGTAGCTTATTGAGTGCATCTTCTTCCCTGTAATGCGGCACGTTGGGACACCGGCGCTAACAATAGTGACTGGCTGCATTGCGAATCTCTGGGAGAGCCACTGCCAAAGGGAGGACAGCAGATTAGCTGCTGACAGGAGGAGAAGCAGGATAAGCATTACCCGCCCCTCCCCCACTCAAAGTACCTCCGGTCCCCATCCGCAGCACCCTCAGACATCCCCTCCAGCACCCCTGGTAACTCCGGACCCCCTCCCCCACCCGCAGTAACCCTGCCCCTCCCCCGCACCACCGCATTCGCCCCATCTCCACCCAGGGCACCCCTGCAACTGCTCCTCCCCCACCCGTGGTGGCTCCAGACCCCCACCTGCGGCACCACCGCACCAGCCCCTCCCCCACCTGCAGCACCACCGCAACCGCCCCTCCCCCACCCCGGCACCCCCGGATCCCATCCGCGTCTTCCCCGCTCCCACCACACCCCCAACCAAAGCACCTACTAGGTGATTCATCAGGCCCTATGTGCGCTGTTCACCCCACCCACCACACCACCGCACCTGCCCCTCCCCCACCCGTGGCGGCTCCGGACCCCCACGCGCAGCACCCGCCCCTCCCCCACCACCACAAGAGCCCCTCCCCCACCCGCGCCACCACTGCAACCACCCCTACACCACCCGCGGCACCCTCGGACCCCCCCCCCCATCCGCGTCTCCCCCGTACCCGTCACTCCCCCAACCACAGCACATACTAGGTGATTCATCAGGCCCTGCGTGCGCTGTTCACGCTGTTGCAAGGGGCTACAACCCCTTAACCATTGCACGCCCTTTGTCCGTGCAATATTTAACCACTCACATAATTATGATTGGAGGTAATACTCCATATAATAAAAATATTGCACGCCACAAGGGTGTGCAAGGGTAAAGGGAGCGTAGCCCCTTACGACGGTGTGAAGAGCGCCCGTAGGGCGCGATGAATCACCTAGTATATATATATATATATATATATATATATATATATATATATATGGGGTGTGACCGGCGCTCGCCATCCCGCCGGTCACCATGAGATACCTCTTTCGTGTTATTAGGCTAGAGTATTTTAGGGGAAAGAAGAAAATGTTTTAAGGAATTAGGGATATGGTCAAAGCTTGCAAGTATCATTTCTGCACTTATATAACGTTATATATAAAACGTCAAATTTCTAGAACTGTTGGCGGAATACTGTCCGTGTTCGGTGCGTGGGTGTGGAGCTCCGCGCGTTTCCCCAGCAGAATTTGGCCTTTATTGTTTCACGCAAAATTTCCCTTGTCGTAATAAATCCTATAACCCGGCATGGGGGTGGAGCCTATCGCTTGTAGTTAGAAGCCATTGCTGCAAGCGCTGGTTCCACACCGCCAGTCAAAAGGGGTTGCGCTCGGTTAGGTCTGTCAGCAACATTTTCTAAATGCCAGTCGGGTAATAATAACAGAAGTATTATTGGCCAGATTACTTTCTAGCAAAACGAGCGAGTCTGCATTTCATTTGACAACTGAAATAATCAATGGGATTATATTTAAGGGCACGTCTACATTCACAAACAAAGCGGAAGATAACGTTTCCAAGTAGCAACGAATCTCAGAATCCACAGTAGTTACACGGCGGAATGCATTACATGGCAGAGCATTTACACAACGCGTTTTACAGGGTAATTGTTTATATCAGCGCAGAGGATAATGCCAGGCAGCTAATCTTTACGTTCACTTAATCTGTTTTTAGCCATCTACATTATGTGCAGTTGGTTACATTATCCAAGATCCTATTACCACCCAGACCTTACATACATGACAATTAAAGGATTAAGGTGAGCTAATAAACTGTGATTCTGTATAACACATCACTTATAGCCGTACTGGATTTATTTATACTGCAGGACAAGGAGGCACTGAGCGGCGATCAGAGGAAATTCCGCATTAACGTGTACTAGCCCCTTATACAGAGCGCGGGCGCCAGCACTTATAGGAACGCCAGCTGCGAATTCGTATAGAGAGCAGGAACACGGGAGCGACAGAGTTAATATAAGAGTAGTTTTATACTATATAAATAGACGTGTAAAAATAGAATACAGCTAAGGCCGGCAGAGGAGTCTTTCCTGAAGAAACGTTATTTTGGCGTGAAACCAGCAGAGACCGGACACCGTACGAACGGCAAAGTACTATTGCTGCACCAGCCCAGACTTCCAGCAAACAATTATCTATTATCTCATAAAGGGACATAATTATTAATTCATTATCGGGTTTTACACCTGAGAATTATAACTTATTATCGCCGTTTGTCGTGACAACGAGAAATTATGGGGTCTATTTACTAAGCAGTGATAAAAAGTGGAAAAGTGAGCCGGTGGAGAAGTTGTCCACGGCAACCAATCAGCTGCTCTGTATATTTGTATAGTGTGCAAATTATAAAAGTTACGTCAATGCTGATTGGTTGCCATGGGCAACTTCTCCACTGGCTCACTTCTTCACTTTTAGCACTGCTTAGTATATGTCCCCCCTTTAGGAAACACACACAGATAGAGGGGCCCACTTTCTGAAGATAGTGTTAGCAGGGACAAGCTCAAGAATGTCTAACATTATATATGTATATATTTGCACGGGAGTTTCTGATTTTCACGGTTGTACATATAAATGAGTGTTTATAATCTGGTAAATCTATACAGATGTAAATCTGAAACGTGTTAATGTAAGTACATATTAATCTATGGTTCTTGGCGTTACCCGGGTAGCACCTGTAGCAGATACGGTAAAAAGTGACAGGAACATTTTTGTAGTTTATTAAATTCTATACATCGGAGGTGCAATCCAAATTTTGATCTGATTGTCCATTTGGGCGTTATCGTTCACGCAGCGCAACCACGCATCAGTAATGACGTCATTATGTCACCCCCTTTTCATCCCCTTAGGGGAGATTTATTACAATTCTAATTACTTAGTTTTCCTATTTTCCATCTGAAGAATCCCGACACCCGGCATACCGCCACCTTTTCTCCCTCTTGGGGGTCCACGGCCCCCCTAAAGGGAGAATAGATAGCGTGGTGCGCCACCGTGCCCACAGCGTGGCGTGCACAGCAAGCCCGCAAGGGGCTCATTTGCGCTCGCCCAGCTGTCGGTATGCCGGTGGTCAGGATTCCGGCGCCGGTATGCTGGCCGCTGGGAGCACGGCCACCGGCGTACCATACTACACCCCTATGTTACATTTCACTTAACTAACATATCGGGAAGTAAGAGAATTAGTGATGAGGGCTTTTGCATATACAGTATATATATATATATATATATATATATAGAAAGTTGGTGGTGGTAAATGGCGCTAAACCCTTCTTAGGATGACTTATCCTTTTTTCCTATGGTCAATTTTCTTATATCTAGAGTATACTCCCCCAGTATTATATTTCGTGGGGTGGCAGCCCTTTTCTCCAGTGGTTGGCTGTTCAAGCCCACCAATAGTAAATCTGGAAAACAAAAGGTGAGAATAGGCGCCTCCTAGTGTAATATTATATATATAATGTGACCATCACCCTTGATATCACCCTGTAAAGTGGAACTGTACCGTGTATGGTGGAATTCCAACCACCTTTAGAATAGCATAAAGTCACAATTTGAGCGGCGTCATCAGTGATCTCAATGATCTCCTGTTAATCTTCCTTCATCTATGGACACCAGCTTTATGTTCTCTTTCTCCAGAAACTCCAGGGCCACGGAGACGTTCTCCAGCTGCATCTGGCTGAAGGTGGGTCCCACCTTCAGCCAGATGCAGCTGGAGAACGTCTCCGTGGCCCTGGAGTTTCTGGAGAAAGAGAACATAAAGCTGGTGTCCATAGATGAAGGAAGATTAACAGGAGATCATTGAGATCACTGATGACGCCGCTCAAATTGTGACTTTATGCTATTCTAAAGGTGGTTGGAATTCCACCATACACGGTACAGTTCCACTTTACAGGGTGATATCAAGGGTGATGGTCACATTATATATATAATATTACACTAGGAGGCGCCTATTCTCACCTTTTGTTTTCCATATATATATATATATACATACATATATATAGTAATAAGTAAAAAGCTTAGACTGAGCTGAAGGAAATCCCTGTACATTTTGATTCTTCTGTTCATACTTCCTATCTCTTTGCAGGTCCAGACCTCTGAGAACTGCGCGGTAACAATGCTTTTCCTATTGTGATCTACTGTTGCCTGCACTACGGCTCTGGGCTTGTTGGTTCTACATCTACCCTTATTGTGATCTACTGCTGCCTGCACTACGGCTCTGGGCTTGTTGGTTATCCATCTACCCAGGGGCGTAGCCAGAACTTTGTGAGCCCCAGAGCAACATTTTGAGTGGCCCCTGTCCTAATGCTTCTAGAGACACCTATCCACAGCAATTGTTAATTTTAAGCCCCATAGTAATATATTCTGAACCGTAGTGGTGCCTTAGTTAATGTTATGCCCCATAGTAGTGCCCTAGTTTATTTTATGAACCATAGTAGTGCCCTAGTTCATTGTAGGGCCACCAGTACACATTATCCAACACGGTGACCCCAATTCACATTATGGCATGCAGTGTGCCCAGTTCATATTATGTCACATTACAGCCCCCCAGTTCATATTATGCCACACTATAGTGCCTCCACTTCATATTGTGCCACATTACACATTCCCAGTTCAGATTATGAGACGCATTAATGTCCAATTAATTTTATACCACATTACAATGAGGCAAGTCAAAAGGCATAACTAGATATATTGAAAGCCCCAAGGCAAAGGTTTGTAAGGGCCCCTACATATCACCCAAAGTGGGCCCCTCTCAGCTCTGGGCACCATGGCAGCTGCACTACCTGCACCTATGGTAGCTACGCCCTTCCATCTACCCCTATTGTCATCTACTGCTGTCTGCACTACGGTTCTGGGCTTGTTGGTTCCCCATCTACCCCTATTGTGATCTACTGCTGTCTGTGCTATGGCTCTTGTTAAAGCAGATTATTTATCTTATATAATACCCTTTATGAGGTCTAAGAACACTGTACGCTAACTACGTATGAAGTACCGTAAGGGTACGCACGTTGCGTAACAATCGCTTAGCCGTGGTCGAGACGCTCAAGCGTTACGTTCGCTCACAGCCAAGAGATCACTGGCAGGCACGCTATTGGCTGCCGAATACCGTAATGATTCGCTATAGCGATGCGACCGCTCGAGACCACGAGGAGATCACCAGCGGCGCATACGCTCACAATGTAAAACCTTTATATCTAAACCATAAACAGTGTATTATGCAGTTAACCCTTTGTGTAGTGATATGGTGTAAATGCAACACAGTATAACCTTACTAGCTTAAAAGCAGTTTGAGAGTCACCGACGCTCTGAGAATACTTAACTCTATAAGAAATACACAGATACCTGGGCTTAGGGTCCAACGCCTAATATATATATATTTTGAATGATATACTTGCAAAAGAATTAATACAAATACAAATCATACACTACAATATAACATAGACTAACTAACCAGGTAACTACACAGTAAATACAATACAATTAAGTTTAAGAGAAAAATGAGAGAAAGAGAAGAGAGAGAAAGATATGGCCCATAATAACAAGAGAGAAACAGTATGATTACGGAGAAAAACTTACGCACAAAGGAAACGATCGCATGCGCCTCTGGACATCCAGCTCCCGATTTTCAGCAATGATAACCGTTGAATGTGATCGGCCTTTCTATTTATGCCCCACACACAATGCAATTCAATGGTCCCTACAATCTCATTGTTCATTGGACACAGGAATTCCTCCTCGCATTATAACAAAAGGTCATAGGTTGATTCATACAGGTGGGCTGTGACTATTTCCAACAGCTCAGGTGGGAGGGAAACTGGGTTTCCCGCCGCATGGGTAATAAAGTGCAAATAAAGTAAATGTTCATAAACTTCTTATGTCCATAACTATTCGCACGAGCGATTGATCTGCTTCAAACCAACACCGGAATATTTCTAATTAAATATTCTTCCGATGGATACTAAACACCACTGTATTACTCCTGTCTGACCCTTCGTATCAAACAAAGAGGGATTTCTCTGTTCATGAACATTCTATATTAACCAAACTTTCAGAATCTATCAAAGGGACCATGATCTAAAAAATACATTATATAGTGAAAATATGTAATGATTGAATCGCACGCTACGATCACATAAACTCTACCGTAAATACGCATACCGTGCGCCTGCGGGTGCCCGCGACTGTGAGTATGCGCACGTACGGGAGAGCGTACGCATGCGCAGCACGGACCTGTGTGAGGTGCAAATATGGTAGTGTGCATAGAGATATTTTTCTGACTTTGACAGTCCACCCTTTGGCAGTCAACAATAACTGCCACTTCTTTAAAACATTTCAAAAAGAGAAAAATATATGTTAGGGGTTAATACATTTACATGGTTGGGTAAGGGAGGAGAGGAGAAGGTAGGAAAAGGATATGACCTAGTGAGATAGCAGAAGCATGTGTGTATGAATCCGTGCTTGGGGGTCATGTATCATCGTGCCGTACGTGTTTTAAATCAAGCTTCGAGGTATTGCGAAGTATACATTTGAATTCCTTCTTATCCCGTGGTACGGGTCTGTGGATGGGCTGTCAAACTTTACCGAGCTCTTTTCGGCTTTGGTTGTAACAAAATGGGGGAGCACATTGTAGTTGATGATACATGAATGGGGAAGATATGTGATTGCTGATATCTGTGCCTGTATTCCCTATCGACTATGTGTGTCATTACCTGAGGGTTGTAGAAATGAAGAAAAGACATAATTACGGTAAATGCGGTGGTATTCTATGTCAGGTAAATGTACATTCGTCGATTGAGGTCTTGTTTGGTGTCTGTTGAATGCAGTCTTCTTTGTGCTTTTGCTCATAAGGTGCGAGCAAAGCTGTCAATGTCCATAGATTTACAAAAGTGTTGGGCTAGCGTAATTTTAAAATTTCTAGGGAAACTGGGGATCCATGGCATAGTTCATCAAAAATCTGTGTATTAGGTTGTCAAAACTTCTTCTTTAATCCATCTGTTGTCTGTATATCGGCTCATCAAATTCCTCGTCCAAGTGGGTCTTTTTACCTTGGAGGAAACGGAAAAACAGGTGAAAGAAACGGACCGTAGAAATCGCATTTTCATCACATCATTGTTTCTACATTTGGGTCATAAATCAAGTCCATTGGAATTACAGTTTCCTCACTCCTTAAACTCATTACCCTAGTACGACGATTGCACCTCATTAAAGCCTGACCGCACCTAAATATCAAACCAATTGATATGACAACACCTAAGATACATAGGAGAAACTTCCCAACATCCATTATAACTCCTTGGGCCCATTCTCCTAAACCGGAGAACCAATTTCGCGGGTTCAACCATGACACCCAACCAGTCAGCTCATTACTCACAGCAGCAAGGGTGAGATTGTGTCTTCTGCGAAATTCCCACTTTAGTTGGAGAATATCGTCCATCTTTTGGTCTATGACCTCGACCGGGTCCTCGGTGCTATTCGTAATATATGTGCAACATTTCACGCCGTATTGTGTTGCCAGTGTGACACAATATCCGCCTGTTACTGCTGTGAGGTAATTAAGATCCATTCTATGCTGGACTAGTTCTGTTTTGTAAGCCTGAAGTTCCCTTCCAGTATACCTAAACGTGTCATCATACATTTCAGTGATATTATCTAACAAATTGGCGAGCGCAGAAATGTATTTATAATTCAACACTCCTCTAGCGGTGTGAGTGATATCTAACGCGATTAAGAATTGAATCCCGGTGGATTCACTGATCATGTCAGAGGCCGGGTGCTCTGTTCTTTCTATCAGGTGCCGTTTAACGATGTGCTCGTAATGAGTATGAGTGTAAGGAGTTTGGGCAACACGGTGTATGTCTTTCATTTTGTCATGTGATACAGTCATTACTTCAGGCAGTACTTTTCTAATATAACACAATCCTTCAGAGTTTGGGGCAAGCCACTTATACGCCTTTCTCCCGCATATGAAATATGCATCATCGGGGAGAACATATGGGACGGAGTAGGACATAACCATATTACACACCTTCCATGTGAAATCTCCTAACCCTAATCCTTCCATCTGCTTAGTACACGTATCAGGTTGTACGATATGTGCACAGTATCCTGGTGATACCTCTCCAACTCTCGTAATCCTATTTCCTAAGGTATACCTATACCGGAAAGATTTTCCTCTACTGGCTATGTGGCGTATAAGCTCTGTATCTGTAGGCATTCTATCTGCTCTATGCGAAAAGGTCATGGTCTGATTACTCCATGACACTTCCCAATTTCCCGGCTTTCGGGGATTGGAGATGTTAAAACATAATAGGGACCTATCCACATGGTATTGGTGGAGCTTCAAACTAGGAGGGCTGGAGATATTAAACCTCCTGTCCACCGGTCTCCCACCACTTAACTCAAGTACCTCCCCTAACGTTAAAGGGAATGGTACTAGCCCTGATTTGCTATGACCTTGAGGTACTTGAGAGCATACCCAACAATCTGTTTTATTTAACACACTACCCACTAAGGAGTGATAGTCACTCAATGGATGCCGGTCCATATGGATATTAAAACTGGATTGGCATTTCTTTATGCACCCATCCTCAATGACATTGTTACAAAGCCGACAGATACAGTTTTCTTCAGCTAACAATCCTTCACAATTCCTTCTATGGTCAATGCTATCGGATCGTTTTCTGATACTCGCCTTTACTTGTTGGTTAAGTTGTTCTTGGAAAACTACGCCTCCATTTCTGTCATCAGAACCCATTCCAGAACCTCTCTCGAACTCCATGGTACTCTCGCCGGAACAGACTGCTCTGGTCAACATCATGGTCAACAGGAAAATCCGGATCACAGTCTCTTGGGGCAAGTCCATCTTGTAGGAGGAAACGGAGAAGAATGAGAAGGGGGAAAAAAATAATTTGAGGGAGAGGGGATGGGAAGTTGGAGAAAAACAATAAAAGGGAACAGGGGATTGACAACTGCTTTTGATCTTGTGGTTCTCGATGCTCAGGTGCCGCCTTAGTCCTCCTGGAACAGACACTCTAGTGATACAACCTCTACCGTCTGTTCCTTATCACAGAACTTCTCTGGATCAACGACCTTCTTACAGTGGGACGAATGAACCCAAGTCTCTCTCTCAGCAACCTTCAATGCTGTAGTGCTAGTCAATAAGACCTGGTATGGTCCTTCCCATCTGTCAATAAGGCAACCTGAGCATAGAAAATTCCGTATCATTACATAATCCCCAGGTTCAATGTCATGACAATTACTATCTGGTAAGTCAGGAATCACTAACTTCAGATTATCATTTTGATTCCTTAACTGTTTACTCATGTTAATCAAGTATTTTACAGTCACTTCATTGTTACACTTCAAATCATCCTGAGGGTTAATCATAACATGCGGTTGTCGACCAAACAAGATTTCAAAGGGAGACAGATTAAGAGGGGACCTGGGAGTGGTTCTGATGCTGTACAGTACAATGGGTAAAGCTTCTGGCCATGTCAATCCTGTCTCTGCCATCACTTTACTCAGTTTATTTTTAATAGTGCTGTTCACTCTTTCCACTTTCGCACTCGCCTGTGGACGGTATGGAGTGTGCAGCTTGCTATCAATTCCCATCAATTTACACATTCCTTGGAAGACATCACCTGTAAAATGGGTACCCCTATCACTTTCGATAATTCTAGGGATACCATATCTACATACAAATTCCTGCACAATTTTCTTAGCAGTAAACATAGCGGTATTTGTGGCCGCCGGAAATGCTTCGACCCAATTTGAGAAAACATCTATACAAACAAGTACATATTTCAAATTTCGACAAGGGGGTAATTGAATAAAGTCAATCTGTATTACCTGGAAAGGGCCGCCGGCAGGTGGGATATGGGATGGTTCTATTGGTATTGTTTTTCCGATGTTCTTTCTCAGACAGGTAAGGCATGACATTGCTCTTTTACTCGCATGAGATGAAAATCCTGGGGCACACCAATATGCTCTTACCAACTTGCACATCCCTTCCCTGCCCAGATGAGTCAGCCCGTGAGCTGCCTCAGCTAAACATGGAAGGTATGCTCTGGGGGCCACCGGTTTACCTTGTCCATCCGTCCAGAGTCCTGAGGACTCCTGGCCATATCCCTTTGCCTTCCAGACTGCCTTTTCCTGTGTGGAACACAAATTTTGCATCTCACACAACTTCTGTGTGTTGATGGTATTAAATACCATCAGTTGTGTGGTGTCTGTCTGTCTGGGGGTAGCAGCTGCTAATTTAGCAGCTTCGTCTGCTCGGCTGTTACCAAGTGATACTGGGTCTTGGCTATATGTATGTGCTTTACATTTGATAACAGCCACTCTGTCGGGTTCCTGTATCGCTGTTAGAAGCCTTTTTATGTGAGCTGCATGCGCTACCGGTGTACCAGCTGCCGTCATGAAATTTCTGAGGCGCCATAGGGCTCCGAAATCATGGACTACCCCGAATGCGTATCTAGAATCGGTGTAGATATTGGCTGATTTGCCCTTAGCCAATTCACATGCTCTGGTTAGGGCGACCAGTTCAGCAACCTGGGCTGAGTGAGGTGGGCCTAGCGGTTCCGCTTCTATGGTGCCTTGGTCATCTACGACTGCGTATCCAGTACACAAGTCTCCCGAGTCTGACTGTCTATGACAACTACCGTCCGTGTAGAACGTAAGTTCTGCATCTTCCAGTGGGTTGTCACTGATGTCAGGCCTTGCGGTAAAATTTTGGGTCAAATATTCCATACAATCATGAGTGTCTTCCTTTGTATTAAATTCTCCTTCCCCACCACTCTCATCCTCCACCCTTTGTGCCTGTCCAGGCACACCTGGGAGATATGTTGCCGGATTTAATGCACTGCATCTCCTTATGGTGATGTTTACGGGGGCCATTAGTGCCAATTCCCATCTTGTAAACCGCGCTGATGAGACGTGTCTGGTTTGGGCAGAATTTAACAAGGCTGACACTGCATGTGGTGTATGAATTGTGAGGTTGTGACCTAGCACGACGTCTTCGCTTTTCGTTACTAGCAATGCTATCGCAGCAACGCTTCGCAAGCATGTGGGGAGGGATCGCGCTACCGTATCTAGCTGAGCGCTGTAATATGCTACTGGCCTGCTGGCATCACCGTGCTTTTGGGTTAGTACGCCTGCCGCGCAACCAGCACTTTCTGTTCCGTATAGTTCAAAGGGTTTCCCATAGTCTGGCATACCCAATGCTGGTGCCTGCGTTAGGCACTGTTTAAGTCTCTCAAATGCTGTCTCAGACTCGTCTGTATGCGAAATCCGATCAGGTTTGTTTGAGGAGACCATTTCCTGCAAGGGTAACGCTAGGATGGAAAACCCTGGGATCCAGTTACGGCAATACCCACACATTCCTAAAAATGTTCTGATCTGTTGCTGGGTTTGTGGCAGAGTCATGTCTCTAATTGCTTGAATTCTATCAGCGGTCAGGTGTCTCAGTCCTTGTGTTAGACAGTGTCCCAAATATTTTACCTTAGTTTGGCATAATTGCAACTTGTCTTTGGAAACCTTGTGTCCTGTGTCTGAAAGATGAAACAGGAGCTGTTTCGTATCCTTCAGGGATGCTTCCAATGAATCAGAACACAGTAGTAGATCATCCACGTACTGTATTAATACTGATCCACTCACTGGTTGGAAAGACTGTAAACAATCATGCAAAGCCTGAGAAAATATACTTGGGCTATCTATGAATCCTTGTGGTAATCGAGTCCATGTGTATTGGACTCCTCTGTATGTAAATGCAAACAAATATTGACTGTCAGGGTGCAGAGGTACCGAAAAGAAAGCGGAGCAGAGGTCAATAACAGTGAAAAATTTCGCAGTGGGAGGGATTTGCATTAGGATGACAGCTGGATTTGGCACTACGGGGAACTGACTCTCAACTATTTTGTTAATCCCCCTTAGATCCTGCACTAGCCGGTAACCCCTCCCCCCACTCTTTTTAACAAGGAAGATGGGACTATTGGCAGTGCTGGACGTTCTTACCAGAATGCCCTGTTGTAGCAAGCGCTCTATTACGGGATAAACTCCTAACTCCACCTCTGGCTTCAGAGGGTACTGTGGGATTTTTGGAGCTATCCTACCATCTTTTACTTGTACAACTACCGGAGCTACGTTTGCCATTAATCCAGTGTCCTGTCCATCTTTTGTCCAAAGTGACTCTGGTATCTGAGATGTCATTTCTTATACCTGGGAGGGAGTCCTATTTGTCATAATGGTATGTGACATTAATTTTGACGGGGAGTCTAACATGTCTCGCACTTCCTGAGCGTGATTCTCAGGTATGTCCAAGAATACACCTTCAGGAGTACAATAAATGACGCACCCCATTTTACACAGTAAGTCTCTTCCCAGGAGATTAGTCGGTGCCGATGCAGCCAGCAGAAAGGAATGCTTGATATGTAAAGGCCCTACTGTAATCTCGGCTGGTTTGCTAACAGGGTAGTGCTGGACTACTCCCGTTACCCCTATGGCTGGAATTGTCTTACCAGTGGTTCTCATGCCCACTGTCGAATTTATCACTGATTTGGCCGCCCCTGTGTCTACAAGAAAGTTTAATGATTTACCAGCTACATTGATTGCAATTTCTGGTTCACTTCCAAGGCTTGCAATCAATTTTACTGGCTGCAGATTACAGGTATGGCCACACCCCTATTGGGTATGGTGACCTCCCTGAATCCCGCTGGCAGCAACTACTTGTGAGGGAGTTAGCTGGGAACTACCAGAGGTTTGCCAATCTCTATTTGGGGGGTATCTTTTTGTTTCCCCTGCATGTGGCTCATAACTCCGTTTCTGCGGACCCTGCTCCCAATGTCGTGTGTCGTGTCGTTGTCTAGGGGGTTGATAAGATTTTTGTACATTTCTCGATCTACAGTCTCGTGCAAAGTGTCCCTGTTTGTGACAAAAATAACATGTTACCACATTTGACTTACCCACAGGGTTTGGTGATGTTAACACAGGCTGTTTTGTGATCAGGGCCTGTATACTTACTGCCATTAACTTATCACTTTGTTGTTCCCTGTGTCTGGTGATGTTCCTATCGTGATCAATAGCAGCCTCTCTCAAAGTAGCCACAGACAGACCTCGCCAACATGGTTGTGTGGTCTGTACCCTAGTCTTTAATGATTCTTTTAAACCATCCATCAGTACCGATACTGCTACTTCTCGATGGTTTATGTTTGTTTTAATGTCCTCTATGCCTGTGTATTTTGCCATTTCTGATAATGCTCTGTGAAAATACTCTGCAGCTGTTTCTGACTCCTTCTGTTTAATGGAGAATATTTTGTTCCATTTAACTACGGCTGGGAAATACTCCTTTAACTGTAAGCTTATTCTTTTTACATTGTCTTTGTTGTACACATCTGTAAGAGGTACATCCTGATCTAATCCACAGTCAGCTAAAAATTGAGTTGCGTCAACATTGGAGGGTAAACATGCTCTCAGCAATATCTGCCAGTCTTTGTTGTTGGGCTCTACAGTGTTACCTAGGTCTCTGATGTATTTTTGGCTGGCAACTAAGTCTTTTCTAGGGTCAGGGAATTCAGACACTATGGTCCTTAATTCCATTCTGGAAAATGGGCTATACATGGCAATGTTCCTCACAGGGGTGACTCCTGATGTGTCAGTTTTCCCATTTGGAACAGCTATTACCCTAACAGGATTAACTCTAACAATATCACTCTGTGTGGGTTCTACAGCCTGTGGTGAAATGGCTTCAGCATAGTGTATGGTGCCGTACTTACCTGTAGATACGACCTCACCTATCCCTCCGCTAGGGGCCCTTGTTACTAATCTCGTGGGTGGAGCTGTGCCTACTGTGGTCTCTGCTATGGTGGCTGCTAGAGAGAGCGCTGAAATTGTTGCCGATTCGTCTTCTTGATCACACTCCTGAGGAAAGTTCAAAACAGGGTACAACTTGCACGGGTTAATACTTGCATTGGTTAATTGGTTAACATTATCTTTAACATTTACACAGTTGCTAAGTGTTTGTGTGTTACACCTTAGTGCGTCATTCTCCGCAACCAATTTCTCTCCCGATATATATGGTGGCGGTGGGGCCGTGGCTATCAGTTTTCTGATTGAGCCAGATCCCGCCGCCTGAGCCAATCCTCTCTGTATGTCACCCTCCTGTTGCCACAACTGCAAATAATCATAATGCTTGATTCGTCTCTTTGCTGATTTAATGAGACATATCCTTCTCCTTAAATTCGTTAACACTTCTGTGCTGAAGCTACCTACTCTTGGGAATTTCTCCCCGTCATGTACCGTCATTCTCTCCCATTCATCACATAAAACCTCTGTGTGTGAACCGTATTTTTCACACATCACGTACCTTGCCGACCCAACTGGTCGGTTCACTGAATCAACCCGAACCGAGGTTGATCGCCCCCTACCTGAACAAGTGGCCCCCATAGTTCGAAGGTGTTGCTTTATTCAGCCAACCCTTACGCAAACCAAAATGTTCAAAATAGGCTGACGGTGGCGGTTTACCGAGTACCCCACTCACTCGCCCACGCCGACCAATACGACCTGATCACACCGATATGGTGCTGGCGTACTCGACCCAGGGCCCCTGCGACCTGAACCTCTATTTACTGGAACCTGTGAGGGTGATCCGAAGAACACTTACTCTTTCCAGTAACTATTGGTTGTTGGATAGTTCCTGAGTGAGCAGCGAACTTCCCTTAAAATAAAAAAAATTACACAAATCACGTTAGAATGTACAAATAGCGTTTATGACCTTCGTACACAAATAGTACCGGTCAGGTTTACTAATGTACACAATTACGTGCGGTACAATCGTTCAGCACATAAGCAACTAATCTTATGTACGGAGCGACCAGTGGAATCGAAAATTGCGGCTGCGAATTCCTTCAGCCAGAGCTTGTATGGCCTATATGGGTGTTGCACCAACCCTTTCTTGGTGTTGTGCCTGTGGACTGTATAGCGGACTTCCTTGTCTGCTGTACCTGAACCTGTTGGTCTGCTATGACCTCCTGGTCTGTTACAGTATGACCTCCTGGTCTGCTACACTCTAATGCTCAAATTGTATGTTTTAACCAGGGATGCCTCCCTAGCCACCATGTACGTCACTTACACGCATGTACCTCACGAGAACTCGACTTTTCTTGTGGTTCAACCTGTAAAATTGTATACAACACACTCACTCACCACATGTACACTTTTGTTTCTATTTCTATTTCTGCACAGAAATTTCTCTTTAGACCAGATGTGTTACAAATTAGGAGAAGGATCTATTAATTTAAATTTCGAATTTAAAATAAATTTGTGCGATTTATCGCCTTGCGTTATTTACCGCGTTGCGCTATTTATCGCGTTGAGAAGCGAAAAAAAACTTGTGATTTGAGTTACATGGGCGTACCCGGACGCTCCGCTGCGTGATATACGCTGCGTGCGTCGGCCTTTGGTTTGCGTACGCAAGTCTCAGTCCTTTGTTAGAGACACGTGTACGCAAAATAAAGATCCACCGTAACACAATTTATACGTTTATCAATGTAGATGATCCTTGATCATCTACCGCGCACCACACTGACTTCGCCTTGTCTCTCAGGCAGAGCTGTGTGTTTGTCTATACTTTAACTATATTACCTTTTACTTTTACACTTTGAAATAGCGGCAAATCTCTCTTAGCACGTTTATCAACTATATAATAGCAAACAGGAGAGTGATATACGAAAATACACGAATGAAAAGAAATGCAGATATGCGTGCGTGTGTACGCAAGACAGAAAAATAAACAGTTTTAAAAGAGACTAGCGTGTTGTTCTTACCTCCGGTTCCCGGATTCCTTCAGCACCCTTTACTAAGAGAAGCAGACGCTTATCCAAACAGCACTACGAGGAATATGATCTCCCGCCCTTTGCTGCTGGATAATGTCTGCTGTAATTACCTAGTGCAGATATGTGAAGGACAGGACGAGCCCGCAATTGTTAAAGCAGATTATTTATCTTATATAATACCCTTTATGAGGTCTAAGAACACTGTACGCTAACTACGTATGAAGTACCGTAAGGGTACGCACGTTGCGTAACAATCGCTTAGCCGTGGTCGAGACGCTCAAGCGTTACGTTCGCTCACGGCCAAGAGATCCCTGGCAGGCACGCTATTGGCTGCCGAATACCGTAATGATTCGCTATAGCGATGCGACCGCTCGAGACCACGAGGAGATCACCAGCGGCGCATACGCTCACAATGTAAAACCTTTATATCTAAACCATAAACAGTGTATTATGCAGTTAACCCTTTGTGTAGTGATATGGTGTAAATGCAACACAGTATAACCTTACTAGCTTAAAAGCAGTTTGAGAGTCACCGACGCTCTGAGAATACTTAACTCTATAAGAAATACACAGATACCTGGGCTTAGGGTCCAACGCCTAATATATATATATTTTGAATGATATACTTGCAAAAGAATTAATACAAATACAAATCATACACTACAATATAACATAGACTAACTAACCAGGTAACTACACAGTAAATACAATACAATTAAGTTTAAGAGAAAAATGAGAGAAAGAGAAGAGAGAAAGATATGGCCCATAATAACAAGAGAGAAACAGTATGATTACGGAGAAAAACTTACGCACAAAGGAAACGATCGCATGCGCCTCTGGACATTCAGCTCCCGATTTTCAGCAATGATAACCGTTGAAGAGTGAGAGTTGGATGTGATCGGCCTTTCTATTTATGCCCCACACACAATGCAATTCAATGGTCCCTACAATCTCATTGTTCATTGGACACAGGAATTCCTCCTCGCATTATAACAAAAGGTCATAGGTTGATTCATACAGGTGGGCTGTGACTATTTCCAACAGCTCAGGTGGGAGGGAAACTGGGTTTCCCGCCGCATGGGTAATAAAGTGCAAATAAAGTAAATGTTCATAAACTTCTTATGTCCATAACTATTCGCACGAGCGATTGATCTGCTTCAAACCAACACCGGAATATTTCTAATTAAATATTCTTCCGATGGATACTAAACACCACTGTATTACTACTGTCTGACCCTTCGTATCAAACAAAGAGGGATTTCTCTGTTCATGAACATTCTATATTAACCAAACTTTCAGAATCTATCAAAGGGACCATGATCTAAAAAATACATTATATAGTGAAAATATGTAATGATTGAATCGCACGCTACGATCACATAAACTCTACCGTAAATACGCATACCGTGCGCCTGCGGGTGCCCGCGACTGTGAGTATGCGCACGTACGGGAGAGCGTACGCATGCGCAGCACGGACCTGTGTGAGGTGCAAATATGGTAGTGTGCATAGAGATATTTTTCTGACTTTGACACTCTGTACTCGGTTGGTTCCCCATCTATTCCTATTGTGATCTGCTGCTGTCTGCACTATGGCTCAGGGCTCGGTTGATTCCCCATCTATCCCTATTGTGATCTACTGCTGTCTGCACTATGGCTCTGGGTTCGGTTGGTTCCCCATCTATCCCTATTGTGATTTACTGCTGTCTGTGCTATGGCTCAGTGCTCGGTTAGTTCCCCATCGATCCCTATTGTGATCTGCTGCTGTCTGCACTACGACTCTGTGCTTGTTTGGTTCCCCATCTACCCTTGTGATCTGCTGCTGTCTGCACTACAGCTCTGGGCTCGGTTGGTTCCCCATCTACCCTTATTGTGATCTGCTGCTGTCTGCACTACGGCTCTGGGCTTGGTTGGTTCCCAGACTACCCTTATTGTGCTCTATTGCTGTCTGCACTACGGCTCTGGGCTTGGTTGGCTCCCCATCTACCCCTATTGTGATCTGCTGCTGTCTGCACCTTGGCTCTGGGCTTGGTTGGTTCCCCATCTACCCCTATTGTGATCTACTGCTGTCTGCACTACCACTCTGGGCTCAGTTTATTCCCCATCTACCCCTATTGTGATCTTCTACTGTCTGCACTATGGCTCTGGGCATGGTTGGTTCCCCATTTACCCCTATTGTGATCTACCGCTGACTGCACTGCGGCTGTGGGCTTGGTTAGTTCCCCATCTACCCCTATTGTGATCTACTGCTGTCTGCACTACGACTCTGGCCATGGTTAGTTCCCCATCTACCCCTATTGTGATCTACTGCTGTCTGCACTACGGCTCTGGCCATGGTTAGTTCCCCATCTACCCCTATTGTGATCTACTGCTGCCTGCGCAACGGCTTTGGGCTCGGTTGGTTCTCCATCTATCCCTATTGTGATCTGCTGCTGTCTGCACTATGGCTCTGATAGAACTGCCTGCTAAAGACAGATACAACTACCAGCTGAAAAGTTAATTTGGGTTTGAATACTTTTTTATGCCAGGACTGTTAATAAGAAAATTCCAGTCTTTCTAACTATATATATATAGTTCATTTACCGGAAAAATAGCCATATAATGATATAATACAGTTCTGGAATTTGAGTAACAGCAGAATGCACAATCACACAGAGACTTTGCCCTTCTCTGCTTAAAAGGTTCAAGTGCTCGTTTTACCAGCCGGCTGCAGCGATTCCTCTCCCCAGGGAAAGTTGTCCCACGCAGGAATCAGACGATCACCACAAAGAGGTCATAGGAAGTAAAATAACATATTTCTTCTCTGACCAAAGATATCAGAGTATTGCAGTTATATCTGGGTCCCATTCTAGCTGTGGGAGTCCTCACTTTGCAAACGGTTTATTATTTCCTAGAAGAGAACCGATGTGGTTCCTAGTTCTTCATGTTCTGGATCGTATCACTTCCTTCTTGTGGAGCAAAAAGGAGCCCTCGCAACAGCAGAGGAACTGGTAACCCTAATACAGAATTAGTAGAATGACCATTTAATATTATAAAATTACTTTACAGGGATTTAATTGTTACTGATTTCTTTACAGTGACCATCTGAAGACTGCAGACTGTGCTTGTACGGTGCTTCCTCTCTTTTCTGGACTTATAAATAATTTGGAGCAAATCCAGATAAAAGTTGGTGTGATACGAGGGTATGAAGGCCGTTTTCTTTTTTTGCAGAGTGGGCAAACGCTGTCTGCTATTGCATGCAGGACACAAACACTGTGCAGCTTCATTTTTACTCCGCCATTTAGAGATGAGCTAGGACATCCTCTCCCCCCCCCCTTACAACTCACACATCAGTGTCTGGACATATGTATGGCTGGCTGTATGAATTGTGAATACATCATAGGCTGTGATTGGCTGAGTGATGCAAGAGACCTCTCCTGATTAGCTGCCCGGCTACTAGCTAGCCAGACATACCAGAGCCTCATTCATTTTGCATTGCATGCTCCTCGGGGGCGGTCCATCCATTCACTACAAGTTATTATTGGTTCCCCCCCCCCCCATGGAATACAGAATTCCCATTGGAAAATGAAAGAAAGCGAAAGCTTATGGGTCAACATTTATTATGGTGCTAACATGAAATTATCAGTTGTGGGATCCTGAATTTATTATTTATAACGGGACTATGCACTTAGTATTTATTCTGGAACTGTCACTGATTACTATGCAGGTATGCATTCATTATTTATCACAGGAGCAATAGTTCTTATTTTTATAATGTGTACAACATTTATAATGCACACTTGTGACCCTGCAGATTCTACCACCGGCACCAGGCAATACCTGTCATGGATACACTAAAGGTATGTGGACCCCCCCCCCAAATGGCTCCCACTGCAGCAACAAGACTGGGCACTGGGGAGGGGATATGTAGGTGGTGGAGGGAGAGGACGAGGGCGGGCTGTAGTCACCTAGCAACTGCCGACTCCCTTTTACTAGTTGTTCCATTATAAATTAGTGAACCTGTTGTTCAAAGATACAGTGGAATGAATTAAGATGTTCTTGTTACCTATTAAATAACTTACTCTGCAACATACTGCCAGGTGACTGCTGCTGAAGGGGAGGTGTATCAAACCTTGGAGAGAGATAAAATGGCATTGATTGCTTTGGGCAACGTCTCCATGTTCTGTCTCTCCAAGGTTTGATGCACCTCCTCCGTCATGTCCTATGCTTCACGAAAAAGAAAATAAATAAGATGTTCTGAATGTCTTTTATAGATCAAAGTAAAAGTTGTAGTCAAGAATTCTTTTAATACATTCATTTTGTTTGAGTCCAAAAGTCTGTGCTTGTTGACCCAAATCTATCCTTTGAAGTGGAGCATTTATTCCTGTATGCCAGTGGGGAATGATCTGTATTCAAAAGCATCCTTCACCATGCAAGCGAAAGTACCCACTGGTGATCAGCAGTAGACGGAACCATGGTCCTGGTTTGACTTTTGCTGACATATCTATATATGCGTCTATATATCGTGAATGCTTCAGAACTTACTAAGGTGCAAATTACATGTACTTAGAACTGCAAATCCTTTGTTTTTATTCTGTACTATGATGTCCGGTTTGATATATGATAGAGGATAAACCTTCCCCCCATCTTGGCCACCATGCTACGATAACAAAACACGGATTTGTAATATGCAACGCTGCCAGCTGCACTCAGTCATCTGTAAGCATGGAGGGAACGCATAGACACTTCATCCTGAGGCCAAAAGGCATCTCGTTTCCTAAGCATCCTCCAGCAGTCTGTAAAAAGAAACATTTATTGGCAAGCCGCTTTGTTGAAAGTCTATCATAAGTTGTCTCCTCCATTTACTCCCAGCCCCGCATACGATTTCCTGGCTTATTCCACAATCTCCATCTATGGTCACAGAAAATGAGCCAGGAACGGAGAGAAACGATGATCTATTCACACCAGGGTGATTACTGAGGATCTTCTTTGTTGCCTTCAGTTGTCAGCTTTGAGATGCACATACCGCCGTAGGCGGAATCTCGTTGTGGAAGTGTATACGTATTTACATTGCCCAGTTGGAAGCACAAAGTGACATCAAAGTAACTCACAGCGCTAGGTGGGGTCTGGGGTTGTTGGGTGATTCAACACTTGTTGGGTTCAAATGGTTTTGATGTTCCTGCTAAAAACTTTTTGTGAAACGTTGATGCTTGGGGATTGATGTTGCAATTGGGCGATTTCCCTACTTCTTATGGCGGATTAAAGAGAGATGGCGGGGGCTAACTAAATACTTTACCTACATGGGTCAAGCCTGGGTAACCCTATAAAGAACTTGGCTGTTGACTTTATCTCCTCTTTCATTGTCTTAGGGCTTTACATAATTCTTTTTAAATGCTGAACCTCATTTACTACGTACATCAGGTTTAATTCAGACCTGATCGCAGCAGCAAATTTGTGCTCTAATGGGCAAAACCATGCCGCACTGCAGGCGGGGCAGATGTAACATGTGCAGAGAGAGTTGGATTTGGGTGGGGTGTGTTCAAACTGAAATCTAAATTGCAGTGTAAAAATAAAGCAGCCAGTATTTACCCTGCACAGAAACAATATAACCCACCCAAATCTAACTCTCTCTGCACATGTTATATCTGCCCCACCTGCAGTGCACATGGTTTTGCCCATTAGAGAACAAATTTACTGCCACGATCAGGTTTGAATTAGGCCCATTATCCATGAGAGTTGGGGGATCCCAGGTATATCTTATAAGGAGATTTGACCTCCGCCAATTCTGAGCTTGTGTAAAACGCAAACCCTTCTGCAGAGTGGGAAATGGTCATGCACCCTATGCAGTGCCAGATATGCCCCATAGATACACATTTTTGCTTTTGAGCTGCTTATATAACACTGGGACCAACATGCAACTGTATGTGTTTAGGTGTGTGTAGATAAGATCAGACCTTGATCTCTAGGCCAACAGCTCCAACCATAAATTGCTTGTGGTTCAACACTATGGTGAAACGCGCTGTGACGTTATATCAATTTTAGGACTTGCAAACTGTGAGAAAAGTGCTTTTCTCTGGCTTATTTCTAGATATAATGGGAATTGGTAAAATAAGGCAATTATGTAATATGAAATCTCTGTTCTTTTTTCTCTACAATTGGAATGCGTTGTAACGTATCAGGGCACGCTTTCCACTGTAAAATACACATATTATTTAATGACCATAATACCCCAAAAGTGTCTCTACCATCTTGTATCCTATTTGGTACCACTGAATAATAATTGCAAGATGTCCTACAATCTTATGTTATTATTTAATTAATACAGTTGGAAATATAGCAGAAACTATTAACTATTTTCTGACAATGTATTTGGGAGGTCATTCCGAGTCGTTCGCTCGGAAAATTTCTTCGCATCGCAGCGTTTTTCCGCTTAGTGCGCATGCGCAATGTCCGCACTGCGACTGCGCCAAGTAAATTTGCTATGAAGTTTGGATTTTTACTCACCGCTTTTTCTTCGCTCAGGCGATCGTAGTGTGATTGACAGGAAATGGGTGTTACTGGGCGGAAACAGGCCGTTTTATGGGCGTGTGGGAAAAAACGCTACCGTTTCCGGAAAAAACGCGGGAGTGGCTGGAGAAACGGAGGAGTGTCTGGGCGAACGCTGGGTGTGTTTGTGACGCCAAACCAGGAACGATAAGCACTGAACTGATCGCAGATGCCGAGTAAGTCTGAAGCTACTCTGAAACTGCTACGAGATGTGTAATCGCAATATTGCGAATCTTTCGTTCGCAATTTTAAGAAGCTAAGATTCACTCCCAGTAGGCGGCGGCTTAGCGTGTGCAATACTGCTAAAATCGCCTTGCGAGCGAACAACTCGGAATGAGGGCCTTGGTGTATACAGTATATTATCAGAGTTACAAAGTCTTTCAGCTGTGTCCTAATTGGCGATCACTACTGATTAGCCAATACAATTCAACATTTCAGTCTGGTTTGGAACTTTTTTCTTTCTAAATAAACCACACGCAGAAGTGGTGAAACGCGCTAAGATTTACAGTCTGACAATGGGGGTAATTCAGAACTGATTGCTGGGCAGCAATATTTGCAGCCCTGCGATCGGATAGTCGCTGCCTACAGGGGACTGTATTTTCACTGTGCAAGTGTGCGAACGCATGTGTAGCAGAGCTGCACAAACAGATCTTGTGCAGTCTCTGCGCAACCCAGGACTTACTCAGCCGCTGCGATCACTTCAGCCTGTCTGGGACCGGAATTGACGTCAGGAACCCTCCCTGCAAACGCTGGGACACGCCTGCGTTTTTCCAACCACTCCCAGAAAACGGTCAGTTGCCACCCACAAACGCCTTCTTCCTGTCAATCTCCTTACGATTGCTGGTGCATTCGGAATTTACACAACATCCCGTCGCTGCCTGGCAATCCCCATTGCTGTAGTCCGTCGCGCCTGCGCATTGCGGTGCATACGCATGCGCAGTTCAGACCTGATAGCCCACTGTGCGTTTTCGCACAGCACCGATCAGGTCTGAATTAGCCCCACTGTACATGAGAATAGCGAGGCAGCCAGAAGACGTTAAAGCACTTTATCTCTGCAGATCGGTGATCTGAAAATTATAATCAGGACAATATTGGGACTTTTCAACTGATATTTTCCTATATGCTGATTCAGGCGCAGATCCACAGCCACAGATGCCAGGATTAGAGAAATTTCAGAGCAGACCATAGGCTGTAGCAAGTGTTAATGGTTCACGGAATGGTGCACTGATTGTGGAGTGATCAAAACCACCGTCGAGGTCTGATTACTGTCTGTACAATAAATAGGACTGATCATTCCTTATAGACTGGATACATTGATTCACTATCAATGAATTGCAGTTGTTTATGAATGTTCTTTTTATATGTCATATCTATTTGTCATTATGTGCGCCGGATTGCATCTTAGCCATAGTATATACGGAGCTATTACAGTATTTATTGTTCTTAAGTGTTTTACTACCAGCGTGATGATATTATGATTTCATGCACTCGGTGTCTGCAATTTAATTGCTGTTTTTAGAAAAGGAAAGTGTCTGCTTAGCGCTGCCAAATTCCTCCTTCTACGGAGACACAAAACAGGTTGGTAGGGGGGGCGGTGGTGGTGGGGAAGGGGGCACATTTTATAGAGCGCAGCAGGAAAGGATACGGAAGGTAGGCATGATGGGATAGCACATATATTGCTAAGGTGGGCAGAATATGGGCACATGGGGCTGAGGCATGGTTGCGTGCAAGTCGGTATTGCTCCCACATTGTGTACACTGAAATAAATGAATATATTAGCCAGATAGTCGTCATCATCATTATTATTTGATTGGTGAGCGCCCTCTTCAGGGGCAAATGCAGGATTTCTAGAGGGGGGTTTCCAAAGCTAATCCACAATCTCCCACTCTGCGGAACATTGGAGCAAGTGCGGGAGTCTGGGGAAGCTGTAGAAGAACCCAGTAAGGACCCTGGATATTGGTCTTTTTATACACTGGACACTGTATGGAATACTGTATTTATATTTAACACTATAGATAGTATATAGTATATAGGATGTATCAAACATATTTAACTGACATAAATAAAATGAGTGGTCAGGAAAAGGTTAAACATCCCATAATAAATAAAAACACAAACATAATAGAACCAGTAGAGATAGAATTGCAATTTCTAAGAGCACATTCTCCCGCCTAATAAGGCTCCTGTCTCTTCTTCCTGGAAGCTACTCTCTGGTCCAGTGCACTGACTGAGGACTCAGGGGGGTCATTCTGACCCGATCGCACGCTGCAGTTTATCACAGCGGTGCGATCGGGTCAGAACTGCGCATGGCCTAAGGCCGTCGGGCCGCTATGATCACCTCTGCCTGATTGACAGGCAGAGGCGGTCGCTGGGCGGGGGGCGAATGGCGGCGTTTGGCCGCCGTTTTATAGGCGCGGTCCGGGCAGTGCAGACGCAGCCGGACCGAACAGGGGGCGGGCCGCAGCGGCTGTGGGCCGGGGAGCGATTAGTAGCTTCCGGCCAGCATGCTAAAGCTGCGCTGGTCGGGAGCTACTCTTGAAGGGCAAAGGCATCGCCGCTGTGCGATGCCTTTGCACTTCTGCAGGGAAGGGGGGTCGGCACTGACATGTGGGGCGGACTAGCCCCGTGCTGGGCGTCCCCGCACATGTCAGTGTGTGAATGATCGTAGCTGTGCTAAATTTAGCACAGCTATGATCGTCTCGGAATGACCCCCCTCAGGGCCTAAATCAGACCTGATCGTAGATGTGCTAAATTTAGCACATCTACGATCAGTTTCACAGACATGCGGGGGGCCGCCCAGCACAGGGCTAGTCCGCCCCGCATATCACGCCCTCCCTTCCCGCAGTAGTACAAAAGCATCACACAGCGGCGATGCCTTTGTACTTCACAAGTAGCTCCCCGGCAACGCAGCTCCTGCGCGCTGGCAGGGAGCTACCCGTCGCTGTGCTGGTCGCAACGGCTGCGTGTGACATCACGCAGCCGCTGCAGTAATTCCCACCATGGCCCTAACTGTGTGGAGTCTGTATGTTCTCCCACAATCCAAAAGTATACTGGTAGGTTAATTGTCTCACAACAAAAATTAACCCTAGTATGAATGTGTGCGTGTATACATGTGATAGGGAATATAGATTGTAAGCTCCACTGGGGCAGGGACTGATGTGAATGGGCAAATATTCTCTGTACAGCGCTGCGGAATATGTGTGCGCTATATAAATAACTGGTAATAAATAATCGTATTATAAACTATTGCTATTGTCATAATTTGAGACGCTGGCTGAATAGTATAGATCCCGACTTCTAGCGCAGACAACCAATCTCAGTTACCCAATGTGTGATAGTATGGACACGCCCATGCCACTCCCATAACACGCCCATTATGGGGCCAGTACTGCCCCAGATGTCTTCCCTCTTCCTCATCTCGTCTGCCTGCCAGCCCTGGACTATACCAGTAAGCAGCAGAGGTTACACATGGTGCACATGGGCAAATCAAGACTGATGGCAGCTCATAGGGTCCTATTCAGGTTGGAAACTGCGATCGCATCTCAGATATGCGATCGCCTATACCTGATTAACAGGCAAAGGCGTTCACAGGGAGGGTATGCACCCAGGGGCGTTTTGAGAGAGGAGGAGGTCCGTGTTCAGCCTCCTCTGTCGGGCCCCCTCCTCTCTGCCCGGAGCGCTGTAGGGCATGCGCAAATCTCCGGGAAAATGGTGCAGCAGCCATTTTCCCTGAGATTTCTCTACTGCATATGTGCAGAACTCCATAAAAATGGCCGCTGGGCCATTTTCAATGTGTGTTCTAACGGCGCTGCGGATACCGGCGCTGGACTTCGGAGGGGTGAGTATTTTAAAAATGGGTGCAGTGTGTGCGGTGCACCGCATCCTGCATTTGCATTGCTAAGGATCATTGGGGGTAATTCCAAGTTGATCGCAGCAGGAATTTTGTTAGCAGTTGGGCAAAACCATGTGCACTGCAGGGGAGGCAGATATAACATGTGCAGAGAGAGTTAGATTTGGGTGTGGTGAGTTAAATCTGCAATCTAAATTGCAGTGTAAAAATAAAGCAGCCAGTATTTACCCTGCACAGAAACAAAATAACCCACCCAAATCTAACTCTCTCTGCGAATGTTATATCTGCCCTCCTGCAGTGCACATGGGCCCTCATTCCGAGTCGTTCGCTCGGTAATTTTCATCGCATCGCAGTGAAATTCCGCTTAGTACGCATGCGCAATATTCGCACTGCGACTGCGCCAAGTAATTTTACAATGAAGATAGTATTTTTACTCACGGCTTTTTCTTCGCTCCGGCGAACGTAGTGTGATTGACAGGAAATGGGTGTTACTGGGCGGAAACACGGCGTTTTAGGGGCGTGTGGATAAAAACGCTACCGTTTCCGGAAAAAACGCAGGAGTGGCCGGAGAAACGGGGGAGTGTCTGGGCGAACGCTGGGTGTGTTTATGACGTCAAACCAGGAACGACAAGCACTGAACTGATCGCAGATGCCGAGTAAGTCTGAAGCTACTCTGAAACTGCTAAGTAGTTTGTAATCGCAATATTGCGAATACATTGGTCGCAATTTTAAGAAGCTAAGATACACTCCCAGTAGGCGTAGGCTTAGCGTGAGCAACTCTGCTAAATTCGCCTTGCGAGCGATCAACTCGGAATGAGGGCCATGGTTTTGCCCAACTGCTACAAAATTTCCTGCTGCGATCAACTTGGAATTACCCCCATTATGCAAAACTGCTAAGAGCAACTTTACAATTACGATCCAAGCTGAAGAAGGCTCATAGGTTGATTCAGCTCGTTGTGCTGGACATTTGCATTTTGCATAACGTCCACTGCGATCAACAACAAAGGGGGGGAATCTTCATCCCAATGGGAAGATAATTCTGTTTGTGTCATTTATGACACCCGATAGCAATTTACAACCAGCAATATATATTATACAGTATATCATTTATGTATTTTATAAGCTGCCCCTGGATCTCGTTCCCCCGTGCACTGAGGTGACTCAGCTGTAGGACAGTTTTGACTTGATCCAGAGAAGAAACAGGTTTCCGACACCACTGTGCATTTCCAGGGAATACTTTATCCCAACACATGACAGAAGTGACACGGATAAACACAGCCGGCTTCCGCCGCTGTAGTGAGATGAAGCAGAGCCGTCCGGTGAGAGACATGACCACACAATTCACTGTCACTCCTTAAAGTTATACCATGGTGCATTGTATCGCAACATTCTAAAATGTTGTTCAACATGAAGATTTGTACATGGACAAAAGGGGACATATACTAAGCAGTGATAAAAGTGGAGAAGTGAGCCTGTGAAAAAGTTGCCAATGGCAACCAATCAGAATTGACGTAACAATTTATAATTTGCATACTATCAAAGAATACAGAGCAGCTGATTGGTTGCCATGGGCAACTTCTCCACTGGCTCACTTCTCCACTTTTATCACTGCTTAGTACATCTCCCCCTAAGACTGGGATGTACTGTATCATAGATGAGTCTGGAATCCTCTCATTAAACAGCCAGAACGTTAAATGAAGGAAACAATTTATTTTGAATGTCATATACCATAGTGCTCCCAAAAATCCTGCTAATCCAGGTGGATCTGAGGTTTAAATCCCAGAGTAAATGCAAAAACGGGAGCTTGAAAACCATGAATGAACGGGACACCCCCAGGACTTCCTAAGTGTTACGCATACTCGCTAGTGTGCAAAGAAACTCCTCCCAACACTTCTTACCCTCTACGGCACCATGTGATTTTACAATATGACATTCAAAAATATAAAAAAAAATTGCTAACAGTGTAAATAATTCTTAGTAACTCGTTATCGCAGTCTCTTCCCACTTGGGAACAAATGGGCCTCGTTCAGCATCGGTTGCAAATGTTAATTATCGCGCAGTGAGCAATTATGGGCACACTGTGTACACGACTATGCACAATAGAGTGTGCGCGCGCCAAGTCTGGTTTCCGTGTTCGTACCGGGTCTCTGTGAACACAGCAGCGATCGCATTTAGAAAAGATAAAAAGGAGTGGTGCAGGTGTATCAGCGGGATGGGTCCGCAATTTCTGCGCTGCGGGTGTGTACTTGGCAATATATGCAAAACATTGCAGGAATTGCGAATGCATCTACAACACAGGCTAAGCAGCTATTGAGCTACGCAGACTGATGGCATCTGCAAAAGTTCCAATGGTCGCGCGTTTTTAAATTGGCAAAATAACACTTTTCTTTAGGTTTGTATGTTGTTATGTGGTTGCGCATTCTAGCGCAGCGTTGTGTGTAACTTGTTACTATTGTAAGTAACAGGAACATGGGGGCAACAAGCAGTGGTGCAAGTAGAAAAAATGTGTTACAGGTACTGTGTGCGCGCGCCCAAAAATGGGTGTGACCAAATTCCACATGGGGCATGGCCAATGAAAATGGGGGCGTGGTACACATATGGGGGAGGCAGATACACATATGACCCCAATAGTGCCAGATATACGTTGCCCCACAGGGCCAGATACACAAATGCCCCCAGGGTGCCAGATACACATTGCCCCACAGTGCCAGATACACAGTGCCCCACAGTGCCAGATACACAAATGCCCCCAGAGTGCCAGATACACATTGCCCCACAGTGCCAGATACACATTGCCCCACAGTGCCAGATACACATTGCCCCACAGTGCCAGATACACAGTGCCCCACAGTGCCAGATACACAGTGCCCCACAGTGCCAGATACACAATGCCCCACAGTGCCAGATACACAGTGCCCCACAGTGCCAGATACACAGTGCCCCACAGTGCCAGACACATAAATGCCCCCAGAGTGCCAGATACACATTGCTCCACAGTGCCAGATATACATTGCTCCACAGTGCCAGATATACATTGCCCCACAGTGCCAGATACACATTGCTCCACAGTGCCAGATACACATTGCTCCACAGTGCCAGATACACAAATGCCCCCAGAGTGCCAGATATACATTGCTCCACAGTGCCAGATATACATTGCTCCACAGTGCCAGATATACATTGCCCCACAGTGCCAGATACACATTGCCCCACAGTGCCAGATACACATTGCTCCACAGTACCAGATACACAAATGCCCCCAAAGTTCCAGATATACATTGCTCCACAGTGCCAGATATACATTGCCTCACAGTGCCAGATACACAAATGCCCCCAGAGTGCCAGATACACATTGCCCCAGAGTGCCAGATACACATTGCCCCAGAGTGCCAGATACACAAATGCCCCCAGAGTGCCACATACACAAATACCCCCAGAGTGCCAGATATACATTGCCTCACAATGCCAGATATACATTGCCCCACAGTGCCAGATACACAAATGCCCCCAGAGTGCCAGATATACATTGGCTCACAGTGCCAGATACACAAATGCCCCCACAGTGCCAGATACACAAATGCCCCCACAGTGCCAGATATACATTGCTTCACAGTGACAGATACATAAATGCCCCCACAGTGCCAGATATACATTGCCCCACAGTGCCAGATACACAAATGCCCCCAGAGTGCCAGATACAGAGATGCCCCCACAGTGCCAGATATACATTGCCTCACAGTGCCAGATACACAAATGCCCCCACAGTGCCAGGTATACATTGCCCCACAGTGCCAGATACACAAATGCCCCCACAGTGCCAGATATACATTGCCCCCCAGTGCCAGATACAGAAATGCCCCCACAGTGCCAGATATGCCCCCAGTGCCAGATACACGTCCTCCCAGTGCCTGATACAGAAATGCCCCCCCAGTGCCAGATATGCTCCCAGTGACAGCTACAGATATGCCTCCAGTGCCAGGTACACATGCCCCCCCTCTGCCCCTTCCCCTGCTGCTGCTTCCTGTGTGTGAGGGGAGGAGAGCGCAGCGTGCGCCTCTCCTGCCCCTCAGTGTCTACCTTCAATTAGGCGCCGATCCGTGATCATGGGCCAGCGCTGAATTGAAGATAGCAGCGGCGCGGTGAGCAGCAGCAGGGGAGGGAACGGCGGCCCGGCGGCTAAATTCTTAAGGGTACGCCGTACCCACACACTTGCAGCGCTGGAAACAAGAGATTGCTGATGGAGTTATACAGTATTTCTCTAACGTCCTAGTGGATGCTGGGGACTCCGTAAGGACCATGGGGAATAGACAGGCTCCGCAGGAGACATGGGCACTTTAAGAAAGAATTTGGATTCTGGTGTGCTCTGGCTCCTCCCTCTATGACCCTCCTCCAGACCTCAGTTTGAATCTGTGCCCGGACGAGCTGGGTGCTGTTCAGTGAGCTCTCCTGAGCTTGCTGTAAGAAAGTATTTTGTTAGGTTTTTTTATTTTCACGGAGCTCTGCTGGCAACAGACTCCCAGCATCGTGGGACTGAGGGGAGAGAAGCAGCCCTACTCTCTGCAGATAGGTCCTGCTTCTTAGGCTACTGGACACCATTAGCTCCAGAGGGATCATACACAGGATCTCACCCTCGTCGTCCGATCCCGGAGCCGCGCCGCCGTCCCCCTCGCAGAGCCGGAAGACAGAAGCCGGGTGAAAGAAGCAAGAAGACTTCGAAATCGGCGGCAGAAGACTTCAGTCTTCACTGAGGTAGCGCACAGCACTGCAGCTGTGCGCCATTGCTCCCACACTACACCCACATACTCCGGTCACTGTAAGGGTGCAGGGTGCAGGGTGCAGGGGGGGGGGGGGGGGGGCGCCCTGGGCAGCAATTAGGACCTCTTGGCAAAAGTTTGACATATATACAGTTGGGCACTGTATATATGTATGAGCCCCCGCCATAATATTGTACATAAACGCGGGACAGAAGCCTGCCGCTGAGGGGGCGGGGCTTCTTCCTCAGCACTCACCAGCGCCATTTTTTCTCCACAGCTCCACTGAGAGGAAGCTCCCCAGGCTCTCCCCTGCAGATACACGGTAGAAGAGGGTACAAAAGAGAGGGGGGGCACATAATTAGGCGCAAAAATCATTATTACAGCGACTACTGGGTTAACACTAAGTTACTGTGTGATTCCTGGGTTTATAGCGCTGGTGTGTGTGCTGGCATACTCTCTCTGTCTCTCCAAAGGGCCTTGTGGGGGAACTGTCTTCAAAAAGAGCATCCCCTGTGTGTGTGGTGTGTCTGTACGCTTGTGTCGACATGTTTGACGAGGAAGGCTTTGTGGAAACAGAGCGAGAGCAAATGAATGTGGTGGCGCCGACACCTGATTGGATGGATATGTGGAAGGTTTTAAATGATAATGTTAATTCCTTACATAAAAGGTTGGATAAAGCTGAAACCTTAGGACAGTCAGGGTCTCAGCCCGTGCCTGATCCTATGTCGCAGAGGCCGTCAGGGTCTCAGAAGCGCTCCACTATCCCAAATTGTTGACACAGATACCGACATGGATTCTGACTCCAGTGTCGATTACGATGATGCAAAGTTACAGCCTAAATTGGCTAAATCCATCCGTTATATGATTATAGCAATTAAGGATGTGGTTGCACATCACAGAGGAAACCCCAGTCCCTGACAAGAGGGTTCATATGTATGGGGAAAAAAGGCAGGTGGTGACCTTCCCCCCTTCACACGAGCTAAATGAGTTATGTGAAAAGGCTTGGGAATCTCCAAATAAAAAACTGCAGATTTCCAAACGGATGCTTATGGCGTATCCCTTCCCGCCAACGGACAGGTTACGCTGGGAATCCTCCCCTAGGGTGGACAAAGCTTTAACACGCTTATCCAAGAGGGTAGCCGTGCCGTCACAGGCCACCCTAAAAGATGCTGCGGATAGAAAGCAAGAGGGTACCCTGAAGTCCATTTATACACATTCGGGTACCTTACTAAGGCCGGCAATTGCGTCGGCCTGGGTGTGTAGTACTGTAGCAGCATGGACTTGATACCTTAGACAAGGATACTATATTAATGACCCTGGGGCATATAAAAGACGCTGTCCTATATATGAGAGATGCTCAAAGAGACATTAGCCTACTGGGCTCTAGAATAAATGCAATGTCGATTTCTGCCAGAAGGACTGTGGACTCGGCAATGGACAGGTGATGCCGATTCAAAAAGGCACATGGAGGTTTTACCTTACAAGGGTGAGGAATTGTTTGGGGAGGGTCTCTCGGACCTGGTCTCCACAGCTACTGCTGGAAAGTCAAATTTTTTGCCATATGTTTCCTCACAGCCTAAGAAAGCACCGTATTACCAAATGCAGTCCTTTCGGTCACAAAAAGGCAAGAAAGTCCGAGGTGCGTCCTTTCTTGCCAGAGGCAGGGGCAGAGGAAGGAAGCTGCACAACACAGCTAGTTCCCAGGAACAGAAGTCCTCCCCGGCTTCCACTAAATCCACCGCATGACGCTGGGGCTCCACAGGCGGAGCCAGGCCCGGTGGGGGCACGTCTCCGAAAATTTCAGCCACAAGTGGGTTCACTCACAGGTGGATCCCTGGGCAATAGATATTGTGTCTCAGGGATACAAGCTGGAATTCGAAGAGATGCCCCCTCACCGATACCTCAGATCGGCCCTGCCAGCTTCCCCCTTAGAGAGGGAAATAGTGTTAGCTGCAATTCACAAATTGTATCTTCAACAGGTGGTGGTCAAGGTTCCCCTCCTTAAACGAGGAAAGGGTTATTATTCGACCATGTTTGTGGTACCGAAACCGGACGGTTCGGTCAGACCCATATTGAATTTAAAATCCCTGAACATATACCTGAAAAGGTTCAAGTTCAAGATGGAATCGCTCAGAGCGGTCATCGCAAGCCTGGAAGGGGGGGATTTTATGGTCTCTCTGGACATAAAGGATGCATACCTTCATGTCCCCATTTATCCACCTCATCAGGCGTACCTCAGATTTGTGGTACAGGATTGCCATTACCAATTTCAGACGTTGCCGTTTGGTCTCTCCACGGCACCGAGAATATTTACCAAGGTAATGGCAGAAATGATGGTACTCCTGCGGAAGCAAGGAGTCACAATTATCCCATACTTGGACGATCTCCTCATAAAGGCGAGGTCCAGAGAGCAGTTGCTGATCAGCGTAGCACGCTCTCTGGATTCTAAATATTCCAAAGTCGCAGTTGATTCCTACGACTCTTCTGCCCTTCCTGGGCATGATTCTGGACACAGACCAGAAGAGGGTTTATCTCCCGATGGAGAAGGCTCAAGAGCTCATGACACTGGTCAGAAACCTATTGAAACCAAAACAGGTGTTGGTGCATCACTGCACGCGAGTCCTGGGAAAGATGGTGGCATCATACGAGGCCATTCCCTTCGGCATTCCCTTCGGCAGGTTCCATGCGAGGAGCTTTCAATAGGATCTACTGGACAAATGGTCCGGATCACATCTTCAGATGCATCGGTTAATCACCCTATCCCCCAGGGCCAGGGTGTCTCTCCTGTGGTGGCTGCAGAGTGCTCACCTCCTCGAGGGCCGCAGATTCGGCATTCAGGACTGGGTCCTGGTGACCACGGATGCAAGCCTCCGAGGGTGGAGGGCAGTCACACAGGGAAGAAATTTCCAAGGTCTGTGGTCAAGTCAGGAGACTTGCCTCCACATCAACATCCTGGAACTAAGGGCCATATACAACGCCCTATGCCAAGCGGAGTCCCTACTTCGCGACCACCCGGTTCTGATTCAGTCAGACAACATCACCGCAGTGGCTCATGTAAACCGCCAAGGCGGCACAAGGAGCAGGGTGGCGATGGTAGAAGCCACCAGAATTCTTTGCTGGGCGGAGAATCACGTAAGCGCACTGTCAGCAGTGTTCATTCCGGGAGTGGACAACTGGGAAGCAGACTTCCTCAGCAGGCACGACCTCCACCCGGGAGAATGGGGACTTCATCAAGAAGTCTTCGCGCAGGTTGCAAGTCGGTGGGAGCTGCCACAGGTGGACATGATGGCATCCCGCCTCAACAAGAAGCTACAGAAGTATTGCGCCAGGTCAAGAGACCCTCAGGCGATAGCTGTGGACGCACTGGTGACGCCGTGGGCGTTCCAGTCGGTCTATGTATTTCCTCCTCTTCCTCTCATACCCAAGGTGCTGAGAATCATAAGAAAAAGAGGAGTGAGAACAATAATCATTGTTCCGGATTGGCCAAGAAGGACTTGGTATCCAGATCTGCAAGAAATGCTCACAGAGGACCCGTGGCCTCTGCCTCTAAGACAGGACTTGTTGCAACAGGGGCCCTGTCTGTTCCAAGACTTACCGCGGCTGCGTTTGACGGCATGGCGGTTGAACGTCGGATCCTAGCAGAAAAAGGCATTCCGGATGAGGTCATTCCTACGCTGATAAAGGCTAGGAAGGACGTGACGGCTCAACATTATCACCGTATATGGCGAAAATATGTTGCTTGGTGTGAGGCCAGGAATGCCCCTACGGAGGAATTCCAGCGGGGCCGTTTCCTTCACTTCCTACAGTCGGGAGTGACTTTGGGCCTAAAATTGGGTTCCATTAAGGTCCAGATTTCGGCCCTATCCATTTTCTTTCAAAAAGAACTGGCTTCTCTGCCTGAAGTTCAGACATTTGTAAAGGGAGTGCTGCATATTCAGCCCCCTTTTGTGCCTCCAGTGGCACCTTGGGATCTTAACGTGGTGTTGAGTTTCCTGAAATCACACTGGTTTGAACCACTCAAGACGGTGGAATTGAAATATCTCACCTGGAAGGTGATCATGCTACTAGCCTTGGCTTCGGCTAGGCTTGTGTCAGAATTGGCGGTTTTGTCACATCAAAGCCCTTATCTGGTTTTCCATGCGGATAGAGCAGAATTGCGGACCCGCCCACAATTTCTGCCAACGGTGGTTTCATCCTTTCATATAAACCAACCTATTGTGGTGCCTGTGGCTACTAATGACTTGGAGGATTCCGAGTTACTAGATGTGGTCAGGGCTTTGAAGGTTTATGTAGCCAGAACGGCTAGGGTCAGGAAAACAGAATCTTTGTTTATCCTGTATGCTTCCAACAAGCTTGGGGCGCCTGCTTCAAAGCAGACTATTGCTCGCTGGATCTGTAACACGATTCAGCAGGCTCATTCTGCGGCTGGATTGCCGCTGCCTAAATCAGTTAAGGCCCATTCCACAAGGAAGGTGGGCTCTTCTTGGGCGGCTGCCCGAGGGGTCTCGGCATTACAGCTTTGCCGAGCGTCTACTTGGTCGGGTTCAAACACCTTTGCAAAGTTCTACAAGTTTGATACCCTGGCTGAGGAGGACCTTGTGTTTGCTCATTCGGTGCTGCAGAGTCATCCGCACTCTCCCGCCCGTTTGGGAGCTTTGGTATAATCCCCATGGTCCTTACGGAGTCCCCAGCATCCACTAGGACGTTAGAGAAAATAAGATTTTACTTACCGGTAAATCTATTTCTCGTAGTCCGTAGTGGATGCTGGGCGCCCGTCCCAAGTGCGGACTTCTTCTGCAATACTTGTATATAGTTATTGCTGCAATAAGGGTTATATTATAGTTGCATCAGCGTTGATCTGATGCTCTGTTGTTGTTCATACTGTTAACTGGGTAAGGTTATCACAAGTTATACGGTGTGATTGGTGTGGCTGGTATGCCCTGGATTACCAAAATCCTTTCCTTGTACTGTCAGCTCTTCCGGGCACAGTTTCTCTAACTGAGGTCTGGAGGAGGGTCATAGAGGGAGGAGCCAGAGCACACCAGAATCCAAATTATTTCTTAAAGTGCCCATGTCTCCTGCAGAGCCCGTCTATTCCCCATGGTCCTTACGGAGTCCCCAGCATCCACTACGGACTACGAGAAATAGATTTACCGGTAAGTAAAATCTTATTTTTTTCCTAAACTACTTTGCTGGCTTTGTAAATTGTTTGCAAACTGCAATGGTTTTACGCTGGCGTCGATGTATAAGAGCTATTTAATACTGCCAACGCTTTGGAATATTTTTTCAGGACCACTTACCATTGTTGAGACCCATCTGAATACAGGCTCCAGTCAGAGCATGCAAAGAATATAAAATAAAGTCATAATTAACACTTTATTGGTTTCAAACACGGCCGAGCGGCTGCGTATGTATTACCATGCGAAAAAATTACGTTGGTGTAGCCAATAGGCCACAGATGTAGCCAGCTACATGTATTGCGGCAATGACTAAGGCCCAGATTTATCAAGCCTTGGAGAGTGATAAATTGCACGGCACCAACCAATCAGCTCCTGTCATTTTTAAAACCTAGCCTGTAACATGGCAGTTATGAGCTGATTGGCTGATAAATTTCATGGTGATAAAGTATCTCTCCCCAAGGCTTGATAAATCTAGGACTAAGTGTGCCTGGTTGTGACTATCCGCACCTGAGATTGCACAATGTAAAGCTTATGGCAGCGTGTGCAAATATACACAGGTGCGTACGTACCAGCTCGCTGCCCGCGACAAGATAATCACGGGTGCGATTAGCCGCACATTACATGTGTGACTACATCTGTCCATTGGATAACATCATCTAAAGATGGCCAAAAAAAGCTTTTTGCCATAATTTTGCCAGTCGCCACGAGTGTCTCCATCTTTCCGTGTACAGGCAAAAGCAGAACGTTAATTTAAAGCTCCCAGAATGCTCTTTGACAACCTCTACAGGTCATTCTTAAGAATTGTAACAACTTGCGCCAGTTTTCCACAGCTTTGGGAATACATTTTTTTAATTTATTTTTTACAACGTTCAATGATCAAAGTCAAAGATTCCGAGGTCGCCTGTCGTCTGGGGGAAATAAAAATAATATCTCAGAAATCTTTTTTTTTTTTTTTCACAGTGATTAACCACAAATAACTTCCTATAGTCGCTGGATGAGATGTTTTTGTCTCTCACACGTCAGGAAATGTACCGACAGCCAAATAAAATATCCGAGAGTTTATTGATTCATTACAGAAACATGACAAGACTCCCAATCATGCCGGAACATTTGGACGCAAAGACAGGCCAGGGAATATCCTATTCATAAACAATTCACACATTTCTCAGTTTCTCCTACTAGCGTAAAATTATGTTTATTCCCATAAGGTGGGAGAAGCATGAGCCCCAGATCTGCAGATGAAACACAGTTCATCTGGTGTCAGCGGCCTTTGAGGTATATGTAAGGCAGAGTATAAAGTGACAGAGGCAAAATGGACCGTTCACTCTTTGTCCTCACACACTGGAGGCAGCCATTGTGGAGACTGAGCCAATATTGCTGAGAATGCAGTGAGGGCAGTTTCAGGGATAAGGCGCACCCCTACCATAGAAGCTATGGCACCCACCCATAGGGGGCACAGTGCAGCCGCCACTGGGACCTATGACTGGTACTGATCCCCAGCCCATAGGTAAAATCCGCCATTGGTTACAAGGTATTACAAAGCTTGAAGTAGATGTGGACAAAGAGGGGGGAGAGGGGGTACAATTTATCTGGGCCTGGGGCCTCTGTAGGGGCCCGGGGGTGCAAGGGTGGTACCAGAGATTTGCGCCCATGCCCCCTTGGGGCATAAACCTTACAAAGGCACATAACGACGCCAATCACTTTACTTCTTCCTGATCACCGGGATGGGTTCTAATCAGAGCCTGTGTCTCTACACATTTAAGTGAAAAAATTATCCCTATTGCCACTACATCGGAGATAAGAATGTTTAATACTCGGAGGACAGAACTCACATTTTCATATATACAATATGTCCCTTGTTGCTGCATTATGGAAAACTCCTCCTACACTCGTCATGTTTCTGGAGACCCCCGCATGCGCAATAGTCTCTGGCTCAATGCCAAATTCTACTGCGTCGCAAAGTGGAGGGGGGCCGCAAGGAGCCTGGACATGGGTCCCCTCTTCTCCTATACTGCCCCTGCCTAGTATCAAGCTTGCAGTGATTAGAGTGATACCACTGAACTGGACTGACCAATCATAGTGACTCATAACCTACGTCTTGGACAGCAATGTACGTAATTAGGAGCTGGGTGGTTGTAAGGCGCAGATACAAATAAATAACTTTAAAATTGCTGGGAATTTTCCCTGAAACGAACGGCACACTTTATTGCACTATTATGGCTATTGCATTCATATAATTGTTTAAGGATTCTTTTAAGTATTCTAGAATATTTAAATTAGAGCGAGGTGAAAATGTACATTAAGAATACATTTGCTGGGTTAGGATTATGTCGCTCTTTGAATACTACGTCATATTATCTGGGCATTTAAACGATTTGAAAATATAAATATAAAAGTTTCTATGTTATAATACTTTTCTGCTTCCGTGAGCCACGAGTTATTAACCCCTTACATCATGAACCGTGTCCACCAATATGCAGTACTTATGCTCAAATCGGGTGATGTTGGGGTTCCAACGTGTTCCAACGGCACATCGCCCCTAATCCACATAGACGTCTTTATGTTCTTTTTACCCGGTCCAAGTTACAGCGACTGGGCGGGAATATCTGGGAGGGTTATTGTGTGCCGGAGAAATGGTTCTTGTTTGAAGGTGAATGAAGGAGGTGTTTATGAAACTTGGTGAACAAGAAACGTGTGTTGCCCATAGCAACCACATGGTTTACCAGTAGTTTAGAAAATTGAGAAAAAGATATGGCTGGTGGCTACAGGGTCACTGCATGGGCGGGTCATGCCATCCGTTGCGCAGTTTGGCGTTGAGCATTTGGTGATGCGGTGGCTTGCTGCATTTCTCCGTGATTCGAGGAGCGCCCCTCCCACGACTGACCCCGTCTGTCTGTACTTTCAGAGACAGGTATCGCATCACCACTGAGTGCCAGTCTATAATCTCATCCACATGTACGGGGTTAGCGAACTGGTGATCTCTGTGCATCCCGCCTGTGTGAAAAAAGAGAATATTACACAATATAGAATTCCATAATGTTGCCACAAATTGTATAAAACTTCCCTGCAAAATCCCAAATAAAACAGTGGGCAAATGTAAATGTTCTGCACCCCCGGTCACTGCACAGTGATACCAGTCAGTAATATTGGCGGCTGATAATTGCATCAACACAATATGTGGTAGTGGGCAGGATCCGGAAGGGTTGACTACTCTCACAGGATCCAGGAGAACTCATAAAAAATCAGGACTCCCCTTGAAAATCCAGGAGAGTAGGGAAATATGGTCTGTCCATTGTTACCAGGCATACCTGCAACCTGAAGTACTCAGAAATAGAAACTATGAGCTACTGTAGCTGCTGTGCTGAGACACTGCACTGGAAACACTCTGTGCTGTCTACACTCTGGGCTCTATGGCAGTCTGCACTACACATATGCATAGTTGCCAACCCTCCTGGATTCTGTGGGAGAGTCCAGTTTCAAGCTCTTATCTCCCGCTACCCTGCATTATAAATCAAATCTCCCCAATCTTTAGAATCTTCACTTTAGCCAGAGGACCACCAAAGAATTTCTGGGCAAGGACAGTGATTTTCTGTAGTCACTATGACTTCTGTCCTGGCTCACCAGCCTCTGCTGTCGACTCTCAGCAAATCCTTGTGCATACAGCCTAACATTTAATGTCCTAGTCCCAGGACTTCTGCGCGCACCTGTCAAAAAAGGGGGCATGGACTTGATGGAAAGGGGGCGTGGTTCTGTGGGAACGCCACAACAGTGAGTCACGCCCCCATTTCTGTCACTGTGGGGGCATGCTCAGCACTCTGGGAGCTTCTGGCATGCCCCCAGGGGATCCGGTCTGAAGATCGACAGTGTCTAGGTCGACAATGTTTAGGTCGACCACTATAGGTCGACAGTCACTAGGTCGACATGGATGGAAGGTCGACAGGGTTTCTAGGTCGACATGTGCTAGGTCGACAGGTCTAAAGGTCGACATGAGTTTTTCACAATTTTTTTCTTTTTTTTAATTTTTTCATACTTAACGATCCACGTGGACTACGATTGGAACGGTAAAGTGTGCCGAGCGAAGCGGTAGCGGAGCGAAGGCACCATGCCCGAAGCATGGCGAGCAAAGCGAGCCATGCAAGGGGACGCGGTGCACTAATTTGGGATCCCAGTCACTCTACGAAGAAAACGACACACAAAAAAAAAATCCTCATGTCGACCTTTAGACCTGTCGACCTAGCACATGTCGACCTAGAAACCCTGTCGACCTTCCATCCATGTCGACCTAGTGACTGTCGACCTATAGTGGTCGACCTAAACATTGTCGACCTAGACACTGTCGATTTGATGAACCACACCCTGCCCCCAGTCCCTCTCTCCTGGCGTAAATTGACATTGCGCGCATGCACATAACATCTATTCAATGTTGCTCTGGAAAGCAGAGCAGTGAGTGGCAGGGGGTCTCCCAACTTACACCCAATTGCGGGATACAGCTGCCAGTGGGTAGGACAGCGGGACAGTCAAATAAAAAAACAGGACTGTCCTGTAAAAATCGGACAGTTGGGAGGTATGCCTTGCGGGAACCCCGGCAGGATAGAACACAGATTGTCTGAGCCTGCGATCTGTGTCTTCAAAACTCATGGTTTGCTGCTGCTAGTGTGTGTGAGCTGTGGAATGTTTTATTAGTAATCTTTAGTTAAACACACAAAAATACAATACAGCAGAAAGTTTTAAAATCTGTGTTTTACCAAGAGATGATCATTAAAGTAAAAAATTCACACAGGGTCAAATTGTATTTGGAATTAATCGCAGAGGCATCACATGTGTAGGGTGCACACAGGCTTATTGCTAAGAGGGTGTAGCTACATCTGCTAACGAGGTGGTCTAAACGTGATTAACTAGATATGGAGAAATTACAATCCAAACTTTCCTCCCGAGAAGAGATGGGCCTGTGACAGGAAACTGGCATGTCTGACCCATTAGTAATATTGTGGTGCTACAATCACAATGCACAGTAAACTTACATATAAAGGAAATTAAGGTCCTATATTCTGCATGAGTGGTATAGTGAAATGTATGGCTCTAATTGCCATCTGATGGGCTACTTACTGTTAAGCACTACTTACAGGCCTTTGTCTTCTTGTGTTTCCAAGATATGCCCCCGATAATACTGGCCTGATTTTCTACGTGGCTTTTCCTCTCTGTATTTTTCTGCCTATTTTTACCCTCCCCCCACCTGTGGCCCTTATAGGGACCCGCTAGAATCCTCCATTATGCAAGCTAGGTGACTGTCTAGGGCCACACACAGCCGGTTTCAGGAGACGGTCCCCGTCTTGAGAGAGCCCTGAGCCGACTGAGGGTCGCCCAGCCATAACCTGAACAAAAATTAGGCCGCAGACAAACCTTGGGGAGGGGGACCCTGGTAGCGGGTGTAGTAGGGTATGCTGGCGGCCGGGCTCCTGGCGCCAAGCATACTGGCACCGGAATCCCGACCGCCGGCATACCGACAGCTGGGCGAGCACAAATGAGCGCCTTGCAGGCTCGCTACGCGCGCCGCGCTATCTATCCTCCCTCCAGGGGGGGTCGTGGAAGGTGTCGGCATGCCGGCATACTGTGCGCCAGGATCCCGACAGCCGGCAAACTGAAGACCAACCGCTGGTAGCACCCCTGACCCGTCTACCCTGTTCTAGTGCTTAAATTGAATGCGACAAACTAGCTATCCGTGGTGTGGCGTCTAAGTCACACCACGTGTCTCATGGCGTAAAAACTCTGTAGTTCTGACGATCGTCATCCTCAATGTGTCTCATTGCACCGGTTCTCCAGACAGACAAGCGTTACTCCTCCCGGCAGGGCGTCCGCCATAGCCATAATGTGACTATACCTTTACTATACTCAGCCTACATTTATTAAAACCTTTTCATCCCACATTCCACCTCCCAATCATTTGCAGTCATAGATATAAGATCCACCAACATCTGCATAGAGACGTATTGTTACATAAATAAAACAGACGCGCTCAGCACTGGGAATGAGCCCCATTGTGGACTGCCTATGACGTCTAAAGATCACCTGACCTTCTGCTGACAGACCCTGGAAGTTGTATAGTAAATGCTTGCAGCAAAGCGCAATGCGTCACCTGCTGCAGTATGAACGGCATGGTATGGAATGTGTATTCTACTGCTGGGCTGTAGTACACGGATTATCTTCCTAGAACATCATTTACGACTCTGAATAAATCTCTGCCAGAGCTTGTAGGGAATTTCTGGAGAATTTTCCATATTTGTACAGTATACCGGTTTACGTATCCTTGCAATACACCACTAAAGGTCAGAGTACCCTGACACAGCAGCTAGCCATCGTTCCCCGCACAGTAATATCTGTAAGACATGTTGTATAGCCACAACTACAAGACGCAGCTGCACATACAGAATGCTTCATATCACCTCTCCCTTGTTCTGGATTAAACTATTCTCTTTTATGTAAGGAGCAAGAAAACTGTCATTATCAGGTATACAAACCAAACGTATGCAAGATGAAACATATACCTAGAATATAAGTACATCCGTCACACTTCTTTGCAGACAACGGATATCTTTAAAAAGCATGTAACAAATACACTTCTTGCAAATCTGCACTTTTGCCCAACGTTGGTTGTGAACATAGGTGCCGATTTATGTTTTTGCTGGTGGGTGCTCGGCGGGAGCGGGAATGAACAGGCGGCAGTGACTAATGCCCATTACATGTTATGCAACACACCGTAATGCCCATTACACATTATGCAACACACCGTAATGCCCATTACACATTATGAAACACACCGTAATGCCTATTACACATTATGCAACACGCCGTAATGCCTATTACACATTATGCCACACGCCGTAATGCCTATTACACATTATGCAACACACTGTAATGCCTATTAGACATTATGCAACACACCGTAATGCCTATTACACATTGTGCCACACTGTAATGCCTATTACACATTATGCAACACACCATAATCCAACTTACACATTATGCAACACACCATAATGCCTTTTACACATTATGCCACACACCGTAATGCCTATTACACATTATGCCACACACCGTAATGCCTATTACACATTATGCCACACTGTAATGCCTATTACACATTATGCCACACTGTAATGCCTATTACACATTATGCCACACACCGTAATGGCCATTACACATTATGCAACACACTGTAATGCCTATTACACATTATGCCACACACCGTAATGCCTATTACACATTATGCCACACTGTAATGCCTATTACACATTATGCCACACACCGTAACGTCAATTACATATTATGCCACACACCGTAATGCCTATTACACATTATGCCACACACCGTAATGGCCATTACACATTATGCAACACACTGTAATGCCTATTACACATTATGCCACACACCGTAATGCCTATTACACATTATGCCACACTGTAATGCCTATTACACATTATGCCACACTGTAATGCCTATTACACATTATGCCACACACCGTAACGTCAATTACATATTATGCCACACACAGTTATGGCCCTGACACCATTTTATGCCCCACACACAATAATGCCCCTTACAAATGATGCCACACTGTAAGACTTCTAATTACTTTTAAATTACCTGCCTGTTGTCAGGGGTCTCATGCTCGTTGCCAAGGGTTTCATGCACCTGGTCAGGGGTTTCATGCTCTGGGTTCCATGCTTGCAGGGGTGTCATGCGCGTTGCCAGGGGTTTTATGCGTGTTGCCAGGGGTTTCATGCGCGTTGCCAGCGGTCCAGTAAAGTATGGGTGGGTGGGTGCGGGTATCGCTAAATACATACCTCCCAACTGTCCCGATTTTCGCAGGACAGTCCCGTTTTTTGGGGACTGTCCGGCTGCCCACCCGCGGGCCGCAGTGCCCCGCGGTGGGAGGGGGTAGTTGGGAGGCTCCTGTCACTGCTGCGCAGCGGTGAATAGACGCTGTGTGCATGTGCGCAGCATCTTTTCACAGGTGACAGAGGGTGGAGGGGCATGCCAGCAGCTCACAGAGCGCTGGCCATGCCCCCTCAGTTACGGTAAAAGGGGGCGTGACTCGCGATCGTGGCTCTGCCGCGAGACCACGGCCCTTTTATATAGGTCATGCCCCTTTTCGGCACTGTCCCTCTTTGTGCATTTAAAGAGGGAAGCGCTTCCATACACTGCAGCGTAAAAAAATACCTTAAAATGGCCACTGCCGGGGAGACAGGCGCTAGAGGTCAAATGTGACCTCTAGTGTCTGTCTCCTCCTTGGCGGTGGCCATTTTTGGTAGGGTTTTTCACACTGCACTGTACGGAAGCGCTTCCACACTCCGCAGCCCCCAGCGCCTCTCAATCCACTGCGGGGGCTGCGGCCGATGGCTAGCGGTACATACTGGGGCAGTGGCTGGTTCCGTGGGTGCTCCTTGTTGTCCGTGGTTGCTCAGGCCCATGAGCACCCACGGAATAGGCGTCTATGGTTGTGAATACAATGAAGTATCAGATATAACGGCAATCATATCGTCTTGCAGCTCATCCGCTGTTTGTGTTGTCCGTGGTCATCCCAAAGAGAGAAGGATGAGGAATCGTGCCCGCTTCCACAGGCTGCTTTAATATAGTTATGTTTATATGTAAGTAAAACCCCACCTGATTTATACCTCATCTCTTGGTAAACTAATCAGCTATTTTGGTTTTCAGTATCATCTGTACGCAGATGATGCTCAAATCTACCTATCCTCCCCTGACTTGTCCCTATCTGTACTGGACCGCGTCACTGAATGCCTTTCTGCCATTTCATCCTGGATGACATCTCGCCACCTCAAACTGAATATTTCAAAGACAGAGTTAATTATATTTCCACCGGCCAATAGTAGGTACCAACCTGATATCTCTATCACTGTTGAAAACTCGACTACCCTACCCCACAAGCTCGCTGCCTAGGTGTCATCCCTGACTCTGATCTGTCCTTTGTTCTCCACATTCAATCTGTCTCAAGATCATGTTACATGCATCTAAAAAACATATCCAAAATACGACCATACCTTACACAAGACACTGCTAAAACTCTAATCCACGCTCTCATTATCTCCCGCATTGATTATTGCAATAGTCTCCTAACTGGTCTTCCCAAAACGAGACTCTCACCACTACAATCCATTCAGAATGCTGCGGCGAGGCTAATCTTCCTCACTAGACGTTCATCGTCTGCAGATCCACTCTGTTAGTCCCTCCATTGGTTACCTGTACTCTACCGCATTCAATATAAAATACTTTCTCTAACGTCCTAAGTGGATGCTGGGGACTCCGAAAGGACCATGGGAATAGAGGCTCCGCAGGAGACTGGGCACAAAAGTAAAAGCTTTAGGACTACCTGGTGTGCACTGGCTCCTCCCCCTATGACCCTCCTCCAAGCCCCAGTTAGATTTTTGTGCCCGGCCGAGAAGGGTGCATTCTAGGACTCTCCTGAGTTTCTAAGAAAAAGTTTAGTTTTAGGTTTTTTTATTTTCAGTGAATCCTGCTGGCAACAGGTTCACTGCACCGAGGGACTAAGGGGAGAAGAAGCGAACTCACCTGCGTGCAGAGTGGATTGGGCTTCTTAGGCTACTGGACATTAGCTCCAGAGGGACGATCACAGGCCAAGCCATGGATGGGTCCCAGAGCCGCGCCGCCGGCCCCCTTACAGAGCCAGAAGACTGAAGAGGTCCGGAAAATCGGCGGCAGAAGACGTCCTGTCTTCAATAAGGTAGCGCACAGCACCGCAGCTGTGCGCCATTGCTCTCAGCACACTTCACACTCCGGTCACTGAGGGTGCAGGGCGCTGGGGGGGGCGCCCTGAGACGCAATAAAAACACCTTAGATGGCAAAAAATACATCACATATAGCTCCTGGGCTATATGGATGCATTTAACCCCTGCCAATTTTTCCTTAAAAAAGCGGGAGAAAGGCCGCCGAGAAGGGGGCGGAGCCTATCTCCTCAGCACACTGGCGCCATTTTCCCTCACAGCTCCGTTGGAGGGAAGCTTCCTGACTCTCCCCTGCAGTCCTGCACTACAGAAACAGGGTAAAACAAGAGGGGGGGGGGCACTAAATTGGCAGATAAATCTATACAGCAGCTATATAAGGGAAAAACACTTATATAAGGTTATCCTTTTATATATATAGCGCTCTGGTGTGTGCTGGCAAACTCTCCCTCTGTCTCCCCAAAGGGCTAGTGGGGTCCTGTCCTCTATCAGAGCATTCCCTGTGTGTGTGCTGTGTGTCGGTACGTTGTGTCGACATGTATGAGGAGGAAAATGGTATGGAGGCGGAGCAATTGCCTGTAATAGTGATGTCACCCCCCTAGGGAGTCGACACCTGACTGGATGGTCTTATGGAAGGAATTACGTGATAGTGTCAGCACTTTACAAAAGACTGTTGACGACATGAGACGGCCGGCAAATCAGTTATTACCTGTACAGGCGTCTCAAACACCGTCAGGGGCTCTAAAGCGCCCGTTACCTCAGATGGTCGACACAGACCCAGACACGGACACTGACTCCAGTGTCGACGGTGAGGAAACAAACGTATTTTCCAGTAGGGCCACACGTTACATGATCACGGCAATGAAGGAGGTTTTGAACATTTCTGATACTACAAGTACCACAAAAAAGGGTATTATGTGGGGTGTGAAAAAACTACCTGTAGTTTTTCCTGAATCAGATGAATTAAATGAGGTGTGTGATGAAGCGTGGGTTTCCCCCGATAAAAAACTGCTAATTTCTAAAAAATTATTGGCATTATACCCTTTCCCGCCAGAGGTTAGGGCGCGTTGGGCAACACCCCCTAGGGTAGATAAGGCGCTCACACGCTTATCAAAACAAGTGGCGTTACCGTCTCCTGATACGGCCGCCCTCAAGGAGCCAGCTGATAGGAAGCTGGAAAATATCCTAAAAAGTATATACACACATACTGGTATTATACTGCGACCAGCAATCGCCTCAGCCTGAATGTGCAGTGCTGGGGTGGCTTGGTCGGATTCCCTGACTGAAAATATTGATACCCTGGACAGGGACAATATATTATTGACTATAGAGCATTTAAAGGATGCATTTCTATATATGCGAGATGCACAGAGGGATATTTGCACTCTGGCATCAAGAGTAAGTGCGCTGTCCATTTCTGCCAGAAGAGGGTTATGGACGCGACAGTGGTCAGGTGATGCGGATTCCAAACGGCATATGGAAGTATTGCCATAAGGGCAAGCGGGCAAAAGGCCACTCATATCTGCCCCGGGGCAGAGGAAGGGGAAAAAGACTGCAGCAGGCAGCCTCTTCCCAGGAACAGAAGCCCTCCCCCGCTTCTGCCAAGTCCTCAGCATGACGCTGGGGCCTTACAAGCGGACTCAGGCACGGTGGGGGCCCGTCTCAAGAATTTCAGCGCGCAGTGGGCTCACTCGCAAGTGGACCCCTGGATCCTGCAGGTAGTATCTCAGGGGTACAAATTGGAATTCGAGACGTCTCCCCCTCGCCGGTTCCTGAAGTCTGCTTTACCAACGTCTCCCTCCGACAGGGAGGCGGTATTGGAAGCCATTCACAAGCTGTATTCCCAGCAGGTGATACTCAAGGTACCCCTCCTACAACAGGGAAAGGGGTATTATTCCACGCTGTTTGTGGTACCGAAGCCGGACGGCTCGGTGAGACCTATTTTAAATCTGAAATCCTTGAACACTTACATACAAAGGTTCAAATTCAAGATGGAGTCACTCAGAGCAGTGATAGCGAACCTGGAAGAAGGGGACTATATGGTGTCTCTGGACATCAAGGATGCTTACCTCCATGTCCCAATTTGCCCTTCTCACCAAGGGTACCTCAGGTTTGTGGTACAGAACTGTCACTATCAGTTTCAGACGCTGCCGTTTGGATTGTCCACGGCACCCCGGGTCTTTACCAAGGTAATGGCCGAAATGATGATTCTTCTTCGAAGAAAAGGCGTCTTAATTATCCCTTACTTGGACGATCTCCTGATAAGGGCAAGGTCCAGAGAACAGTTAGAGGTCGGAGTAGCACTATCTCAAGTAGTACTACAACAGCACGGGTGGATTCTAAATATTCCAAAATCGCAGCTGATTCCGACGACACGTCTGCTGTTCCTAGGGATGATTCTGGACACAGTCCAGAAAAAGGTGTTTCTCCCGGAGGAGAAAGCCAGGGAGTTATCCGACCTAGTCAGGAACCTCCTAAAACCAGGCCAAGTGTCAGTGCATCAATGCACAAGGGTCCTGGGAAAAATGGTGGCTTCTTACGAAGCAATTCCATTCGGCAGATTCCACGCAAGAACTTTTCAGTAGGATCTGCTGGACCAATGGTCCGGATCGCATCTTCAAATGCATCAGCGGATAACCCTGTCTCCAAGGACAAGGGTGTCTCTCCTGTGGTGGTTGCAGAGTGCTCATCTTCTAGAGGGCCGCAGATTCGGCATTCAGGACTGGGTCCTGGTGACCACGGATGCCAGCCTGAGAGGCTGGGGAGCAGTCACACAGGGAAGAAATTTCCAGGGCTTGTGGTCAAGCATGGAAACGTCACTTCACATAAATATCCTGGAACTAAGGGCCATTTACAATGCCCTAAGTCAAGCAAGGCCTCTGCTTCAGGGTCAGCCGGTGTTGATCCAGTCGGACAACATCACGGCAGTCGCCCACGTAAACAGACAGGGCGGCACAAGAAGCAGGAGGGCAATGACGGAAGTTGCAAGGATTCTTCGCTGGGCGGAAAATCATGTGATAGCACTGTCAGCAGTGTTCATTCCGGGAGTGGACAACTGGGAAGCAGACTTCCTCAGCAGACACGACCTCCACCCGGGGGAGTGGCGACTTCACCCAGAAGTCTTCCACATGATTGTGAACCGTTGGGAAAAACCAAAGGTGGACATGATGGCGTCCCGCCTCAACAAAAAACTGGACAGATATTGCGCCAGGTCAAGGGACCCTCAGGCAATAGCTGTGGACGCTCTGGTAACACCGTGGGTGTACCAGTCAGTGTATGTGTTCCCCCCTCTGCCTCTCATACCCAAGGTACTGAGAATCATAAGAAGGAGAGGAGTAAGGACTATACTCGTAGCTCCGGATTGGCCAAGAAGGACTTGGTACCCGGAACTTCAAGAGATGCTCACGGAGGACCCGTGGCCTCTACCTCTAAGAAAGGACCTGCTCCAGCAGGGACCCTGTCTGTTCCAAGACTTACCGCGGCTGCGTTTGACGGCATGGCGGTTGAACGCCGGATCCTGAAGGAAAAAGGCATTCCGGATGAAGTCATCCCTACCCTGATCAAAGCCAGGAAGGATGTAACTGTGCAACATTATCACCGTATTTGGCGTAAATATGTTGCGTGGTGTGAGGCCAGGAAGGCCCCTACAGAGGAATTTCAACTGGGTCGTTTCCTGCATTTCCTGCAAACAGGACTTTCTATGGGCCTAAAATTAGGGTCCATTAAGGTTCAAATTTCGGCCCTGTCGATATTCTTCCAGAAAGAACTAGCTTCAGTTCCTGAAGTTCAGACGTTTGTCAAGGGGGTACTGCATATACAGCCTCCTTTTGTGCCTCCAGTGGCACCTTGGGATCTCAATGTAGTTTTGGGGTTCCTAAAATCACATTGGTTTGAACCACTCACCACTGTGGACTTAAAATATCTCACATGGAAAGTGGTAATGCTGTTAGCCCTGGCTTCAGCCAGGCGTGTCTCAGAATTGGCGGCTTTATCCTATAAAAGCCCTTACCTAATTTTTCATACGGACAGGGCAGAATTGAGGACTCGTCCTCAATTTCTCCCTAAGGTGGTTTCAGCGTTTCACTTAAACCAGCCTATTGTGGTACCTGCGGCTACTATGGACTTGGAGGATTCCAAGTTACTGGACGTAGTCAGGGCCCTGAAAATATATGTTTCCAGGACGGCTGGAGTCAGAAAATCTGACTCGCTGTTTATCCTGTATGCACCCAACAAGCTGGGTGCTCCTGCTTCTAAGCAGACTATTGCTCGTTGGATTTGTAGTACAATTCAGCTTGCACATTCTGTGGCAGGCTTGCCACAGCCAAAATCTGTAAAAGCCCATTCCACAAGGAAGGTGGGCTCATCTTGGGCGGCTGCCCGAGGGGTCTCGGCTTTACAACTTTGCCGAGCAGCTACTTGGTCAGGGGCAAACACGTTTGCTAAATTCTACAAATTTGATACCCTGGCTGAGGAGGACCTGGAGTTCTCTCATTCGGTGCTGCAGAGTCATCCGCACTCTCCCGCCCGTTTGGGAGCTTTGGTATAATCCCCATGGTCCTTTCGGAGTCCCCAGCATCCACTTAGGATGTTAGAGAAAATAAGAATTTACTTACCGATAATTCTATTTCTCATAGTCCGTAGTGGATGCTGGGCGCCCATCCCAAGTGCGGATTGTCTGCAATACTTGTACATAGTTATTGTTACAAAAATCGGGTTATTATTGTTGTGAGCCATCTTTCAGAGGCTCCTCTGTTATCATGCTGTTAACTGGGTTCAGATCACAAGTTGTACGGTGTGATTGGTGTGGCTGGTATGAGTCTTACCCGGGATTCAAAATCCTACCTTATTGTGTACGCTCGTCCGGGCACAGTATCCTAACTGAGGCTTGGAGGAGGGTCATAGGGGGAGGAGCCAGTGCACACCAGGTAGTCCTAAAGCTTTTACTTTTGTGCCCAGTCTCCTGCGGAGCCGCTATTCCCATGGTCCTTTCGGAGTCCCCAGCATCCACTACGGACTATGAGAAATAGAATTATCGGTAAGTAAATTCTTATTTTTACTCACACACAAGGCCATTAACCAAACTACACCAACGTACATCACTTCGCTTATCACAAAATATCTCCCAACCCGAACTCTTTGCTCTTCACAAGACCTGCGTCTCTCATCCACACTCATTACTCGCTCCCACTCACGACTGCAGGACTTTCATCGGGCTGCACCCACTCTGTGGAATGCCCTACCACGCACAATAAGACTCTCCTCTAGTCTCCAAACCTTCAAGCATTCCCTGAAAACTCACCTCTTTAGGCAAGCGTATCAAATTCCAGAACCGCCCACACAACTTTCATAAACCTTCCTATCAAATTTCATCCACTCTGTACAGTCCACACATATCCTCACATGTCTTCTCATTCTATGCAATAGATAGGCATATGTACACAAGGAAAGGTGCTATTTCCCTATAGATTGTAAGCTTGCAAGCAGGGCCTTCCTACCCCTATGACTTATCACCCAGTTTGTTATTGTTATTTCAAATTGTAAAGCGCAATGGAATTTGCTGCGCTATATAAGAAACTGTTAATAAATAAATAATAAAACAAAACCAGGGGCAAATGCGGGATTTCTAGAGGGGGATTTCCAAATGCAACCCACAATTTCTCTTACATCCTAGAGGATGCTGGGGACTCCGTAAGGACCATGGGGAGGTATAGACGGCTCCGCAGGAGACATGGGCACTCTAAGACTTTAGTATGGGTGTGCACTGGCTCCTCCCTCTATGCCCCTCCTCCAGACCTCAGTTAGATCCTGTGCCCAGAGGAGACTGGATGCACTGCAGGGGAGCTCTACTGAGTTTCTCTGAAAAGACTTTTGTTAGGTTTCTTATTTTCAGGGAGCTCTGCTGGCAACAGGCTCCCTGCATCGTGGGACTGAGGGGAGAGAAGCAGACCTACTTAAATGATAGGCTCTGCTTCTTAGGCTACTGGACACCATTAGCTCCAGAGGGTCGGAACACAGGTGTCGTCCTTGCCGTTCGTCCCAGAGCCGCGCCGCCGTCCTCCTCACAGAGCCGGAAGATAGAAGCCGGGTAAGTGTATGAAGCAAGAAGACTTCAAAGGCGGCAGAAGACTTCAGATCTTCACTGAGGTACCGCGCAGCGGTCGCGCTGCGCCCCATTGCTCCCACACACACACACAAGGCACAGCATGGGTGCAGGGCGCAGGGGGGGCGGCCTGGGCAGCAATAATTACCTCAATTAAATCTGGCATATTATCAGGTACTGCGGAGGCAGTATGTTAGAAAACCCCCGCCAGTATAAATAAATGAGCGGGACCGAAGCCCACCGTCGAGGGGGCGGGGCTTGATCCTCCAGCACTAACCAGCGCCATTTTCTCCACAGCATGCTGCAGAGAAGCTGCTCCCGGACTCTCCCCTGCTGAACAAGTAACCGGGGGGCAAAAACGAGGGGGGGGGGGGTGCCACATTTAATTGGTGCAAGTTTATATATTTATGAAGCGCTATTCAGGCTGGGACTTTTAGTTTCAGTATATTGTGGCGCTGGGTGTGTGCTGGCATACTCTCTCTCTGTCTCTCCAAAGGGCCTTATTGTGGGTCTGTCCCCATATTCATTTATCCCAGTGTGTGTGGGGGTGTCAGTACGTGTGTGTCGACATGTCTGAAGCGGAAGGCTCGTCTAGGGAGGAAGCAGAGCAGATGGTGGTGGTGTCTCCGTCGGCGCCGCCGACACCTGATTGGGTGGACATGTGGAATGTTTTGAATGCTAATGTGGCTTTATTACATAAGAGATTGGACAAAGCAGAGTCCAAGGACAAAGCAGGGAGTCAATCCATGGCTTTTACTGTGTCAAAGACCCTTCAGGGTCCCATAAACGTCCCTTTTCCCAGATAGCAGACACTGATACCGACACGGATTCCGACTCCAGTGTCGACTATGATGATGCACGGTTACACCCAAGAGTGGCGACTATGATGATGCACAGTTACACCCAAGAGTGGCCAAGAGTATTCAATATATGATTATTGCAATAAAAGATGTTTTGCATATCACAGAGGACCCCTCTGTCCATGACACGAGGGTCTGCATGTTTAAGGAAAAGAAACCTGAGGTGACATTTCCCCCATCTCATGAGCTGAACGCTTTATTTGAAAAAAAAACTCCTGACAAGAGACTGCAGGTTCCCAAGAGAATTATTATGGCGTATCCCTTCCCCTCACAGGACTGGTTACGGTGGGAATCCTCGCCCACGGTGGATAAGGCCTTGACGCGCTTATCCAAAAAGGTGGCACTACCGTCCCCAGACACGGCGGCCCTAAAGGATCCTGCGGATCGCAGGCAGGAAACTACCTTAAAATCAATTTATGCAACTACGGGAGCCCTGCTTAGACCTGCAGTAGCATCGGCATGGGTGGGTAGCGCAATTGCAGCTTGGGCAGATAACTTGTCATCTGACATTGACACCCTAGATAAAGATAGTGTTTTGTTGACCTTGGGTCACATCAAGGACGCAGCATTATATATGAGAGAGGCTGCGAGAGATATTGGGCTTTTGGGTTCAAGAGCCAATGCCATGGCAGTTTCTGCTAGGAGGTCCCTGTGGACCCGTCAATGGACGGGCGATGCTGACTCAAAGAGGCATATGGAGGCTTTGCCTTACAAGGGTGAAGTTTTATTTGGGGAGGGCCTCGCGGACCTGGTTTCCACAGCTACCGCGGGTAAGTCTTCTTTTTTGCCTTACGTTCCCCCACAGCAAAAGAAAACACCTCAATACCAGATGCAGTCCTTTCGGTCTCATAAGTTCAGGAAGGGCCGTGGCTCTTCTTTCCTCGCCAGAGGTAGAGGGAAAAGAGCACCAGCTACGACTAGTTCCCAGGAACAAAAGTCCTCCCCGGCCTCTACCAAATCCACCGCATGACGCTGGGGCTCCGCTACGGGAGTCCGCGCCGGTGGGGGCACGTCTTCCACTCTTCAGCCAAGTCTGGGTTCAGTCAGACTTGGATCCTTGGGTGGTCGGAATTGTATCACAAGGCTACAAGCTGGAGTTCGAAGAGATGCCTCCACACCGATTTTTCAAATTGGCCTTGCCAGCTTCTCCCCTGGAGAGGGTAGTAGTTTCGGCTGCCATACAAAAGCTGTGTTAACAGCAAGTGATTATCAAGGTTCCCCTAGTACAACAGGGGAGAGGGTTTTATTCAACCCTATTTGTGGTCCCGAAGCCGGATGGCTCGGTCAGACCCATTCTGAATCTCAAATCCCTGAACCTATATTTGAAGAGGTTCAAATTCAAGATGGAATCTCTCCAAGCAGTGATCTCCAGCCTGGAAGGGGGGGATTTTATGGTGTCACTAGACATAAAGGATGCGTACCTTCATGTCCCCAATATATCCTCCTCATCAGGCGTACCTGAGATTCGCTGTACAGGATTGTCATTACCAGTTTCAGACGTTGCCGTTTGGGCTTTCCACGGCCCCGAGGATTTTCACCAAGGTAATGGCGGAAATGATGGTGCTCCTGCGCAAGCATGGGGTCACAATTATCCCGTACTTGGACGATCTCCTGATAAAAGCGAGTTCAAGATAACAGTTACTAAAAAGCGTGTCTCTCTCCCTGAGAGTGCTACAACAACATGGTTGGATTCTAAATCTACCAAAGTCGCAGTTGGTTCCGACAACTCGGCTGTCGTTTTTGGGCATGATTCTGGACATGGAGAAACAGAGGGTTTTTCTCCCAAGGGAAAAAGCCCAGGAACTCCAGAACATGGTCAAGGACCTGCTGAAGCCAAAAAGAGTGTCAGTTCTTCAATGCACTCGAGTGTTGGGAAAGATGGTGGCGGCCTACGAGGCCATTCCCTTCAGCAGGTTCCATGCAAGAACTTTTCAGTGGGACCTTCTGGACAAGTGGTCAGGGTCCCATCTGCAGATGCATCGGAGGATAAGCCTGTCCCCCAAGGCCAGGGTCTCTCTCCTGTGGTGGCTCCAGAGTGCTCACCTTCTAGAGGGTCGCAGGTTCGGCATTCAAGATTGGGTTCTTGTGACCACGGACGCGAGCCTCCGAGGATGGGGAGCAGTCACACAGGGAAACAATTTTCAGGGAATATGGTCAAGCCAGGAGGCTTGTCTACACATCAATGTGCTGGAATTAAGGGCCATATACAACGCCCTGCGACAGGCGGAGAATCTTCTTCGCGACCTACCTGTTCTGATCCAGTCAGACAACGTCACAGCCGTGGCGCATGTAAACCGCCAGGGCGGAACAAGGAGCAGAGCGGCAATGGCAGAAGCCACCAGGATTCTTCGCTGGGCGGAAAATCACGTAAGCGCTCTGTCAGCGGTCTTCATTCCGGGAGTAGACAACTGGGCAGCAGACTTCCTCAGCAGGCACGATTTCCATCCAGGAGAGTGGGGACTTCATCAGGAAGTCTTTGCAGAGGTGACAGGTCGTTGGGGACTTCCTCAAATAGACATGATGGCGTCACGCCTCAACAAGAAGCTTCGGACATATTGTTTCAGGTCGAGGGACCCTCAGGCAGTGGCAGTGGACGCCCTTGTGACACCGTGGGTGTTAGTCGGTCTATGTGTTCCCTCCACTTCCAGTCATCTCAAAAATATTGAGAATCATAAGACGAACAAGAGTGCAGACAATACTCATTGTCCCAGATTGGCCTCGAAGGGCCTGGTATTCAGATCTTCAAGAAATGCTCACAGAAGATCCGTGGCCTCTTCCTCCCAGAGAGGACCTGTTACAACAGGGGCCCTGTGTGTTCCACGACTTACCGCGGTTACGTTTGGCGGCATGGCGGTTGAACGCCAAATCCTAGCTAGGAAAGGTATTCTGGATGAAGTCATCCCTACTCTAATTAAAGCTAGGAAGGAGGTGACGGCGAAGCATTATCACCGTATATGGAGAAAATATGTGTCTTGGTGTGAAGCCAAGAACGCTCCTACGGAAGATTTTCAGCTGGGTCGTTTTTCTCCATTTTCTACAGTCTGGTGTGGATATGGGCCTAAAGTTAGGCTCCATTAAGGTGCAGATTTCGGCCTTATCTATATTCTTTCAGAAGGAATTGGCTTCTCTCCCAGAGGTCCAGACTTTTGTAAAGGGAGTGCTGCACATCCAACCTCCCTTTGTGCCCTCAGTGGCACCGTGGGACCTTAACGTGGTGTTACAGTTCCTTAAATCGCACTGGTTTGAACCTCTTCAAACAGTTGAATTGAAGTTCCTCACTTGGAAAGTGGTCATGTTATTGGCCTTGGCATCTGCAAGGTGGGTGTCCGAATTGGCTGCTTTGTCTCACAAGAGCCCCTATCTGATTTTCCATGCGGATCGCGCAGCGTTGAGGACTCGTCCTCAATTTCTGCGTAAAGTGGTTTCGTCATTTCATATGAACCAACCTATTGTGGTGCCTGTGGCTACGGGTGACTTGGAGGATTCCAAGTCCCTTGATGTAGTCAGGGCGTTAAAAATTTATGTAGCCAGAACGGCTAGGGTTAGGAAAACAGAGGCGCTGTTTGTCCTGTATGCAGCCAACAAGGTTGGCGCTTCTGCTTCTAAGCAGACTATTGCCCGCTGGATCTGTAACACGATTCAGCAGGCTCATTCTACAGCTGGATTGCCAGTACCAAATTCGGTAAAGGCCCATTCCACTAGGAAGGTGGGCTCTTCTTTGGCGGCTGCCCGAGGCGTCTCGGCATTACAGCCGAGCAGCTACTTGGTCGGGTTCAAACACTTTTGCAAAATTCTACAAGTTTGATACCCTGGCTGATGAGGACCTCCTGTTTGCTAAGTCGGTGCTGCAGAGTCATCCACACTCTCCCGCCCGGTCTGGAGCTTTGGTATAATCCCCATGGTCCTTACGGAGTCCCCAGCATCCTCTAGGATGGAAGAGAAAATAAGATTTTAAACCTACCGGTAAATCTTTTTCTCCTAGTCCGTAGAGGATGCTGGGCGCCCGTCCCAGTGTGGACAATTTCTGCAAGACTTGTATAAAGTTGTTGCTTACATAAGGGTTATGTTACAGTTGAGATCAGTCTCTGGCTGATACTGTCTTGTTCATGCTGTTAACTGGTTTATTATATACCATGTTGTACGGTGTGTATGGTGTGGGCTGGTATGTATCTCGCCCTTAGATTAACAAAAATCCTTTCCTCGTACTGTCCGTCTCCTCTGGGCACAGTCCTAACTGAGGTCTGGAGGAGGGGCATAGGGGGAGTAGCCAGTGCACACCCATTCTAAAGTCTTAGAGTGCCCATGTCTCCTGCGGAGCCGTCTATACCCCCCCTTCCCCCCCCATGGTCCTTACGGAGTCCCCAGCATCCTCTACGGACTAGGAGAAAAAGATTTACCGGTAGGTTTAAAATCTTATTTTCTTGCACAGCGGAACACTGGAGTGAGTGCGGGAGTCTGGGGGAGCGGTAGAAGAGCCTAGCACCAACACTGGACATATATGTAATTATGTACCCAATGGTCTGTATATACAGTACACTGGTTAGTGTATGGAGTACTGTTTTAATTATTAACACTATAAAGATAGTGTATTGTATAGACTGTATCAAACACATATAAACTAATATAAATAACAAAGTGGCCAGGAAAAGGTTAAACGTCCCATAATAAATAAATACATACATATAATAGAACCAATAGGAGACAGAAGGGTTCCTGTCTATAGACAGACAGTTAAAAGATAGACAGTCAATAGTTAGACACTATATGGTCGACAGTCAAAAGTCAGACAGGGTCAAAAGTCAGACACAAAAAAAAAAAAATTTTTTTTTTCTGGGTTATTTTTTTTTTACAACTTTTGCCTCATTTACTATCCATGTCACAAACTATTACCTTTTAGTAAAGTTGTGGTGAGTGAAGCAGAGCGAGACACCGAGCCTGAAGCGTGGTGAGCGTAGCGAGCCCGCGAGGGGACGAATTTCACAAAATTTGGGTTAAAATAAGAATTTACTCACCGGTAATTATATTTCTCGAAGTCCGTAGTGGATGCTGGGAACTCCGTAAGGACCATGGGGAATAGACGGGCTCCGCAGGAGACTGGGCACTCTAAAGAAAAGATTAGGTACTATCTGGTGTGCACTGGCTCCTCCCTCTATGCCCCTCCTCCAGACCTCAGTTAGGGAAACTGTGCCCGGAAGAGCTGACATTACAAGGAAAGGAAATTTTGAATCCAGGGTAAGACTCATACCAGCCACACCAATCACACCGTACAACTTGTGATAACCTTACCCAGTTAACTTAACAGTATGAACAACAACTGAGCCTCACTCAACGGATGGCTCATAACAATAACCCTTAGTTAAGCAATAACTATATACACTTATTGCAGAAAATCCGCACTTGGGACGGGCGCCCAGCATCCACTACGGACTACGAGAAATAGAATTACCGGTGAGTAAATTCTTATTTTCTCTGACGTCCTAGTGGATGCTGGGAACTCCGTAAGGACCATGGGGATTATACCAAAGCTCCCAAACGGGCGGGAGAGTGCGGATGACTCTGCAGCACCGAATGAGCAAACACAAGGTCCTCCTCAGCCAGGATATCAAACTTGTAGAACTTTGCAAATGTGTTTGAACCCGACCAAGTAGCTGCTCGGCAAAGTTGTAAAGCCGAGACCCCTCGGGCAGCCGCCCAAGAAGAGCCCACCTTCCTTGTGGAATGGGCCTTCACCGATTTTGGATGCGGCAATCCAGCCGCAGAATGAGCCTGCTGAATCGTGCTACAGATCCAGCGAGCAATAGTTTGCTTTGAAGCAGGAGCACCCAGCTTGTTGGGTGTATGCAAGATAAACAGCGAGTCAGTCTTCCTGACTCCAGCCGTTCTGGAAACATATATTTTCAAAGCCCTGACTACGTCCAGCAACTTGGAGTCCTCAAAGTCCTGAGTAGCCGCAGGCACCACAATAGGTTGGTTCAAATGAAACGATGACACCACCTTTGGGAGAAATTGGGGACAAGTCCTCAATTCTGCCCTGTCCATATGGAAGATCAGATATGGGCTTTTACATGACAAAGCCGCCAATTCCGACACACGCCTAGCCGATGCTAAGGCCAACAGCATGACCACTTTCCATGTGAGATACTTTAGTTCCACGGTCTTAAGTGGCTCAAACCAGTGGGATTTCAGGAAATCCAACACCACGTTAAGATCCCAGGGCGCCACTGGTGGCACAAAAGGGGGCTGAATATGCAGCACTCCCTTAACAAATGTTTGAACCTCAGGCAGTGAAGCCAGTTCTTTTTGAAAGAAAATGGATAGGGCCGAAATCTGGACCTTTATGGACCCCAATTTTAGGCCCATAGTCACCCCTGACTGTAGGAAGTGCAGGAAACGACCCAGTTGGAATTCCTCTGTAGGGGCCTTCCTGGCCTCACACCAAGCAACATACTTCCGCCATATACGGTGATAATGTTTTGCTGTCACGTCTTTCCTAGCCTTTATCAGCGTAGGAATAACTTCATCCGGAATGCCTTTTTCAGCTAGGATCCGGCGTTCAACCGCCATGCCGTCAAACACAGCCGCGGTAAGTCTTGGAACAGACAGGGCCCTTGTTGCAGCAGGTCCTGTCTGAGAGGCAGAGGCCATGGGTCCTCTGTGCGCATTTCTTGTAGTTCCGGGTACCAAGTCCTTCTTGGCCAGTCCGGAACAATGAGTATTGTTCTTATTCCTCTCTTTCTTACTATTCTCAGTACTTTTGGTATGAGAGGAAGAGGAGGAAACTCATATACCGACTGGTACACCCACGGTGTCACTAGGGCGTCCACAGCTACCGCCTGAGGGTCCCTTGACCTGGCGCAATATCTTTTTAACTTTTTGTTGAGGCGGGACGCCATCATGTCCACCTGTGGCAGTTCCCATCGGTTTGCAATCAGTTGGAAGACTTCTTGATGAAGTCCCCACTCTCCCGGGTGGAGGTCGTGTCTGCTGAGCAAGTCTGCTTCCCAGTTGTCCACTCCCGGAATGAACACTGCTGACAGTGCTTGCACGTGATTCTCCACCCATCGAAGAATCTTTGTGGCTTCCGCCATTGCCATCCTGCTTCTTGTGCCGCCCTGGCGGTTTACATGGGCGACCGCCATGATGTTGTCTGACTGAATCAGCACTGGTCAGTTTCGAAGCAGGGTCTCTGCTTGACTCAGGGCGTTGTAAATGGCCCTTAGTTCCAGTACATTTATGTGGAGAGAAGTCTCCAATCTTGACCACAGCCCTTGGAAGTTTTTTCCCTGAGTGACTGCCCCCCATCCTCGGAGGCTTGCATCCGTGGTCACCAGGACCCAGTCCTGTATGCCGAACCTGCGGCCCTCGAGAAGGTGAGCACTCTGCAGCCACCACAGAAGAGACACCCTGGCCCTTGGGGACAGGGTGATCAGCCAATGCATCAGAAGATGCGATCCGGACCACTTGTCCAACAGATCCCACTGAAAGATCCTTGCATGGAACCTGCCAAAGGGAATGGCTTCGTATGAAGCCACCATCTTTCCCAGGACTCGCGTGCAGTGATGCACCGATACCTGTTTTGGTTTCAGGAGGTCCCTGACCAGAGATGCTAATTCCTGGGCCTTCTCCACCGGGAGAAACACCTTCTTCTGTTCTGTGTCCAGAATCATGCCCAGGAAAAGCAGACGCGTCGTAGGAATCAGCTGCGACTTTGGAACATTCAGAATCCAGCCGTGCTGTTGCAACACTTCCTGAGAGAGTGCTACGCTGATCAACAACTGCTCCCTGGACCTCGCCTTTATGAGGAGACCGTCCAAGTACGGGATAATTATAACTCCCTTTCGGCCATTACCTTGGTAAATATTCTCGGTGCCGTGGACAGGCCAAACGGCAACGTCTGGAATTGGTAATGACAGTCCTGTACCACAAATCTGAGGTACTCCTGGTGAGGTGGGTAAATGGGGACATGCAAGTAAGATCTTTGATGTCCAGCGACACCATAAAATCCCCCTCTTCCAGGCTTGCAATAACCGCTCTGAGCGATTCCATTTTGAACTTGAATTTCTTTATATAAGTGTTCAAGGATTTTAAATTCAGAATGGGTCTCACCGAACCGTCCGGTTTCGGTACCACAAACATTGTGGAATAGTAACCCCTTCCCTGTTGAAGGAGGGGGACCCTGACAATCACTTGCTGGAGGTACAGCTTGTGAATTGCCGCCAGTACTACCTCCCTTTCCATGAGGGAAGCTGGCAAGGCTGATTTGAGGTAACGGCGGGGGGGGGGAGTCGCTTCGAATTCCAGCTTGTATCCCTGAGATACAATTTGTATAGCCCAGAGATCCACCTGTGAGCGAACCCACTGGCTGCTGAAGTTTCAAAGACGCGCCCCCACCGCACCTGGCTCCGCCTGTGGAGCCCCAACGTCATGCGGTGAACTTAGTGGAAGCAGGGGAGGACTTTTGTTCCTGGGAACTGGCTGCATGGTGCAGCTTCTTACCTCTACCCCTGTCTCTGGCAAGAAAGGATGCGCCCCTGACCCTCTTGCCTTTTTGGGAACGAAAGGACTGCATTTGATAATACGGTGCTTTCTTAGGCTGTGAGGAAACCTGAGGCAAGAAAGTCGACTTTCCAGCTGTCGCTGTAGACATGAGGTCCGACAGACCGTCCCCAAACAATTCCTCACCCTTATAAGGCAAAACCTCCATGTGTTTTTTAGAATCAGCATCTCCTGTCCATTGCCGAGTCCATAAGACCCTCCTGGCAGAAATGGACATAGCATTAATTCTAGAGCCCAGCAGGCAAATGTCCCTCTGAGCATCCCGCATATATAAGACGACGTCTTTGATATGGCCCAGGGTTAGCAAAACAGTATCTCTGTCGAGGGAATCTATGTCGTCTAACAGAGTATCTGTACACGCTGCTACAGCACTACACATCCAGGCTGAAGCAATAGCAGGTCTCAGTAGAGTACCAGAGTGTGTATACACTGACTTCAGGATAGCTTCCTGCTTTCTATCCGCAGGCTCCTTTAGGGCGGCCGTATCCTGAGACGGCAGGGCCACCTTTTTAGATAAGCGTGTCAGTGCCTTGTCCACCCTAGGGGATGTTTCCCAACGTAACCTGTCCGTTGGCGGGAAAGGGTACGCCATCAGTAACCTCTTAGAAATCACTAATTTCTTATCAGGGGAACTCCACGCTTCTTCACACAATTCATTTAATTCATCAGATGGGGGAAAAGTCCCTCTTGGTATTAACCGGGTTACTCTCAGAAATGTGTGATACATCTTTCATTGCAATAATCATGTATCGGATGGCCTTGGTCATTTTAGACTGTAAATGTGCCTCATCATCGTCGACACTGGAGTGTCGGCATCTGTGTCAACCATCTGAGATAGAGGGCGTTTATGAGCCCCTGACGGTTTCTGAGTCGCCTGGGCAGGTGCGGGTTGAGACCCCGGCTGTCCCAAGGCTGCAGCGTCATCAAACCTTTTATGTAAGGAGTTTACATTGTCATTTAAGACCTTCCACATATCCATCCAATCAGGTGTCGGCCCCGACGGGGGCGATACCACACTTATCTGCCCTTGCTCCGCCTCCACATAACCTTCCTCATAAAACATGTCGACACAGCCGTACCGACACACCGCACAAACACAGGGAATGCTCAGACTGAGGACAGGACCCCACAAAGTCCTTTGGGGAGACAGAGAGAGAGTATGCCAGCACACACCACAGCGCTATATAACACAGGGATTTTCACTGCTAATAAGTGATTTACCCAATAGCTGCCTTTTTTGTATTGTTTTGCGCCTAAATTTATGTACCCCCCCCTCTCTTTTTAACCCGTCTTGTACCTGGATACTGCAGGGGAGAGCCTGGGGAGCCGCTTCCAGTGGAGCTGTGAAGGGAAAATGGCGCTGGTGTGCTGAGGAAGAAGGCCCCGCCCCCTCAGTGGCGGGCTTCTGTCCCCCTTTCCATGTAAAAAAATGGCGGGGGTTTTTACATATATACAGTGCTAGACTGTATATATGTATGTTTTTATGCCAAAGGTACTTCAATTGCAGCCCAGGGCGCCTCCCCCAGCGCCCTGCACCCTACAGTGACCAGAGTGCACCCTACAGTGACCAGAGTGTGTAAGTGTGCTGGGAGCAATGGCGCACAGCTGCGGTGCTGTGCGCTACCTTAATGAAGACAGGAGTCTTCAGCCGCCGATTTCGTCGTCTTCAAGCTACTGGCACTGCAAGGGGGACGGCGGCGCGGCTCCGGGAACGGACGATCGAGGACAGGTGCCTGTGTTCGAACCCTCTGGAGCTAATGGTGTCCAGTAGCCTAAGAAGCACAAACTAGCTGCAAGCAGGTAGGTTTGCTTCTCTCCCCTTAGTCCCACGTAGCAGTGAGTCTGTTGCCAGCAGAAGCTCACTGAAAATAAAAAACCTAATAAATACTTTCTTTACTAGTAAGCTCAGGAGAGCCCACAAGGAGCACCCAGCTCTGGCCGGGCACAGATTCTAACTGAGGTCTGGAGGAGGGGCATAGAGGGAGGAGCCAGTGCACACCAGATAGTACCTAATCTTTTCTTTAGAGTGCCCAGTCTCCTGCGGAGCCCGTCTATTACCCATGGTCCTTACGGAGTTCCCAGCATCCACTAGGACGTCAGAGAAAAATGTTTAAAAACACAAAAAAATATTTTTTTTGTGTCTGACTTATGACCCTGTCTGACTTTTGACCCTGTCTGACTTTTGACTGTCGACCATATGGTGTCTAACTAATGACTGTCTATCTTTTAACCGTTTATGAGCTATACCACACCCGAGACAGAACTGCACTTTCTAAGCACACATTCTCCCACCTCATGGTAAGGCTCCTGTTTCTTCTTCCTGGTAGGTACTCTCTGCTCCAGTGCACTGGTTGAGCACTGAGAGCCACACACACCAAACTTGGTAGAAGAAGCTGCTACCACTGGCATGTGTAGCAGCTCTGCTCTGTCCCTCAAACTGCAGCTTTAGTAATCATATGAATACTATTGATATTGTGGTCATAATTTGAGCCGCTTGTCAAGAAGAGGGGGCAATCAGGACCCTCCCCCCTGTATTTGCCTATGCAGCCCAATCACCAGTACTGACAAATCATCACATTTACCAAACACAACGTGACTTGTTGCGACTTCTCCAGTGAAACCCCCTAAAAGACTAAGGGCCTAATTCAAACCTGATCGCAACAGCAAACCTTTTCTTTAATGGGCAAATCCATTCTGCACTGCAGGTGGGGCAGATGTAACATGTGCAGAGAGAGTTAGATTTGGGTGGGATGTGTTCAATCTGAAATCTAAATTGCAGTGTAAAAACAAAGCAGCCAGTATTTACCCTGCACAGAAACAATATAACCCACCCAAATCTAACTCTCTCTGCACATGTTACATCTGCCCCACCTGCAGTGCAGCATGGTTTTGCCCATTAGAGAAAGATTTTGCTTTTGCAATCAGGTCTGAATTAGGCCTTAAATTTCTAAAAACTGTTCCTAAAATGCTCATTGTGACAATTGCAGCGATAAGTTTACTGTAGCGGATGCAGTTACAAGTTCAAAAGAAAATTGGGCGTGAAGACTTTTAGTGTTTATTGAACAGCCCCCTAAACTTTTCATGGTCAACAAAGTGGCCCCCTGGAGGACTTGACATGGCTACTCTAGAATCAGTATCAGTTATCTAGCACTGGCAGAGCATGCTGGAATTTATAGTCCCACAACAGCCTGAGAATGACCTCCTTACATTTACACATGCCATATTGGGACAAAATAGTCACCCCCAAAATACTGGGGCTATGCTAGCATAATATGAAGGGAATAAGTATATCATATTGATCTAGTACTAGCGTAATATACTGAAGGTATACAGCTATTGCTCTTCAAACGTGCATGAAATAATGACGCAGTGCAGGGAACATGTTATCACACTTAATGTCGGAGCCGTTGCTTCAACCAATAAATATACCCAAGTGACTAAGGCTCAGTCAGTTCCTGACCTAGCTTGTGCCGTCTGATTTTCTCTATCTGCCCCATCAGTTTAAATCCCCCCTCTCCTGAAATCTAGAAGCCGCACACGAGTGCATCCTTGTGGACTACGTTGGTTCATAAAGAGTTCCTGACCCTGGCTCGAGCCAAGGTTACAACAGAGAAAGGGTGGGCTACCTTCTGGTGAGACCTGCATGGTTCTCTTGGCAGTGGGTCTCATCCACTCAAATGACGTATGGGCGAGAAGGTCAATAGAGCGTGTGTCGGAGAAGCCATCCACATCCTCTTCAGTCATTAGAGTTCTGGCATTGGATGAGCACATTTTCCCTGCAATAAATTGAAAACATTTATTAAAAGTACAACAAAATAAGATCCGCTGTGTAGGAAGGAGAGATTGGCTAGGTATGCTTCCCTACGTCACACTGGCACCTGGCTATAACAATTAAAACCAATTTCAATTAAAGATGGAGATTTCTTCCAGCGATTATTCTTGGTTATTTACCATGGACGAGCGGATAGTAACGCTGTCTGATTTCTTGCTTTACACCAGGTCAAATGCAACAAGAGAGGTTAACCTGTACCAAGAGCAAACCCATACAATGTGCACCAAAACTGGCTTGGTGCATGCTGATGTAGCTGGATGGTCCTTATAGCACCCATCAAAGTACCTACCTACTCTCCTGCTCTTGGGACTTATGGGGCTTAAGTTTATGTAGAGATGCAAAAATGAGGAAGTCATAGGAATTCCCTACATTAGGTGACACCACTGTACTGCTGACCAAGGCCAGCTGCTCCAGGCCGTCCTGTCCACCTTTAGGGCTCAGATGAAGAGGACGAGATGGACCCGGTCACCCAGCCTTGCAGTACCCAATGCTCCAGCAGGAGCCAGTTTTAAGGTTTTAGTAAGGAAGGTTAATCCAAAAATGGACATTCATTAAATGTCATGTAAGCAGTCATATGACCATAATCAAGTGATGAGACATGTGGTAAGTGGGTAGGCTTGTGCCTCAAGGACATACACATGCAATAAGGTAGCACCGAGAGACGTCTCTTGACTTGGACAAAACACGTTAATTCATTGCATTCAGCTGTGACTTTATCAGTTTTAAAACACGGATCATATAAATCTAAAATAGTAAAACATACCTTTATGCTTGCAGAGGAGTTTGATGTAGTAAAATAGGTTGGTGAAAAGGTTAAAGGGAGACGGAGTTCCCGATTTCCTTGTCATATCCCTTATCAAAGTCGCTCTTCCAAATTTCCACTCAGTGTCTGACTGCGCTTGTATCCTTTGGTACGTGTCGCTCATCATCGCAATCAGCAGGTTGATCAGGACGATTAAGGTGACCACAAGGTAAACTCCAAACACAAAGCGGATGATAATGAAGGTGAACTGCGGCGTCCTGCTAAGAGACGGTAGACAATCGGGTTCCACCAGACCAAACAAGGAGAAGAACAGGAGGACCGTGATGTCAATAGGATCCTGAATACTGGAGCCGCTTCTATACACCCCGGTACCATTATGTGACTGGTTTGCAATGGGTTCCGGATATACAGGCTGATAGACAGCCGACAGCTGCATGGTGAAGGCGGCATGGAACAAGGCGAGGATTACTGCAAACCTGGTTAGGTCCTTGATCAGATCTCTGATGATGATGGCCCATGGTCCAAAGAGGTGGTGGAAAGTGAGGAACTCCAAGAACTGGATAAAGGAGAGCGTCATGGCGACGCCAAGAAAAATGTTCCTGGCGTAGAGGCAGTGCAGGCGATCAATTTCCGTAAACATAAACGCCAGTAAGTGGCAGAAGAAGGCAACAGTGGAGAACCCCAATGTGAACACGCGAACCCAGGCAAGACCCGCTCGATCTCCATGGTGCGTGAGCTCTGAAACCAAGGTTCCCAATAACCAAGCTAGCAGCAGCCACTCGTTCCAGGAGGGGACCATGCGTCCTTCATAAATCGGGCTCAGCGGAGGGTACACAATGGTCAGGATGAAGAGCACCAGCAGGAATATGTGCGATGCCAAGTAACTCATAAACTTCATGATGGGGATCCTGTTGAACCTGTGCTTGAGAGGTAGAGAAAACACCAGCCACACCGGGGGACACGCCAAAAAGGTGAAAAAGAGCAGGACCAGCTTCCAGGCGCTCCAGTCCAAGTTCCCATACCAGACCTCAGTCAGGTATTTCTGGACAGCGGGGTGTGCAACCACATCTTTCTGCTCACACTCAATCAAACAGTCCAGTATGGTGGTCCCCCGGTGATCCACCGCCCGGAGGATGTACCCCGCGTTTTTACTTCCAGATGCTATGGTCAGGAGATCTGTGGCCATGGTTTCACTGTATTTGGCAGCATTGAGCAGGTCCACCGCCCGCTCCTTCTCTTTTAAGGCAGTGATGTAGAACGCTCTGGACAGTTTCACCGCGGTGTCCAGGGGGCCGTTAGAGTTCAGGACGTACTCTTCTATGATTCTGTTGTTGTTCAGCTTTCCGCACACCATGAGATCAAAGACAAACTGGAAAATAAACAGGATAACATAAACCCAATGTGTTACGTATCTCACTAACAAAAACCAGCGCATTTCACCTCTGTGCAACTGGTGTCTGTACGTAGACTTACATGTATTACCGGGGTACATTAAAGTTGCTCATATGTACACGGAGCGTTTGTAAGCATTTAACTAAATCAGACACTAAAGTTAATTGTTGGCAATTTTTTCGTAGCATCAAAATTGACAATAACAATTTTTATTGAATTCAGTCTTTTTAAATCACAGGAAATAGTTTGTATAAAATCTACTGTGAAATCGTCCACAATTTAGAGATCATTTTACGTGATGTCATACTGCCGTATACAGGCTTTCCGCAAATTAATGGGGGCTGTGCCCACTTTTTATCTCCAAGGAAAATTTACCTGCTCCGAGTTTTGCAAATCCACCCGATAATGCGGACAGCAGGTACACTGAAAACAGTATCCGGTCTCTAGTCGATAATACTTAGGTCGGCAATGTCTAGGTCGACCACTATTGGTCGACAGTAACTCGGTCGACAGGGTTTCAATGTCAACATGTTCTAGGTCAACAGGTCGACATAAGTTTTTCCCAATTTATTTATTTTTTTGACCTTTTTCATACTTAACGATCCACGTGGACTATGATTGGGAACGGTAACCTGTGCCGAGCGCAGCGGCAGTGGAGCGACGCACCTTGTCCGAAGCATAGCGAGCAAAGCGAGACACGCGAGGGGACGCGGTGCACTCATTGGGCTTCCCGGTCACGGTATCCGGATGATAGATAGACAGTGTCTAGTTAGACAGTCAATAGATAGACACCATATGTTAGACAGACAATAGGTCGACAGGGTCAAAATGTCGACATGAAAATGGTCAACATAAAAAAAGTAGACAGTTTTTTTTATAATTTTATATGTTTTTTGACTATTTCGTATCTTCTCTATCCAGTGTCGGCATAGAGTTGGTTGTAACCTTGCGGCGAGAGCAGCGAGCCACCGAGCACAAAGCGAGCCCCGCGAGGGTACGCCTTTCTACAATTGGGGGTCCCAGATGACAAAACTATCCACACAAACCACAAAAATAAAAAATAAAGTGTCTACCTTTTTTGCGTTGACCATTTTCATGTCGCCTTTTTGATTCGGTCAACCTTCTGACCCTGTCGACCTAATGTCTGTCTAACATGTGGTGTCTATCTATTGACTGTCTAACCAGACACTGTCTATCATCCCACACCCCCGGTCACTGGGCCTAATTCAGACCTGATTGCTCGCTAGGGGTTTTCTGCGAGCAGATAGTCGCCGCCCACCGGGGAGTGTATTTTTGCTGTGTAAGTGTGCGATCGCATGTGCAGCCAAGTGGTACAAAAAAACTTTGTGCAGTTTCTGAGTAGCCCAGAACTTACTCAGCCGCTGCGATCATTTCAGCCTGTCCGGGGCCAGAATCAAACACCCGCCCTGCAAACGCCTAGACACGCCTGCGTTTTTCCAACCACTCCCAGAAAACTGTCAGTTGACACCCACAAACGCCTTCTTCCTGTCAATCTCCTTGGGATCGGCTGTGCGAATGGATTCTTCATAAAAGCCATCGCACAGCAACGATCCGCTTTGTACCTGTGCAACGCGCATTGCGGTGCTTACGCATGCGCAGTTCTGACCTGATCGCAGCGCTGCAAAAAATGCTAGCGAGCAATCAGGTCTGAATTACCCCCACTGTACAGAGAAAGCGACACCATTTAAAAAAACAACAACTCATGTCGACCTTTTGACCTGTCGACCTAGAACATGTCAACCTAAAAACCCTGTCCACCTAGTTACTGTCGACCAATAGTGGTCAACGTTGACGCTGTCGACCTAAGTGTGATCGGCCTCCATACCACACTCACTGAAAACAGCATATAAAAGTATCACGCATTATCTATTAACACGTTAGAACATGACACCTTTTTATATACAAAATACGTCTATATTTAGGTTCCTTTATGTCGTACATTAAACACGAGAGAGAAGGGACATCAGGACCGTCTTACAAGTTTTATTTTCAGCAAACATGTAATGTTTCTTGCCAGGCTTGGCGGACAAATATCCTGATAAGTGGGGACCGGTTACATTGTGATAGGATAGGATAGCTGTTCTGCTGGGCGGGGAGAGCCCCCGCTGTTAAATATTTGGTATGGGTAGAAAACATTCTCTATGATATTTGCTATTTTGAGGTCTCGGTAATAACACCCTGTAAGTACAAGATGACTTTTGCGGCGAGATGGCAGAATGTCAGTTACCTTCCGGTCCTCGGTAAGTCTGAGGGTGTTGTGGCTTTTCCTCAGCAGAAAGCTCACCACCTCCTGATGGTTGTCACCGGCGGCGTACTGGATCGCCGTCTTCCCATCGTTACACTCCAGCGTGGGGTTGGCACCGCATTCAACAAGGAAGCGGACGGCGTCTAGGAATCCGGACTTGGCCGCAAAGTGCAAGGGACACCAGCCGTTCTGTGTGCGAGACAGACAAACATCCAGTCACGTCAACCACAGGTTAACCCCCTGGCAGGAAATACTTATCAAGGAGGTCAAAGTACAAACCGCAAATCCTCCTGCGTCTAATATGCATCGAGCTAGATGCGTCATCTCATGGACAGTGATAAAATGGAGAGAGATAAAAGCACCAGCCAACAAGCTCCTGACATTTTTCAAAAACAGCCCGTGATCATGGGGTGCAGCCTTAAGTTCCACAAGATCAACGCTATAGGAAATAATAAGAATTTACTTACCGATAATTCTATTTCTCATAGTCCGTAGTGGATGCTGGGGACTCCGAAAGGACCATGGGGAATAGCGGCTCCGCAGGAGACTGGGCACAAAGTAAAAGCTTTAGGACTAGCTGGTGTGCACTGGCTCCTCCCCCTATGACCCTCCTCCAAGCCTCAGTTAGGATACTGTGCCCGGACGAGCGTACACAATAAGGAAGGATTTTGAATCCCGGGTAAGACTCATACCAGCCACACCAATCACACCGTACAACTTGTGATCTGAACCCAGTTAACAGCATGATAACAGAAGGAGCCTCTGAAAAGATGGCTCACAACAACAATAACCCGATTTTTGTAACAATAACTATGTACAAGTAATGCAGACAATCCGCACTTGGGATGGGCGCCCAGCATCCACTACGGACTATGAGAAATAGAATTATCGGTAAGTAAATTCTTATTTTCTCTAACGTCCTAGTGGATGCTGGGGACTCCGAAAGGACCATGGGGATTATACCAAAGCTCCCAAACGGGCGGGAGAGTGCGGATGACTCTGCAGCACCGAATGAGAGAACTCCAGGTCCTCCTCAGCCAGGGTATCAAATTTGTAGAATTTAGCAAACGTGTTTGCCCCTGACCAAGTAGCTGCTCGGCAAAGTTGTAAAGCCGAGACCCCTCGGGCAGCCGCCCAAGATGAGCCCACTTTCCGTGTGGAATGGGCTTTTACAGATTTTGGCTGTGGCAGGCCTGCCACAGAATGTGCAAGCTGAATTGTACTACAAATCCAACGAGCAATCGTCTGCTTAGAAGCAGGAGCACCCAGCTTGTTGGGTGCATACAGGATAAACAGCGAGTCAGATTTTCTGACTCCAGCCGTCCTGGAAACATATATTTTCAGGGCCCTGACTACGTCCAGCAACTTGGAATCCTCCAAGTCCCTAGTAGCCGCAGGCACCACAATAGGTTGGTTTAAGTGAAATGCTGAAACCACCTTAGGGAGAAATTGAGGACGAGTCCTCAATTCTGCCCTGTCCGTATGAAAAATTAGGTAAGGGCTTTTATAGGATAAAGCCGCCAATTCTGATACACGCCTGGCTGAAGCCAGGGCTAACAGCATTACCACTTTCCATGTGAGATATTTCAAGTCCACAGTGGTGAGTGGTTCAAACCAATGTGATTTTAGGAATCCCAACACTACATTGAGATCCCAAGGTGCCACTGGAGGCACAAAAGGAGGCTGTATATGCAGTACTCCCTTGACAAACGTCTGAACTTCAGGAACAGAAGCTAGTTCTTTTTGGAAGAATATCGACAGGGCCGAAATTTGAACCTTAATGGACCCTAATTTGAGGCCCATAGACAATCCTGTTTGCAGGAAATGCAGGAATCGACCCAGTTGAAATTCCTCCGTAGGGGCCTTCCTGGCCTCGCACCACGCAACATATTTACGCCAAATACGGTGATAATGTTGTACGGTTACATCCTTCCTGGCTTTGATCAGGGTAGGGATGACTTCATCCGGAATGCCTTTTTCCTTCAGGATCCGGCGTTCAACCGCCATGCCGTCAAACGCAGCCGCGGTAAGTCTTGGAACAGACATGGTCCCTGCTGGAGCAGGTCCTGTCTTAGAGGTAGAGGCCACGGGTCTTCCGTGAGCATCTCTTGAATTTCCGGGTACCAAGTCCTTCTTGGCCAATCCGGAGCCACGAGTATAGTCTTTACTCCTCTCCTTCTTATGATTCTCAGTACTTTTGGTATGAGAGGAAGAGGAGGGAACACATACACTGACCGGTACACCCACGGTGTTACCAGAGCGTCCACAGCTATTGCCTGAGGGTCCCTTGACCTGGAGCAATATCTGTCCAGTTTTTTGTTGAGGCGAGACGCCATCATGTCCACCTTTGGTTTTTCCCAAAGGTTTACAATCATGTGGAAGACTTCTGGGTGAAGTCCCCACTCCCCCGGGTGAAGATCGTGTCTGCTGAGGAAGTCTGCTTCCCAGTTGTCCACTCCCGGAATGAACACTGCTGACAGTGCTATCACATGATTTTCTGCCCAGCGAAGAATCCTTGCCACTTCCGTCATTGCCCTCCTGCTTCTTGTGCCGCCCTGTCTGTTTACGTGGGCGACTGCCCAACGTGATGTTGTCCGACTGGATCAATACTGGCTGACCCTGAAGCAGAGGCCTTGCCTGACTTAGGGCATTGTAAATGGCCCTTAGTTCCAGGATATTTATGTGAAGTGACGTTTCCATGCTTGACCACAAGCCCTGGAAATGTTTTCCCTGTGTGACTGCTCCCCAGCCTCTCAGGCTGGCATCCGTGGTCACCAGGACCCAATCCTGAATGCCGAATCTGCGGCCCTCTAGGAGATGAGCACTCTGTAACCACCACAGGAGAGACACCCTTGTCCTTGGAGACAGGGTTATCCGCTGATGCATTTGAAGATGCGATCCGGACCATTTGTCTAGCAGATCCAACTGAAAAGTTCTTGCGTGGAATCTGCCGAATGGAATCGCTTCGTAAGAAGCCACCATCTTTCCCAGGACCCTTGTGCACTGATGCACTGACACCTGGCCTGGTCTTAGGAGTTTCCTGACTAGGTCGGATAACTCCCTGGCTTTCTCTTCCGGGAGAAACACCTTTTTCTGTACTGTGTCCAGAATCATCCCTAGGAACAGCAGACGTGTCGTCGGAATCAGCTGCGATTTTGGAATATTTAGAATCCATCCGTGCTGTCGTAGTACTATTTGAGATAGTGCTACTCCGACCTCTAACTGTTCTCTGGACCGTGCCCTTATCAGGAGATCGTCCAAGTAAGGGATAATTAAGACGCCTTTTCTTCGAAGAAGAATCATCATTTCGGCCATTACCTTGGTAAAGACCCGGGGTGCCGTGGACAATCCAAACGGCAGCGTCTGAAACTGATAGTGACAGTTCTGTACCACAAACCTGAGGTACCCTTGGTGAGAAGGGCAAATTGGGACATGGAGGTAAGCATCCTTGATGTCCAGAGACACCTTGTAGTCCCCTTCTTCCAGGTTCGCTATCACTGCTCTGAGTGACTCCATCTTGAACTTGAACCTTTTTATGTAAGTGTTCAAGGCTTTCAGATTTAAAATGGGTCTCACCGAGCCGTCCGGCTTCGGTACCACAAACAGCGTGGAGTAATACCCCTTTCCCTGTTGTAGGAGGGGTACCTTGATTATCACTTGCTGGGAATACAGCTTGTGAATGGCTTCCAATACCGCCTCCCTGTCGGGGGTAGACGTTGGTAAAGCAGACTTCAGGAACCGGCGAGGGGGAGACGTCTCGAATTCCAATTTGTACCCCTGAGATACTACCTGCAGGATCCAGGGGTCCACTTGCGAGTGAGCCCACTGCGCGCTGAAATTCTTGAGACGGGCCCCCACCGTGCCTGAGTCCGCTTGTAAGGCCCCAGCGTCATGCTGAGGACTTGGCAGAAGCGGGGGAGGGCTTCTGTTCGTGGGAAGAAGCTGTCTGTTGCAGTCTTTTTCCCCTTCCTCTGCCCCGGGGCAGATATGAGTGGCCTTTTGCCCGCTTGCCCTTATGGGGACGAAAGGACTGAGCCTGAAAAGACGGTATCTTTTTCTGCTGCGAGGTGACTTGGGGTAAAAAGGTGGATTTCCCAGCCGTTGCCGTGGCCACCAGGTCCGATAGACCGCCCCCAAATAACTCCTCCCCTTTATACGGCAATACTTCCATATGCCGTTTGGAATCCGCATCCCCTGACCACTGTCGCGTCCATAATCCTCTTCTGGCAGAAATGGACATCGCACTTACTCTTGATGCCAGAGTGCAAATGTCTCTCTGTGCATCTCGCATATATAGGAATGCATCCTTTAAATGCTCTATAGTCAATAATATATTGTCCCTGTCCAGGGTATCAATATTTTCAGTCAGGGAATCCGACCAAGCCACCCCAGCACTGCACATCCAGGCTGAGGCGATTGCTGGTCGCAGTATAACACCAGTATGAGTGTATATACTTTTAAGGATATTTTCCAGCCTCCTATCTGCTGGCTCCTTAAGGGCGGCCATTTCTGGAGACGGTAACGCCACTGGTTTTGATAAGCGTGTGAGCGCCTTATCCACCCTAGGGGGTGTTTCCCAACGAGCCCTAACCTCTGGTGGGAAGGGATATAGTGCCAATAATTTTTTAGAAATTAGCAGTTTTTTGTCGGGGGTAACCCACGCTTCATCACACACTTCATTCAATTCATCTGATTCAGGAAAAACTACGGGTATTTTTTTCACACCCCACATAATACCCCTTTTTGTGGTACTTGCAGTATCAGAGATGTGCAAAACCTCCTTCATTGCCGTGATCATGTAACGTGTGGCCCTACTGGAAAATACGTTTGTTTCTTCACCGTCGACACTGGAGTCAGTGTCTGTGTCTGGGTCCGTGTCGACCCACTGAGGTAACGGGCGTTTAATAGCCCCTGACGGTGTTTGAGACGCCTGGACAGGCACTAACTGAGCTGCCGGCTGTCTCATGTCGTCAACAGTTTTCTGTAACGTGCCGACACTGTCACGTAATTCCTTAATTACGGCCATCCATTCAGGTGTCGACTCCCTAGGGGGTGACATCACCATTATAGGCAATTGCTCCGCCTCCACATCATTTTCCTCCTCATACATGTCGACACACACGTACCGACACCCAGCACACACACAGGGAATGCTCTGATAGAGGACAGGACCCACTTAGCCCCTTGGGGAGACAGAGGGAGAGTTTGCCAGCACACACCAGAGCGCTATATATGTATAGGGACAACCTTACAATAAGTGTCTATCCCTTATAGCTGCTTATATCTGTTATTTTGCCAAATAAGTGCCCCCCTCTCTTTTTTACCCTGTTTCTGTAGTTGCAGGATGCAGGGGAGATTCTGGGAGCCTTCCTACCAGCGGAGCTGTGTGGGAAAAATGGCGCTGTGTGCTGAGGAGATAGGCCCCGCCCCCTTCACGGCGGGCTCTTCTCCCGCTTTTTTCTGGAAAACTGGCAGGGGTTAAATACATCCATATAGCCCAGGAGCTATATGTGATGTATTTTTTTTGCCAAATAAGGTAAATTCATTGCTTCCCAGGGCGCCCCCCCCCCCCCAGCGCCCTGCACCCTCAGTGACCGAAGTGTGAAGTGTGCTGAGAGCAATGGCGCACAGCTGCAGTGCTGTGCGCTACCTTATGAAGACAGGAAAGTCTTCTGCCGCCGATTTATGGAGCTCTTCTTGCTTCAGTATCTGTAAGGGGGCTGGCGGCGCGGCTCCGGGACCCATCCATGGCTGGGCCTGTGATCGTCCCTCTGGAGCTAATGTCCAGTAGCCTAAGAAGCCCAATCCACTCTGCACGCAGGTGAGTTCGCTTCTTCTCCCCTTAGTCCCTCGATGCAGTGAGCCTGTTGCCAGCAGGTCTCACTGAAAATAAAAAACCTATTTAAACTTTTACTCTAAGCAGCTCAGGAGAGCCACCTAGATTGCACCTTTCTCGTTCGGGCACAAAATCTTAACTGAGGCTTGGAGGAGGGTCATAGGGGGAGGAGCCAGTGCACACCAGCTAGTCCTAAAGCTTTTACTTTGTGCCCAGTCTCCTGCGGAGCCGCTATTCCCCATGGTCCTTTCGGAGTCCCCAGCATCCACTAGGACGTTAGAGAAAAATGGCTAAGCCTCTGGCTTTCTGCAGATCAAGCAATATATAATGGCAAACTTCTCTAATCAACCTGGTAACATTCCTCAGGTGCTGCAGGAGGGGGTTACTTCTGGACAAGAAAAACAAAAGGGATTTTTCCCACGCACTCTGCGGGCTGTTAGTAACAAGAACTGTATACTATATAATAATAGAAAATTTAGAGCTCTTTGTTACATATATTTTGCTGTGTGTGAGTTTGGGGAGTGGTAGTTAGTATTAGGGACCTCCAGTAATAGAGCAGCCGTGAAGTGGCCTGGAGGCTTATCATATTTTTTGCAAAATATATGTAACGAAGAGCTCTAAATTTTCTATTATTATATAGTATACAGTTCTTGTTACTAACAGCCCGCAGAGTGCGTGGGAAAAATCCTTTTGTTTTTCGGCAGATCATGCAAGCAGGCCAGGACCACAGGAGGAACTATGAGGAATTTGGGGCCTACTACTCCTTGGGGGTCATTCCGAGTTGATCGTTAGCTGCCGTTGTTCGCAGCGCAGCGATCAGGCTAAAAATCGGCATTTCTGCGCATGCGTATGCACCGCAATGCGCACACGCGACGAACGGGTACAAAGCCCTTTGTTGTTTTGCTCAGGTTCTAGCAAAGTTTTCAGTCGCACTGACGGCCATAAGAAGATTGACAGGAAGGGGGCATTTCTGGGTGTCAACTGACCGTTTTCAGGGAGTGTTTGCAAAAACGCAGGCGTGTCTGAAAAAACACAGGCGTGGCTGGGCGGTCGCTGGGCGAGTGTAGGACGGCAAATCCGGACACGAATAGGCTGAAGTGATCGCAAGCGCCGAGTAGGTTCAGAGCTACTCTGAAACTGCACAAACTGTTTTTGCAGATCTCGGCTGCACAGGCGTTCGCACTTCTGCTAAGCTAAAATACACTCCCCAGTGGGCGGCGGCATAGCGTTTGCACGGCTGCTAAAACTAGCTAGCGAGCGATCAACTCGGAATGACCCCCCTTATCTGATAACTGTCTCCTACCAAACTCTACTGCACCTACACTCATATCTGCCACTATTCACTGGACAGAGCCTGCCCTCCTATCTGCCCACGTCACTGTGACCACGTGGCTTCTGGACCACGGAAAGAAGAGCACCTTGTCAGTAACGTTGATTTCCGCGCCTTGTCCGATGAGAGTTCTCATCATCTCGTTGTGGCCGTTGGCAGCCGCCAGGTGGAGGCAGGTCCGGCCTCTGCTGTCTTTCACGTGCAGCTGGGATGTGGATTTGCTGAGGAGGAGGCCGACCACAGCCGTATGCCCGTTTTTGGCCGCAAGGTGTATAGGGGTGGAGCCCTGCGGAGACGTAAGTGCATATATGTACACAGTGTGAGAACAGGGCCGTACAGTACACAAGATGAAAATAAATACCTAAAAGAACTAGAAGTCAGAGTTTTACGGTCAAGTTTTCCATCACTCTTAGCTTTTACTTTCCTGCAGCATAATAAGGCGGTGAGAGGATACAGAAAGCTCACCAAGTAAAGGACAAGAAACTACTTTAAATTTGCAGTGACACCAGTTACCACTTCCCTGTGTGTGAACGGCACCATCTGACTTCAAACATTCCCTTCTATTAACTTCACCCTAGGAATTCTGGGTAGAGACAGACAAAGCACTCCTAACTTGACACTAGTGTAGGCCATCTATATGTTTCAGATGGTCTTCATCAAAATACTGTACCTGCATAGAGCCTGAAACTGACTGATAATTCCATGCAGTGTATACTGTACAGTACTATAAAAAAAAATATTTAATTTAAGCAAAAAGTTTAATTAACAAGAACATAACAACTCAAACAATTGGATTCAACTTTAGGTGAGTATTGCAGACAACAAGGTTACCTAGTGGAAAGTACAAACATGATGAAAACGATTGTGTGTCACAATCTGTAAATGTTTTTGAACAAATATGAATCATGAAGCGCAAATAGCCGGGCTGTGTGCCAATTTGCGCAGGTACTGCTACTAATAATATTAATAATAATAATACTTCCAGATTCCTGTGAAAGAGCAGAGTCTGAGGAGCCCGGGACGGGATTGTTCCCTGGCTGATGGGTGGACCTGGGCGTACCTACCCACTAAGGGGGTAATTCAGACCTGGTCGCATGCAGGCTCTTTTTTGCAGTGCTGCGACCAGGTAATCGCCGCCTACAGGGGAGAGGGTAAACGCTGTGCAGGGGTGCGAACGGCTGTGCAGAGAGCTGCACAAACAAAAGTTTGTGCAGTTTCTGCACAGCCCAGGACTTACTCAGCCGCTGCGACGATCCGGGATGTTGCTGACGTCAGAAATCCGCCTCTGGGCACACCTGCGTTTTCCCAGACACTACCTGGAAATGGTGAGTTGCCACCCACGAACGCCTTCTTCCTGTCAATGTTCTTGCGATCGCTGCCTGCGCATTGCGAACCGCACGCATGCGCTGTTCAGAGCTGATCGCACGGCTGCAAAAAAAGGCAGCGTGTGATCGGCTCTGAATGACCCCCTAAGTGATAGAACTGTCCATAGAACTGGTGCACCTGGTTCTATGGAGCAGTGCAAACGTTGGATTTCACTTTGCGGAGCAACATTAATGGAATTTGGTAAAGGGTGAAGACGGCCCATATTTGCGGGTGTCCCTTACTGTGAGGAGGGGGCACATAGCTATTCCCTCCCTGCCGACGGACACTAGTTTTGCACCAGCTCTGATCAGTTCCCATCTGCAGGAAAGAGCATTTCTAGGTGCAGCTGCCGATGTAATAAGGACATTCCCGATGTCTCCTCAATCTCCTGAGTGATTTAATCCCAGAACGAGGATAAACCAATGATTAATAAAGGAGACAAAAGCTTATACTTGATTTAATGAATGTTGTGGCTGTAACGTGGTTGGAGGAAGCGCTACACTGTGATACTTACACTGTTGTCCTCCATACCTGTTGGCAGACCATACAGGCCCATATAGATGCACCGGCTGAAAACCAACACGCCCCCAGTGCCCTGAGCCAATGAGGCCCTCTGTATTGAACGACTCTGATTTGTAAACGACAATCAGCGGGAATAATTAACAACATTAAGGTCGTTACCTGTCGGCTGGTCGCAGCGTCGGCCTGAACTCCGGGATAGTTTAACAAGAGTCGCACAAGGCTTTCGTGGCCGGACTGAGAAGCCAAATGCAACGGCGTGTATCCAGACTACAAGAGAGGGGAAATAAACACAGGGACGCTTTATTCTGGAGGTGATAGAATTTAGAAACGCATAAAAGGAAAATAAATAAATAAAATAAAAAAATAATTATAACATAACCTGATTGATTTATAGAAACCTACTGAAATAAATATAAAGACCCCTAAAGTGTCTCAATGTGGTGATGTACCAGCTTCAATCAGCCGCAAGATTCCTCCAGAACCTCTGGCGCTAATGCTACAGTACGTATTCCATAGAGGTGAACGCAAAGCACGGGCAAGGTTTCCCTCCCGCTCTAACCTGAGCTTTACCGAATCGGCTACGTAGGATTTATCGGCAGAAAGTAACCTATAGGTGCGTCCAGTTTGTACTTTTTGGCATGTTTGTTTTTTCTGTCTGTTTGTATATATGAAATGAATTATATGTTAGATTCGGTTGAGCATTAAAGTTCTTCCAAATCCTCTAATACAGCACAATTTCCAAATGAGCATAGAGAACTGTATTTTGAAGACTCTTTTCCTTAATGTATTATGGGGTGTGGATCGTTGAGTCGACAGTGACTAGGTCAACACATGACATAGGTCAACACATGACATAGGTCAACATGGTTTTTTTTTTTTTTAATAGTGTCGTTTTCCTAGTAAAGTGACCGGGAACCCCAATGAGTGCACCGTGTCCCCTCACTTCGCTCGCCATACTTCGTGCAAAGCTACTATTCCCAATCGTAGTCAACGTGGATCGTAAAGTATGAAAAATGTAAAAAAATGGGGGGGGAAATTTGTGAAAAACTCATGTCGACCTTTTCATGTGTCGACATAGTGACCATATCGACCTAATGCATGTTGACCAATAGTGGTCAACCTAATGTGTGTCCGCCTATGTGTTGTTGACCTAAAAACCAGATACCGTATTATGTGTGCGTTCTCATAATTCAGTATAAATTGTATTCTATCCTGACTATGGGGGTAATTCAGACCTGATCGCAGCAGCAAATTTGTTAGCAGTTGGGCAAAACCATGTGCAGTGCAGGTGGGGCAGATGTAACATGTGCAGAGAGAGTTAGATTTGGGTGGGGTGTGTTCTCATCCTACCTATCTGATCGCTCCTTCAGTGTTCGTTTCTCTTCTCTACCTCTCTCAGTTGGAGTACCGCAAGGCTCAGTCCTAGGTCCTCTGCTTTTCTCTATCTATACCACATCTCTTGGGAAACTAATCAGCTCTTTTGGATTTCAGTATCATCTGTATGCAGATGATCCTCAGATCTACCTATCCTCCCCTGATTTGTCACCATCTGTACTTGGCCGGGTCACTGAATGCCTTTCTGCCATTTCATCCTGGATGACATCTCGCCACCTCAAACTTAATATTTCCAAAACAGAATTAATTATATTTCCACCGGCCAATAGCAGTTACCAACCTGATATCTCTATCACTGTTGAGAACTCTACAATCATCCCTACCCCACAAGCTCGCTGCCTAGGTGTCATCCCTGACTCTGATCTGTCCTTTGTTCCCCACATTCAATCTGTCTCAAGTTCATGTTAAAGAAACATATCCAAAATACGACCATATCTTACACAAGACACTGCAAAAACTCTAATCCACGCTCTCATTCTCTCCCGCATTGATTATTGTAATAGTCTCCTGACCGGTCTTCCCAAACATAGGCTCTCACCACTACAATCCATTCTGAATGCAGCTGCGAGGCTAATCTTCCTCGCTAGACGTTCATCGTCTGCAGATCCGCTCTGTCAGTCCCTCCATTGGTTACCGGTATTCTACTGTATTAAATATAAAATACTTTTACTCACATACAAGGCCATTAACCAAACTGCACCAACATACATCTCTTCACTCATCTCAAAATATTTCCCTACCCGACCTCTCTGCTCTGCACAAGATCTACGTCTCTCATCCACACTCATTACTTGTTCACACTCAAAATTACAGGACTTTATCCGGGCTTCACCCACTCTGTGGAATGCCCTCCCACGCACAATAAGACTCGCCTCTAGTCTCCAAACCTTTAAATGTTCCCTGAAAACTCACCTCCTCAGACAAGCCTACCAAATTCCAGACCCACCCACATAACCTTCAGTGCTTGCCTATCCAGTTACATCCTCTCTGTACAGTCCACATAACATCACATATCTTGTCTTTCTTTACTCTCACACCCTCCTGACACTTGGCCAACATTGCGGGGTATCATCATACAACCCATTAAGAACCTAGCAATCTGGTGGTCCATTATGCAATAGGTAGCATCTATCCTTGTGTATCAATGCCTATTTCCCTATAGAGTGTAAGCTTGCGAGCAGGGCCTTCCTACATCTATGTCTGTCTGTTTTTACCCAGTTTTGTTCTATTACTGTTGTTCTAATTGTAAAGCGCAACGGAATATGCTGCGCTATATAAGAAACTGTTAATAAATAAATAAATAAATAAATGGTTATGTCCATTTCCAAAGTCTTAATTTCTTCCATAGCGGATATATTAGGTTCATTCTGCGTCCCTTCATGCTCTACAGGGTAAGTTTACTAAACATCTATATGAATCGGTCACCATCATTGTTGTATTTCAGGGTCTAATTCGCAGATTTACTAAAAGACGATTTTTTTATACATAATTTTTAAAACTGATGTAGAAATATTTGACTGTTATTAACACATCATCGATGGTGAATGATTTAAATTAATCAGCATCAATCTTTAGTAAATTGACCCCTAAGAGGTAAGATTATTTTCCCAGTTCAATACAAACTTGCCGGCATGTAACAAGCAGTAAGTGAAACTTTCTAATGACATCATTATGTCACCCATCCGTCGTGCGATATTTCAGAAGAATCTCCGTTGTGTTGTGTACATAAGTAATGTGTACGCCCTGAACTACAACAGTACAGAACATTGTATTGCACTTGGTTGTGTTAACAAAGTTTCTCTTTCATCCACTAAGGGACACTGGAGTTCCTCTTAGACATTAGGGGTGTGAAGCCTGCAACCGGAGGTGTGGCACAATCTAAAAAATTTACATTGTCTGCACAGCCGGCTCCTCCCCCTTCATGCCTCAGTTTTGAAAATTGTGCTGGAGGTGCAGCACGTAGGAGCGCATAGCTCCTGACTAAAAGCGATAAAAATACTGGCTGCGTCAACCTAAAGAAAAGGGGGACATAAGTCAATGATTTTATGAGAGACAAAGATCCCTTTTGAAGGGATCTGCATCTCTCAACAGGAGATCCTCTGTGAGTCTGAGTAAGTACTGGTGGTATACAGGGCCCTAGTATTAGACCCCTATGTAAAAGAGCTCTGCTGTGTGAAATCCTCAGCTATATACATATTATAGAGAGCCAGCAGGGGGTCAGGGTCCCGGTACGTGCGGCGCTGGTTATTCATGCCAGACGCCGCACTGATGAGAGCGGAGTTAAGGTCTCCTCAATCCCTCAGAGCCGCGGTAGCGCGCGCGGCCATAGCAACGGGTAAGAGGCGCCGCTGAGACAGGTTCCCGGTTCGCACGTGCGCTGGTTGAACAGACGCCGCAGTAACAAGCGCGTTAAGGTCTCCTCAGCTGCGGGGAAAATGGGCTACATTACAGTCCCCCTCCGGACTACAAACAGTAAACAAAGGCGGTTAGATAAGGGGGAAGGAAGCCTCCCTTGCTAGAGGGCTCCTTTTACATTCCCCCTCAGGTGTAATATACAGGGGTGGCTGCGCAGGCATTTTTTAATGATGTGAATAGGAATTTTTAATGGCGGCCATCTTTAATTCCACATATAGGCGCCAAACTGAGGGACAGGGATCAGCCCTCCCCCTCTTATACCTTATCCAATGAACAGGCATTTATTGTAAATAGAGTTCCCCCTGCTGGTGAGATTTTAGATATCATTAGATAGAAATGAGGATCTCCTCCAGAATAATTCTTTATCACTTATATTTTCAAGGGACTTCTATTCAAAGATCCTGAGGAAAATACTGGAAGCACGTGGACAACCTACTGCCGTAGCTGATTGACAGCTGGGTCTGTGAGGGCTGCAAACCGGCTGGTGTTAAATAAAAGAAGAAGATATTTATAATTTTATTTTTAATAATAATTTTTTTGTTTTTTTTTGGTTTTGTTTGTTAGTTTTGTCTGCCCCTTCTAGTAAGAAAGGAGAAGTTTACAGCCGGTTTCAATCGCTTCACTCCCGTCATTTACAACAGCCTTTCTCTTCCTGGTATAAAGGGTGAAAGCTCTGTTTAATTGTTAAATAAACGGCTAATCATGTCTAAGGCAGCAACCAAGACATCTAAGACCTATTATGTGTGTACGAAGTGTAACAAGAAAAGCACGATGGTTGGCAGCTCCGGGGTGTGCGACTCCTGCTTAGACAGGGACGCGCAGCCTGGGAGCAGTGCTCAGTCTAGGTCGTGGGAGGATATTCTTACGGATAGAATATCCAAGGAAATGGCGGAATCACGCAAGCAACAATCAGAGTGGGCTGCGGGATTCTCAAAGACGATGGAAGAGTTCCTCATCAAATTAACGCCGCCCGCACAAGCAGACACGAATGTGCGCAAAGCAGTTAAAGACCCCTTCCTGTTATTCAGACAACAGAGGAAGAGGATGGTCTTATTATGGATACGGAGGAAGGTGAGTTAATTGAATCTAACCTGGACGTTGACTCTACGGAAGAGGATTCGGCAATCTCAGGTATTGACTCCTTAATTGATGCAGTTAAAGACATACTGGACTTTAAGGGAGAAGAGATTAAGGAACCTGAAGAATTCGACTTATTCGAATCCCAAAAACCACGTTCAGCAGTGTTTCCCATTCCTAAATCTCTCCAAATTCAAATGGAGGAGGCCTGGAAACAACCTGATAAACCTTTTCAATTCCCAAAACGGTTTCAGGTAACGTACCCTTTACCTAAGGGGGTAATGGATAAATGGGAGAATCCACCGGTAGTGGATGCTTCCCTAGGAAGGTTATCGAACAAGACAATCTTGCCGATACCTAATGTTACGACTTTAAAGGATGTTTCAGATCGTAAAGTTGACACGGCTTTAAAGTCGATTTTTGTAGCAGCAGGTGCAGCACAGAGGCCTACCCTCATCTGTGCTTGGGTTAACAAGGCCATGGAAGCATGGGCCAGCCGTATCATACAGGCTATTGAAGAGGAAAATAGCCTGGAAGAGATTACTCAATTGGCGGAACATATTAGAAAATCAGTTTCATACTTATGTCAGGCCTCTAAGAATACTAGTAGGATTGCATCGCACATCTCCGCATCGGCAAGGCGAATTTTATGGCTCAGAGAATGGCAAGGAGATTCTGACACTAAGAAGGCAGTGGAAGCCATTCCCTTTGCGGGTGAAACGCTTTTCGGTCCAGAATTGGACAAGTGGATTGCCCAGGCTACGGCTGGGAAGTCCACATTCCTGCCTACTCCTTATGCGAGAACCACTCCGCAGGTTAAGAGAGGTTATTCGGGACCAACGTTTAATTCCTTCAGATCTCAGTCCTTTTGAGCCAGAGGAAGAGGTTTCGGTGGGCCGGCACGTGGGGGCAGAGGTAGAGGCCGCTCACAGGCAACGACCAGAAAACAAGATAAACCTACTGACAAAACCGTGGCATGACGGTCTCCCAGCTCACCTGGGGTCTCCCCTGGTGGGCGCACAACTGGAGGGGTTTCAGGACAGATGGGCCAACACCTCTCCAGAGATCTGGATAAACAACATAATCTCTCAGGGGTACAGGATGGATTTTCAAGAAAGACCTCACAGTCAGTTTTTTACAGGTTTGCCTCGGTGCCCTCAGAAGGCAAAAGCGTTACTTACGGCAATTCAAAAATTGCTACAGTCAGAGGTCATTATTCCAGTCCCTACCTCTCAGAGGGGAACGGGATTTTATTCCAGTCTTTTTGTCGTGCCAAAGCCAGACGGGACAGTCAGACCTATACTCAATTTAAAAGTTTTAAACCAATTCTAAGAGTCTACAGATTCAAGATGGAATCAATCCAGTCGGTCATTGCAGGTTTGGAACAAGAAGAGTTCATGGTATCCATGGACATAAAGGATGCGTACCTGCATATCCCGATTTGGTCCCCCCACCAGGCTTACCTACGGTTTGCACTGGTGAAGGATCATTACCAATTCAGAGCTTTACCATTCGGCCTATCCTCAGCCCCAAGGATCTTCACGAAGATCATGGCGGTCATGGTGGCAGAATTAAGGTTACTGGGGATCACAATAATACCTTATCTAGACGATCTCCTAATCAAGGCCTCTTCTCAGGAGAAGCTGATAAAGGATGCTCAGACATCTCACCAATTTCTGATCCAACACGGATGGATAGTGAACTTCCAGAAATCCAACCTCATTCCAACTCAACGGATTCAGTTCCTAGGCCTGATATTGGACACGGTGGAATTGAAAATTTTTCTGCCAGAATCCAAGATTCAGGACATACGGAAATTGGTGACTCAGGTACTAAAGGCACCGACGGTTTCTCTACACCTCTGTGTACAACTTCTCGGGAAGATGGTAGCGTCGTTCGAAGCTCTCCAGTACGGCAGACTTCATTCCCGACCTTTTCAGATGAATCTCATTGCTCAAGGAGCAGGTTCACATTGGCTGCTTCATCGGAGAATTTGCCTTCAACCACAAGTGCGTGTCTCCCTGACATGGTGGTTGGTGCTCAAGAATCTTGCAGCAGGGAAAAGATTCGGTATTTGGGACTGGAGGATTCTGACAACGGACGCCAGTCTCAGAGGTTGGGGTGCCGTCCTGGAAGACCATCAATTTCAGGGAAGATGGACATTGCAGGAGAGCAGATTACCCATAAACATTCTCGAATTAAGAGCAGTTTACAATGCACTTCTCTTGGCAGAAGATCTGATCATGGGTCAGCACGTACGAATACAGTCGGACAATGTCACGACGACTGCTTACACAAACAGTCAAGGGGGAACAAAGAGCAAGATGGCGTTAAAGGAATCAACAAAGATCCTGTTGTGGGCGGAGAGGCGAAACATCATCCTCTCGGCAATATTCATCCCAGGTGTAGAAAACTGGGAAGCAGATTATCTCAGTCGACAGGACATGCATCCGGGAGAGTGGTGTCTTCATCCACGGATCTTCAAGATGGTAGTGCGGAGATGGGGCCTTCCGCAGGTCGACCTCATGGCGTCGAGGCAGAACCACCAGCTGCCAAGATATGTATCCAGGACAAGGGATACTGCAGCAGAAGGAGTAGATGCGTTGACACTTCATTGGGATTACGAAATGGTTTACATCTTTTCACCCTTCCCACTCATACCAAAGATACTGAAGAGGTTGAAACGAGAACGAGTGTGGGCGATTCTAATCGCTCCGGATTGGCCACACAGGAGTTGGTACTCAGACCTACAAGGGTTGCTGTCAGAAGACCCTTGGCGGTTACCTCAAAGAGAGGACCTGCTGTCTCAAGGACCGTTTCTTCACCCAGACCTGAACAGACTGCGTTTGATGGCGTGGCTGTTGAAACCAGGATCTTAAGGAACAGAGGAATACCTAGAAGGGCTATTCCTACAATGATTGCGGCTAGGAAGCCGGTGACAGCTGGGCATTACTACAGAATTTGGAAGAAATACATAGACTGGTGTCAGGAACGTGGATGAGATTAGAAGACCTTCCACTTATCCAGACTTTTACTCTTCCTTCAAGCCGGACTAACCTTAGGTCTGCGGTTGGGATCTCTGAAGGTTCAGGTGTCGGCTCTTTCCATTCTTTTTCAACAACGGTTGGCATCCTTGCCAGAAGTTCAAACCTTTTTACAGGGGGTGCTACGGATACAGCCCCCTTTTCGTACCCCCACGGCACCATGGGATCTAAATTTGGTGTTAGATTTTTTGAGATCACCTTTATTTGAGCCGTTACCAAGGACAGACCTAAAATATCTTTCTTGGAAGTTAACCTTATTGCTAGCTTTAGCTTCGGCTAGGCGGGTCTCTGAGTTAGGATCCTTGTCGTGTAAGAGTCCCTTTTTGATTTTTCATGAGGATCGGGCAGAACTCCGTACAAGAGCAGATTTCCTCCCTAAGGTTGTTTCGGGTTTTTATGTAAACCAACCAATTGTGGTCCCATCTTTCAAGGGTCTAGCGGATGGGGATGTGTCCTTGGATGTTGTCCGAGCTTTACGGGTGTACGTACAAATTACATCGTCCTTCCGGAAGTCAGACCATTTGTTCGTCCTTTATGATGGACCACAGAAGGGTTGGCCAGCTTCTAAGCAGACCCTGTCTCGATGGATTAGACTTGCCTTTAGGCAAGCTTATATTGCCTGTGGTAAACAGGTTCCGTTGCGGACGAGTGCGCATACCACTCGATCAGTGGGTGCCTCCTGGGCGGCTGCCAGAGGTGTTTCCACTTCTCAACTTTGCAGAGCGGAGATGTGGTCCTCAGCCCACACGTTCGCGAAATTTTATAAGTTTGATACCTTTGCGTCCGAGGATGCTATGTTCGGACGTTTGGTTTTGCAGGCAACAGACAGCACTCCCACCCTAGGAGATAACTTTGGGACGTCCCCTAATGTCTAAGAGGAACTCCAGTGTCCCCTAGTGGATGAAAGAGAAAAGAGGATTTTGGTACTTACCGATAAATCCATTTCTCTGAATCCTCTAGGGGACACTGGACGCCCGCCTCTGTGCTGTCAGTCCTGCTGTGTTATAGTTCTTGTTTATACAGTTCGTACAAACAGCGTTGGTTTTCGTTTAAAGAAGTTTCTTGGATGCTGTTTGGCATGTTGTACGGTTCGGTTCCTTGCCGGAGGCTCTCGTAACGTGTCCTTGTCTCTCAGTCAAATTTTCAAAACTGAGGCATGAGGGGCGTGAAGGGGGAGGGGCCGGCTGTGCAGACAATGCAAATTTTTTAGATTGTGCCACACCTCCGGTTGCAGGCTTCACACCCCTAATGTCTAAGAGGAACTCCAGTGTCCCCTAGAGGATTCAGAGAAATGGATTTATCGGTAAGTACCAAAATCCTGTTTTTCATTCAGTCAGTATTAATTAGATAAAAACTTCTGGTTAGGAAACACATTATAGATCAAAGGTCCATATACTATAGATTTATATTCTATACTTTTTTCCATAACATTGTCAGTTATACATTATTATGGCCCAGATTTATCAAGCTTTGTACAGTGATAAAGTACCAGCCAATCAGCTCCTAACTGTCATGTTACAGGCTGTGTTTGAAAAATGACAGGGGCTGATTGGTTGGTACTTAACACCGTGCAATTTATCACTCTCCAAGGCTTGATAAATCTGGGCCTATATTTGAATGTGTAACATATTGAGTGATGCAGAACCAGATGCACAGTTCCTTTAGACTGAATTAATCAGTTCCTCTTGGCCTTACCTCGCTGTCATGTTCTCTCGCATGTAACAGGTCACCGGCAGATTTCGGAAGCTCGCTGTTCACCGTGACTGGGAGCTTCGTTAAAATGTCCCTGACAACATCCAGTTGGCCAAACTGCGCCGCAACGTGAAGGGCGGTGAAACCGGTCTGGGAAAAGAAGTGACAATCCAGTGATGAGAATATTGATGACTTCTAGAGCAATTTGTTATTTATTTATTACCAGTTATTTATATAGCGCACACATATTCCGCAGCGCTTTACAGAGAATATTTGGCCATTCACATCGGTCCCTGCCCCAGTGGAGCTTACAATCTCTATTCCCTACCACATGTACACGCGCACACATTCATACTGGGGTTAATTTTTGTTGGGATCCAATTGACCTACCAGTATATTTTTGGATTGTGGGAGGAAACCGGAGTACCCGGAGGAAACCCACACAAGTACGGGGAGAATATACAAACTCCACACCGGTAGAGCCATGGTGGGAATGGAACCCATGACCTCAGTGCTGTGAGGCAGTAATGCTAACCATTACACCATCCGTACTGCCCTTGTTGTTATAAGCTGCAAATAATTTTTATGTTTTTGTATATTATTAGTTACATTTGAAGTCTTAAAATAAGGGAATGTTATATAACAGTCAAGAAATCTACTATTTGGAAAATTAAGTAATATGCTGTGAATTGTGTTATTTGCTCAACACAGTGTTAAACGGTCACAAAGAATGATTACGTTTGTCTTTATATATACATCAGGATATGTCACATTAGTAGTCAATAATACAAGATCTGGGTATATAAAAATCCTATATAATAAAAGACGAACGCTGCTCCTCACCTCTCTGGGGGGGGGGGGGGGGGGTAACTATATACAGTGGAAACATCAGGCTCTCAGTAAATATCAGTTAATAGAGCAGGTATGGATGGTACTGATGAAGAACCTGGGTCACCTTCCGCAGATCTTACCTTGGTGCTGGTAATATGAAACGAGACGCTGCCCTTTAATACGTCCAGAACATTGATATGCCCATTCTTAGCCGCCAGGTGGATGGCGGACATCCCTTCCTGTATACACAGAGGAGGAACAAACGCTACTGCGGGACAGTGATAACACGCTCTAACAGCAACAATCCGGCCAAGTCATACAGAAACTAATCATTTATGAGATTCTATGGTTACATGGACTGAATAAAGACCCATTTAACTGACAAAGCGATATTATAAGGAGGGGGGGGGGGGCCTGGACTGCACACCCTATTACTAAAGATATCAATAGGTACTATCATGCTGAGGCTTCTAATACTATGCTGGAGGAAGAGAGATGCAGATGCACACTCCTAGCACTAATACCCCTTTCACATCTCCAATGCCGGATCCCACCCGGGAATTGGAAACGGGTCCTTCCCGGGTGAGATCCGGCATTGGAGACTTACTGCTGGCTTCCCAACCCGGCAAAATGCTGGGTCGGTTGCCATAGCAGTAGGGGGCGGGGCTGGCAGTGGGGACGGAGCTGTTAAATGAGATTATCTCTGCGCCGCCTCTACCTATCTAGTAAACGGGTCCCGGATCGCCTCGACCCGAGAATCCGTTTACGCAGCCATTGATCCGGTATTCAACCCGGGAATAACACTGCTTTATTCCCGGGTTGAATTACCGGGTCAGGCGACCTGGGAATTCGGACACGGCCCTTTCACACCGCACACTGACCCGTGTCGATACCGGGTCATTTGTGCGATGTGAAAGGGGTATTAGTGCTCTTAGTGCTAGGAGTGTGCATCTGCATCTCTCTTCCTCCAGCAAAGTGATAATACAACCCTGGCAAATACAGTCTTACATACGATAACAACTGGTGTTGAGATTGTAATTGCTTTGCATTACTACTAGAGTTATAAAAGGTAAGTAAGGATGAGTAAGGGGAGCATTAGGGAGATGGGTAAGTAAGGATGAGTAAGAGAAGCATTAGGGAGAACGGTTAGCAAGGATGAGTAAAGGGAGCATTAGGAAGAAGGGTAAGTAAGGATGAGTAAGGGGAGTATTAGGGAGAAAGATAAGTAAGGATGGGTAAGGAGAGCATAAGAACGAAGGGTAAGGATGAGTAAAGGGAACATTAGGAAGAAGGTTAAGTAAGGATGAGTAAGGGGAGTATTAGGGAGATGGGTAAGTAAAGCTGAGTAAGGGGAGTATTACAGAGAAAGGTAAGTAAGGATGAGTAAGAGGAGCATTAGGGAGAACGGTTAGCAAGGATAAGTAAAGGGAACATTAGGAAGAAGGGTAAGTAAGGATGAGTAAGAGGAGCATTAGGGAGATGGGAAAGTAAGGATGAGTAAGGGGAGTATTAGGGAGAAACGTAAGTAAGGATGGGTAAGGAGAGCATAAGAATGAAGGGTAAGGATGAGTAAAGGGAACATTAGGAAGAAGGGTAAGAAAGGATGGGTAAGGGAGTATTAGAAAGAAGGGTAAGTAAGGATCGGCAGGGGGCATTAGGGAGAATAGTAAGGATTAGTAAGGGGGCATTAGGAAGAAGGGTAAGTAGAGATGGGTAGGGGGAGCATTACAGAGATTAGGAGCATTACAGAGATTAGGTGGATATATAGGTTAGGATGAAATGCCAGAGCTAGGGGTAATGGTAGGTAAATATTGAGTGAGTTACAAGAACAGGGGTAAATTATTTTTTTCTTATAGTGCGAGCTAAAATATATGGCATTATAAACTTTCCCAGATCCTTAATAGGGACAGCAGACACATATGTAACTTATGTAGAAAGGTGTCCTTGTTTGGTAACCCCTGTACACTATACACATGCCAGTACTGCTTCGCACCAATGTAACTACAGCAGTCTGATAAAGAGGTTATATTCCACTTTCTGTGACTGTGAGGATGGGACTTCCTGTACTAGCATGGGATGGGGGAGAGACGAGGAGAGGGGCGGACGAGGGACGGAACATTATTCTTTTATGTCATATTATTTACCAATGACCATACATGTTTCCTGCACTGGCACCTTGTTATATGTCTGAATGATTTTCTTTATTGCTTTTACTATAGTTTAGAGACATTGTATTATTCCACAGGTTCTCAAACTCGGTCCTCAGGACCCCACACAGTGCATGTTTTGCAGGTCTCCTCACAGAATCGCAAGTGAAATAATTAACTCCACCTGTGGACCTTTTAAAATGTGTCAGTGAGTAATTAATACACCTGTGCACCTGCTGGGTGACCTGCAAAACATGCACTGTGTGGGGTCCTGAGGACCGAGTTTGAGAACCACTGTATTATTGCATTACTGTACTGATGCTTCAATAAACAAAAATAGGTTTAAAAAAAGAAAAGAAAAGAAAAAGAGCTTATCTTAAAAAAAGATGATTTTATAACCCTGCAGAGTGAACTTACCCCGTCCTCATCGGAGGCGGATGCACCAGTTTCCAACAGAACCTTTACCACCTCTGCGTGTCCCCCTGCTGCGGCCAGGTGCAGGGGGGTGGAATCCGTAGTCTGGAACAGCAAGTGACGTGTTAAACCATTACCACATTGTGCTCTATGCTCCCTATTTGTAGTGTTTGGATAAAAGTAAACTAAACCTTTTTCTCTTTATTTTAGCCTAAAATAAGAAATAACTAATAATATTCCTGTTTTCAAGACACTAACCAGCTTCATGACTGTGTAAATGGACGAGAGATAACGAGCCTAATTCAAAGCTTTCCTGGCCCAGCTGCATGAACACACCGGCCACCCTGAGGAACCTATGTGGGCACTGCTATTATGTAGGTTAGGACTGCTGTATAAGAGAAGCCGTGACGTTGCTCAGCAGCTAAACATGTGTTTGCAAACATTTGTGACTAATTCTCTGAATTTTATTACCAGATACCTGATATATAATTATCTCCAGGTATGATTGAGCAACTGCCAAACTGTTTGTCTGCTTGTGTGCAAGAGGCATTGAATGGGAGCAGCATTTGGAAGGCATGCTGTTCCTTGTAGTGCCAATGGGAGATCCTGGGGGTGGCTCCTGGGTAAGTTAGCTCTCTGTCTGGAAGTGTTTTAGTAATAGCCTTTATCATGAGGCCTACTGTGACAAATTACATGGCCCTATGTTGGCACTGCTATTATGTAGGTTAGGACTGCTGTATCGGAGAAGCCGTGACGTGGCCAGCAGCTAAACATGTGTTTGCAAACATTTGTGACTAATTCTCTGAATTTTATTACCAGATAGGTTCAGGGATGGTTACAGGTAATTTTCAGTGTGCGGAAGGGAATTTAGGGGTGGGGATTTGCACCCCCCTCCTCTCTGTCTGTTGTTTGTCTGTGACCCCTCCCCCTTCCAGCACCTGATATATAATTATCTCCAGGTATGATTGAGCAACTGCCAAATTGTTTGTGAACCTGAGGGTCTCTCAGATGACCCACGTCCACGAACAGTGATCTGACGCTTCGGACGCAGCAGCGGGACACAGAAGCCGGCAGGAGGCGTCTATTTACACAGGGCGCCTCCTGCAGTATTACCATACACACACAGCAGCTGCGTCCATAAATCGTGGTGGCTGTGTGATCTGCACCCATCTCCGAATCTCTCATATGTATCATCCTAGGCACAATTCAGCAAATGTAGGAACAAGGGTGCAGCTGCACAATACACCATTAAAATTATAACCATAATATTGGAGGTTCTTGGCATATATTGGCCAGTATATGAGCCTGCCCACCTACTTCACGGTGACCTCATGGTGACAGCAAATGTCTGGGGTTAGATTGCCGAGGTTCTTATTGTGAAAAATGTGTCTACCTGAAACATCGGGTCTAATCCATAGTCAACCTGAAATCTCCTGATTCGCCCAACTACTACCACCACAAGGGGCAGATATTCACATCCCCAGCATAGGCAAATTTAGGGGGGGGTTCCAGTTGTCCTGAAATCCCGCTTCCTCACAGCACGGCCAGCAGCCTCTACATGCACTATAAAGGGTGGAATGGAGCTGATGTACATGCCCAGTGGCAGCAGATTTTCCTACCAAGTCTTCCGTGTTTGTGTCTGTGGATCTGATGCTCAATCATCTCACCAGAGAGAAAACCTGATAAGTGGTTACGGTGATATCATTTAATCTGCATATGTCTGACGTATGTATTACATACACTGCACTTTGTGTGGGCAGGCTATAACCTGTTACATGCTAATTATTCATCCTTCATGGGCTGGTGACAATCGCTCTAAAACCAAACATTTGGAAACCCCCCCTCCTCCGGAAATCCTGCATTTGCCAGTGCCTGTGGTTGTTACCATCTGGACATAATAATCCATGTTATTACATGTATAATCAGAGGCAATAAGGGGGGGGGGAATCATTTAAATTATCACTTTTTCCCCCCACTTGTTAAAAAGAGAAATTAGTCATGTCCACTCGTGTATTAAATTAATTAAATCCAACTGATAAATAATTGGCATTCATCAATGCTCAGTCTTATGGTGCCTTATAATTATAAAACAACTACATAGCCTCTCCCTAGTAATAAGGGAGAGATGTATAAAAGCTTCTGAACAGTGGAGAAGTTTCCCATAGAAACCAATCAGCAACTACCTGTCATTTTCTAGCATGTACTTGATAAATACTACCTCAAAGCTGATGGGTTGCTATGGGTAACTTGCCCGCTTTACCCCTCTTCAGAAGCTTTGATATAGTACATCTTCTTTTAATGGTTAACTATGTAGCAGAGTGCAGCAACATTGTATCCACAAAATGAATGGGATCCGGTCTCTAGGTCGACACTATCTAGGTTGACCATTGGTCGACAGTAACTAGGTTGACAGGGTTTCTAGGTCGACCGGGTCTTTAGGTGGACAATTTCTAGGTCGACAGGTCAAAAGGTCGACATGAATTTTTCACGATTTTTTCTTTTTTTGAACCTTCTCATACTTAACGATCCACGTGGACTACGATTGAAACGGTAACCTTGCCCGAAGCATGGCGAGCCATGCGAGGGGACGCGGTGCACTAATTGGGGTTCCCGGTCACTCTACGAAAAAATGACACCAAAAAAACATAAAAAAACTCATGTTGATCTTTTGACCTGTCGACCTAGAGACCCTGTCGACCTAGTTACTGTCGACCAATAGTGGTTGACCTAGTTACTATCTACCTTCCATACCACACCCAAAATGAATAGTATCCGCATAACAATTTTAATATATTTTTTGTGCCACAATTGACCTCAGCACCCCCACGAGACCACTTACTGCTGCACAGAGGGATTTTTAGCAGAAGCACTAGCGGCACACAGGGCGCCCACCCTGGCGGTCCTCACCTTGCTGCGCGCTGCGGTCACCCCGCTGCTGTTAGACTTCAGAAGCTCTTTGATCACCGCCACACTGCCCTTAGAGGCTGCAATATGGGCACAGGTCAAACCGTCCATGTTGGCCGACGTCACCAGCTCCGGCCGGTGTTTCAAGAACAGCTTTACAACGTCAGAGTGGTTGTTCTGGGCGGCGATGTGGAGAGGCGTTTGTCCTTCCTAAGGATAGCGTACAATGTATATGTATAGCATTACACATAAGAGCTTTCTTCTTTGGACTAGCTACATTCGTCCAAACATGTTACATATATTGCGCTATAATGTATGCATGGTTTACGGACCTTGGTGCGTTACATTGTAGCTGTGTTGTGATGCAGCATGCACGGAGGGTATATTTGGGCGCGATTTTGTGTTACATCTAAAAATGTGTCTTTTGTGTACATCTCAGATTATATTTAATTATTTGGGGTTGTGTGCTTCACAAGACAAATACAAACTTTAATTCTAGCGTATAGTTGCGTCTGGAGCTAAAATAGGCCACCCCCATTATCATCGCCAACTCGGAAATTTGCAGCAAGCCAATAAGATGCACAAAGACACACCTGGTGGGCTTGTGACTTAGGGCCTAAGGCAGACCTGATTGCAGCAGCAAAATCTTTCTCTAATGGGCAAAACCATGTGCACTGCAGGTGGGGCAGATGTAACATGTGCAGAGAGAGTTAGATTTGGGTGGGTTATATTGGATCTGTGCAGGGTAAATACTGGCTGCTTTATTTTTACACAGCAATTTAGAATTCAGTTTGAACACACCCCACCCAAACTCTAACTCTCTCTGCACATGTTACATCTGCCCCACCTGCAGTGCACATGGTTACGGCCATTAGGGAAAAACATTGCTGCTGTGATCAGGTCAAGTGGACACTACAGGTACAAGACACAGTCAGCTCAAAGTATATCAGTAATACACAGTGTAACAGGTTCTACACAAGGGGGGTAATTCCAAGTTGATCGCAGCAGGAAATTTTTTAGCAGTTGGGCAAAACCATGTGCACTGCAGGGGGGGGGGCAGATGTAACATTTGCAGAGAGAGTTAGATTTGGGTGGGTTATTTTATTTCTGTGCAGGGTAAATACTGGCTGCTTTATTTTTACACGGTAATTTAGATTTCAGATTGAACTCACCACACCCAAATCTAACTCTCTCTGCACATGTTATATCTGCCTCCCCTGCAGTGCACATGGTTTTGCCCAACTGCTAAAAAATGTCCTGCTGCGATCAACTTGGAATTACCCCCAAGGTACATTTCTCTATATACAGCATCTATATTCTAATGTAAATAATAGTGTGATATTTTTTAGTTTACACATACAGTATTGGGGCATATTACATTCCCTGCAAAATTTTTGAGGAAACACTACAGCGGCTATCACAAACATTTCTCTTAACGCCGGTATTCATACTCCTGATTTCTGCGCTATCCAATTGAAAAAAAAACAACAACAGTTGGTTGCGGTAATCTGTCCCCCGTAATAAACTTGCACGAAAAACAGAAAAAAAAATGTGCAATAGAAAAAATTCGTCTGTATCCCCGCCCCCATAAAATATTGAGGTAGCAGTAATAGATGTTATGTACAGTGCCAAATAAAAATATTTGGAGATTTAACCATTTTTAAGAAACAGATTTAAACAAATGCAAAACAATCTTAAAAATAAAACTTTTCATTTAATGAAATATTAGTAAAATGAAAAAAAAAAATGACCAAAGCTGATTTTGGGGTAATTTAAGGTAGCCCACCTAACAAAAAACAAAAAAGTAACATTTTTGTTTAGAAAATTATAACAAGCTATTTGTTTTCATTTAAATAAATACTTTACCTAAATTTGGGGTGTATAAAAAATGAAAAAGTTGGGGTAATTTAAGGACACTTTTTTCACCCCGATAATGGCATGTCATTTTTGTAACAATTTAGCTAATTAAAAACCTCCTATTGCCTACTTAGTAATGGAGGGAGGTTCGTATCCCAGGGGTTCTGAACCAATGTTCTGACAATTTGACCTTAATTATCTATTTTTCCTGAATTTGCACCCGCTTTTGACATGCGAGAAAAGAGCTGCCGTTATTCCTATACAAATGATCGCAGCTCAATTTCTCGTATTTAGGGGGTCATTCCGACCTGATCGCACGCTAGTTTTTTTCGCTGCGATCAGATATAAACTGCACATGTGTATGCCCCGCAATGCGCAGGCGCAGTGTACGGGTACAAAGCGGATCGTTGCTGAGCGATGGATTTAACGAAGAATGCATTCGCACAGCCGATCGCAAGGAGATTGACAGGAAGAGGGCGTTTGTGGGTGGCAACTGACCGTTTTCTCGGAGTGGTAGGAAAAACGCAGGCATGTCCAAGCGTTTGCAGGGCGGGTGTCTGACGTCAATTCCGGACACGAACAGGCTGAAGTGATCGCAGCGGCTGAGTAAGTTCTGAGCTACTCAGAAACTGCACAAAACTTTTTTGTAGCGCTCGGCTGCACATGCGATCGCACCCTTGCACAGCTAGAATACACTCCCCTATAGGCGGCGACTATCTGATCGCAGCGCTGCAAAAAATAGCTAGCGAGCGATCAACTCGGAATGAACCCCTTAATACAATATCAAAACCTCCATAGCTACCCTAAAAAAAAATTTAAGTTAACACTTACCCTTGCATTGGGGTTATTTTTATACTGCATTCGAGCAAGTTATCATAACGGACAAACATTGCACTCAATATGGAAAGTACAATTGGAAAAGTTCACACAATGAATTACTAAATAAACCCTGAATGCTGTAATATTGCAAAAATGTGTCATGTTGTCAGTTTTACAAAACCTGCTACACTCACCCAGCTAAAGAAGGCAGGAGGTTGCAAATCTGAGGGTTTTGGCCCTCATTCCGAGTTGTTTATTCGCTAGCTGCTTTTAGCAGCCGCGCAAACGCTAAGCCGCCGCCCCCTGGGAGTGTATCTTAGCTTAGCAGAAGTGCGAACAAAAGGATCGCAGCGCTGCTAAAAAATATTTTCGAGCAGTTTCTGAGTAGCTCCAGACCTACTCCTAGCTTGCGATCACTGCAGTTTAGTTCCTGTTTTGACGTCATGAACAAGCCCTGCGTTCGGCCAGCCACGCCTGCGTTTCTTAAGGCACGCCCGCGTTTGTATCTGACACGCCTGCATTTTTACACACACTCCCCGAAAACGGTCAGTTACCTCCCAGAAACGCCCACTTCCTGTCAATCACTCTGCGGCCAGCAGTGCGACTGAAAAGCATCGCTAGACTTTGTGTGAAACTGCATCAGCTTTTGTGAAAGTATGTCGCGCGTGCGCACTGCGTCCCATACGCATCTGCAGAAAAGCCGCTTTTTTATTCTGTCCGCTGCGAACAACGGCAGCTAGCGATCAACTCGGAATGACCCCCTTTGTGCGTTTGGAAATCCCACTGGTGCAGATATTTTTAAATCCTTAAAGTAAATGTGCACCCTCAGACAACTTTTATAATACAGTCAGTGTTGTTTTGCTGTCTTTGAAGAATATAGCTGTATTTTAATGCACAAAGCAGAGCTAGTTTGTGTCATACCCAAGGGTATTTAAAGTAAACACCTTTGTAGATGTTGAGGCGGCACAGAGGAGTAAGAAACAGAAATGTAATTAATATGTTGTAGGCAGAATGTCCAAACCAGTGCTCTATGGGGGCTGAAAAGTATTGTTACATATATATAGCATCCCAACAGTGTCAGGAGCAGACAGGCGCTCGGGGACTATAAATGAAGCGAGACCGACCGGTATCCGAGTCTTCTCAATGACCCCACACTTTGATCATCAGCGCTGAGGAAATTCTCTCAGCATTTCATGTCAACATCAAGGTCGCAGCTTTGGTGTCACCGGCGGTGCAGGATAATCACTGAGAGGAAAGGGAGCGGCACAAGTAGCTATGTCCTGCGGGCGTCCTGCAGGGCCAGCAATCCAGGAAGGGATACTTAGTGTGACAGACAGACGGCACTTTCATGTACGGAGTGACACGTGCGGAAGAGACGCCTCCTCTGATGTCACCGGACAAGTATTATGCAGCTGAAATGCGTCACAGTGCAGAACAATCACACACACGCTGCATCAGCCAATCCGGTAAACAGTAGGGATTCTCATGGTCCTCAAAGAAGAATTTAGATAGTGATGCTCATATCTTGCTGCAAGGGCGTAGCTACCATAGGTGCAGGGAGTGCAGCTGCTATGGGGCCCAGAGCTGAGAGGGGCCACCTTCCCTGTCACAGTTACATGTGTTATATACAGGGGTGTAGCTACCATAGGTGCAGGCAGTGCAGCTGCTATGGGGCCAGAGCTGAGAGGAGCCACCTTCCCTGTCACAGTTACATGTGTTATATACAGGGTGTAGCTACCATAGGTGCAGGCAGTGCAGCTGCTATGGGGCCAGAGCTGAGAGGGGCCACCTTCCCTGTCACAGTTACATGTGTTATATACAAGGGTGTAGCTACCATAGGTGCAGGGAGTGCAGCTGCTATGGGGCCCAGAGCTGAGAGGGGCCACCTTCCCTGTCACAGTTACATGTGTTATATACAGGGTGTAGCTACCATAGGTACAGGGCAGTGCAGCTGCTATGGGGCCCAGAGCTGAAAGGGGCCACCTTCCCTGTCACAGTTACATGTGTTATATACATGGTGTAGCTACCATAGGTGCAGGGAGTGCAGCTCCTATGGGGCCCAGAGCTGAGAGGGGCCACCTTCCCTGTCACAGTTACATGTGTTATATACAGGGTGTAGCTACCATAGGTGCAGGGAGTGCAGCTGCTATGGGGCCCAGAGCTGAGAGGGGCCACCTTCCCTGTCACAGTTACATGTGTTATATACAGGGTGTAGCTACCATAGGTGCAGGGAGTGCAGCTGCTATGGGGCCCAGAGCTGAAAGGGGCCACCTTCCCTGTCACAGTTACATGTGTTATATACAGGGTGAAGCTACCATAGGTACAGGGAGTGCAGCTGCTATGGGGCCCAGAGCTGAGAGGAGCCCATCCTTCCCTGTCACAGTTACATGTGTTATATACAGGGTGTAGTTACCATAGGTACAGGGAGTGCAGCTGCTATGGGGCCAGAGCTGAGAGGGGCCATCTTCCCTGTCACAGTTACATGTGTTATATACAGGGTGTAGTTACCATAGGTACAGGGAGTGCAGCTGCTATGGGGCCAGAGCTGAGAGGGGCCACCTTCCCTGTCACAGTTACATGTGTTATATACATCTTTCACCATTGTGTGGCACAGAGGCCTTTACAATCGTTTGCCTTGTGGCCTACATTATATCTTGTTATGCCCCTGTACCTGCTCATTTTAATGTGGTATATAAATGATCAGAAGGGCATTATTATGTTACATAATATGAACTGGGGCCCTGTGATTTGTCACAATATGAAGTGGAGGCACTATAGTGTGACATAATATGAAGTGAACTGGGGGCACTGTAATGTGACAATGTAAACTGGGGACACTGTCATAATGTAAATTGGGGGTATTCTGTTGCATAATGTGTACTGGCAGCCCTACAAAGTGACAAAACGTGAACTAGGGCACTATTATGGTTTATAAAATAAACTAGGGCACTATTACGGGGAATACAATTAACAACTGCTGTGGAGAGGTGCGTCTCTAGAAGCATTGGGACAGGGGCCCCTTAAAATTTTGCTATGGGGCCCACAAAGTTCTGGCTACGCCCTTGTCTTGCTGTAATCTGCTACGTTACCAAGCCACAAGGTGTCTCAGCGCGGCGGGAACAGATAAGAACCATTTAGAATACGCTTTATACTTTGAATACAGTTTTTACATTTTTGTAATGTCTCATGTTTAACTTTTTTTTTTATTTTTTTTATTTTTAATCTATTTTTAAACCTTTTCTTCCAATCGGTTTTTACTGCGCGTGTGAGAGTTCTCTCTCTCGCTCACTCATGTATGCGCATATCTACAGAACTGGCTCAGCGCAGAGGTGAGTTAACACCTCTCTGGGCCAGTATAACTGAAATGTCTCTGAATTTTTTTATTTTATTTAAAATTACGTCGATGAGGGATTATTGCCGACGATAAAAAAAAATCAGATGTATCATCAGAGAAAGGGATCCATTGATAAAGTATTTATTGAATGAGACAAACTAAGGAGGGGGGAGATTGTATCAAGTCTTCCTAAAATCTGAGTAGTGAACAAGTGGAGCAGTTGCCCAGGGCAACCAATCCGCTAATATTTGCAGTATGGGAAATGTTCCTTCTCTTTGTAGCCCGAAACATTTGTCCACTGGGTTTTCTGCCCAGGAGAATAATTCTTCCCGTTAGTTACTCAGATTCCCGATCACTTGCATTATGGACTCACACACGGGCGTGCAGGGGGGGGGGGGGGGGGGAGTACAGTACAAAGCAGACTTGCCTACTGTCCGTGAGACAGGCAGGTTTTTGCATCATCGAGGCCCCAGCCCGGCAGCTCAGCAATACAATTTGTAGCACTGAGCAGTGGGGGAACAGGTGGGTTGGGTTCCGAATCTGCTAGGGGGCCTGAGCTCAGGGCCATATTATCCATAAGGCTGACTAGGCTGAAGCCTAGAGGCCCCGCATGGACTAGGGGCCCCATCAATATTTTTGTGCTGAGGAACTGTTTCCTGTGCCCTAGGGCTCCAATGATTACAGGCACTTTACACTCTGCGCCGAAGCAAGTCAGCTGAGGTTTGTTTTGAGACTATGGGGTGTGTTCAATTATAGTCGGAACTGCCGTCTTGTCGGAAAGACGGCAATTTCCGACTATTTTAGGTCAAATCGTGATTCGACCTATTCAATGTGGCTGATGATTTTCCGGCAAATCAGACTAGTCGAAAAACACATGGATCGGCGGATTAGCTGCAGATCCATGTGTTTTGTTGGATTTGTGGCCAAATCCGACAGCTTTTAGTCCTGTTTTCGACACTGTCAATCCAACTTTAAAAAAAAGTTGGATTGACATTGTCCAGAACGGGCCAAACCGTCGGATTTGGCCGCAAATTGAATACTGCATACTTGTCGTATCCTTTGAATAGACCCCATAGGGGGTATGGGGGTGGGCGGGGAGCATTGAATAGACAAGAATTGAATAAACCACATGGGGGGTATGGGGTGAGGGGGGAGTGTTAACAGGTTATTACGGCCCTGCCTGGGCATGCCAAGTAGGCACAACCCCGCCCCCATCCTAGTGTTGTCACGCCCCCTTTACTAACTGGCCCCGAAATTTCTCATGGAAGCCACACACCCTATAAAACGCCACTTTCTATGACATTGCACCCTAATGAGCAGTAAGACACATGCAAATGTGACACTATATTACACATCAATTTAGATGCTGCACAATCAATTTTCTTTGCAGCTTTGCTTTTCAGCCGTCTTGTTATATTATCAGGATAAGTTGTTTATTTCCGCTCTGCTGTGCTCTCATCATAGGACGAGTAGTATCTAGAGAGCAGCTTTGTTCACGATCATGCAAATACGTGAATGAAAAGCACTGTACAACGTTACAAACACAAAGCAATACAGTAAGTAAATGTTGCAGGAGGGCGAGCCAACTAATTAAAGTCACCTGAAGGTGAATCCTGCCTTCAAGTGTTACATAACTGTCTATGCACCGCCCACTTGCTGAAACGCGCCGGGAAACGTGCTATAACATAATGTTATTTACAGTGTGTGAGCATGTATCAGTGTTTTCCAGCAGATCTTACAATATCAGTAGCATTGACATCAGCCTTCAGGGTCAGTAGGGTGTTACACACGTCCAGCTGTCCGCCCAGGGCTGCGAGGTGCAGGGGGGTGCGCTTGTTCTACGGCAGCAGAGAGACAACAGTATTAGAATTGAGCACTATAGACATTACCTGCTTTATTATATAAGTTATAATAACTGCTGCACACTACTGTAACTGTACCGAGCAGAAATTCATGATTAAAATCCCCTAGAATCCCCTGGTCTTCTGTAACCACTGAAGTGACAATGTTATTTCCCAAAACCTGTTCAGAAATTTCCTTTTTTTTACATTTAATAAAGTTTTGTGACAGGCACAGTTCAAAGTAAGTATGTTTGTTTTCTGCTGATATCGCCAATTAAAATACAGTATTGCCCTGATAAAACATCTGTGATTTTACCTCCATTGCTGTAACAGCCACATGACCGGCACATAACTGTCACATGATACGCACATGACAGGCACATGACCAGCACATGACATGCACATGGTACACAAATGACAGGCTCCTGGCTGGCACATGATTATCACCTGACAGTCAACGTGACAGACACGTGACTGTCACATAACAGGCAGGTGAACGTCACATGATCGTCACATGACACGCACATGATCGTCACATGACATGCACATGATCGTCACATGACAGGCACATGACCGTCACATGGCCGTCACATAATCAGCACATGACAGACACATGACGGTCAGATGAAAGGCACCTAACCGTCACATGACACACACATGATCGTCACATGATACAAACATGACTGTCATATGGCAGGCACATAACCGTCACATGACCGTCACACGGCCGGCACATGACACGCACTTGACCGTCACATGACACGTACATGACCGTCACATGGTCATCAAGTGACACACACATGATCGTCACATGACACGCACATAACCAGAACATGATACGCACAAGACTGGCACATGATCATCAAATGACAGGTACATGACCGTCACATGACACACACAAGACTGTCACATGGCCGGCACATGACACGCACATGATCATCACATGACAGGCACATGATCTTCAGATGACAAGCACATAGCAGTCACATGACAGACACATGACCGTCACGACACGCACATGTCAGGCACGTGACCGTCACATGGCCAACACATGACACGCACATGACCGTCCCATGCCCGGCACATGGTCGTCACATGACACACACATTTCTTGCATTGGATTATATATATTGCTATTTACCAGTGACATGGCCTCAATGCTGGCAAGGTGGATCTCCACCAGCAACTTAACAAGACGGTTGAAGCCATTTTGGGCGCACAGGTGTAGCGGTGTGAGACCCAGCTTGGTTTTGGTGTTTACAAAGGCCTTGTGCCTCAGCAGGAGGTCTGCCATCTTGTCGTGGCCATTCTGGCAGGCGAGGTGCAAGGCCGCTTTGCCGTGCTGAGGAGAAACAACAGGATTTTGTACAAATATTCATTTCCAGTTGTAATTTCTAGAACAGTTCAGTAAAAGCTATGGGCAGAATATTGTATGCATTGCAGGGCCATCTTAATGCACTAACACACTGGGCAGCTGCCCAGGTCCCCACGATTCTTGGGGCCTTCTAGCAGGGTTGTGCTGGGCCGAGGTGCATCTGCCCCCTGGGCTGGTGCCTCTATAGCTTATTGGGAGGCAGATGGAGAATTCTGCCTCGCTGCTCTGTGTAATACACAAGCAGCCAGGGAGCATCCCCTGCCTGACTCTCAGCCGGCAGGAAGACAGTGAATGGCTGTGAGCATGCTGTTTGGTGGATGGCTGGAGCTGTCCACCAGAATGCTAACAGCCATTCACTGTAAGGAAGAGATGGTGCGGGAATTCAGGAGGGGTAAGTTGTGATTTTTATTTTATTTTTTATTTATTCCCATGAATGGGTGGGTACAGTGCTGTTAAGGCAGCCCTGATTGTATGGTATCAAAATAAAGCACCATGGTGGATTGGGAATAATTGCAGCTGACCAGGAATAACTGTAGCTGACCAGGAATAATTGCAGCTGACCAGGAATAACTGTAGCTGACCAGGAATAATTGCAGCTGACCAGGAATAACTGTAGCTGACCAGGAATAATTGCAGCTGACCAGGAATAATTGCAGCTGACCAGGAATAATTGCAGCTGACCAGGAATAATTACAGCTGACCAGGAATAATTACAGCTGACCAGGAATAATTGGAGCCGACAAGGAATAATTGGAGCTGACCAGGAAAAACTGGAGCTGACCAGGAATAATTGCAGTTAACAAGGAATAATTGGAGCTGACCAGGAATAACTGTAGATGACCAGTAATAATTTCAGCTGACCAGGAATAATTGCAGCTGACTAGGAATAACTGCGGTTGACTAGGTATAACTACAGCTGACCAGGAATAAATTGTGGCTGTAGCACTTTTGTGCATATTTTTCCCGTCCTCACTGATCCCTTAATAATATAATTTATATGGAAGTGGGAGGTGGCATCTGCGAGAAGGACCTCCCATTGCCTCATACAGTAGGGTACAGCTGTGACCAAGATGATCCCACAAAGGGCGTCCGTTATTTATGACATACTTCTGACCAATCATTGACAGCTTTTATTTTGAATCTTTCTTTGTTGATGATGATTAAGGTTCAGAGTTTATAAGCATCTTATGATGTAAGAAGTATGGGGCAGATGTATTAAGCCAGGAGAAGTGATAAAGCAGTGATAAGTGCAAGGTGATAATAACTCACCAGCCAATCAGCTCCAATATTTAAATTTACAGTTTGGAGCTGATTGGCTGGTGCGTTATCACCTTCCACTTATCACTGCTTTATAACTTCTCCAGGCTTAATGCATCTGCGTCTATAAGAGTAAGAAGCGGATAATTAAATGGGCATGCCACAATGGGGCGTAATGGAGGCTGTATTATATGTGGCAGTAGGGGTGGGGTGTACTGGTGGGAAACGAGGGTAACAGGGAGCAGTGATGTGCATCAGTGATGTCAGTGCTGCAATAACTAGACACATTGATGTGTGGGTCACTGGGCGTAAGAATGTGGGTAGCTACAGCAGGGTCACATACTGGGAAGCAAATTGCTACAATGTGGCAACAATTATAACTATAACCAATTTCCCAATCAGTACCCTTGTGGCTACTTACAGCAACGCCGGCTGGGCCATCTCCTGTGGTTTTCTTTTATTCTATCGTAGACGGTTACATTATAACATAATGACGTTTTCGGTGCCCACTTACCTCATCGAATACATCCACCCTGACGTGATTCTGTAACAGGAGGTTCACAATCCCTGTGTGGCCCTTATCCGCCGCCACCAGCAATGGCGACCATCCGTTCTAAGACAAGAAATGAACAGGCAAATGTTACATTATAGTAGAATTAGGTAATAGCTTTCTTTGTTGCAACAATGGGGGTCATTCCGAGTTGTTTGCTCGTTGACGATTTTCGCTATACTGCGATTAGTCGCTGTAAAGATATAGGCAGGGGCTAATACTGTATTTGTGGTGTTTCAATCTTTATAGCGTTTAATGTACTTTTTATTCCTTCTGTTCCCATGTCTCTCTGGCTTGTGTCCCTATTACCCCATGTGTGTGTTCATCCATTAGCCCAGTGGTTCCCAAACTGTGTGCCGTGGCACCCTGGGGTGCCGCGGGACACTTGCAGGGGTGCCTCAGGTTGGTGGTCAAGGACCAATTCAAACTATTTATTGTCAATTTAATAGGCAAAACCAGTGCTGATGGCTTCCAGTTATAAAATATGTGGACAAACAGAAGCAAATCTTGTCCCTCACCACATAACTGACCCTAAGGATGACATATAAACATAATTTACTTAATCTAATATTTTTTTCTAAATTTCTCACTAAGAAAAGTATGGCCTAGGGGTGCCGTGAAAAAAAAATCTGACACTCCAGGGTGCCGTGACTCACAAAAGTTTGGGAACCACTGCATTAGCCTATATATTCTGTACTATAATCTTACCCAGGTAAATACAGGTGTGCTGTGACCTGGCACCTAGTGCTGTCATGTTATGTTATTGTAGGAGGATGCCAGTCTGGTAGGAGGTTATTACAGGTTATCATTGCTATGCCTATTGAGTCCATCTATGATCCTCATATGGTCACACAGGAAATACATTTGAGGACCAGGTAATGTCTCTTTGAAGCTTCTCCTCCACAGGGGACAATCAGGACTTAATCCAATTTCCCTGTCATTGTCCCTTCTGTTTACTGTCCTCTGTTCCATCCTGGTCTCTGACAGACATCGCGGAGCCTGACCAAGCATGTGGTCAGCAGGAGAAGGCCAGCTGTGGGAGGGAGTAGGGAAATACCTGAGGTGGGATACCACCAATCAGGAACCTGAGTCTCCTCCCCAGGTGAGCGCTGCATGATGGGCATTTGGAAGGTTTTAAAAGAGGTTGCGCAGGTCAGCTCCGCATGTTAGTCGCAGGACTTTGGCTAAGGGGTGATTCTCTGCCAGGGTACCTTGTGGAACGCATCAACAGTGCTGTGTGGACTTATATGTACTTACTACTGCATGGACTAATCTGCTATCACTGCTGTGTGGACTCAGTGATAGTTCTGCTGTGTGGACTTGTTTATCTGGAACTTCTGCACGGAATTGCTGTGGACCTAAATCCTCTACTGGGACTTACTATCTGGACTGCTACCTGTATACTGTTTCTGGGCTATATTTACATCTGTTTCCTGTGAATTATCTATTCCTGTGTGCTGTGAGAAATAAACCATCACTTTGGTTTCATCGGCTCTGTGTCTGAGTGATTAGAAGAACCCCGTATCTTCACAGTCGCTTACTGCGCATGCGCAAGGTTCGCAGAGCGCATGCGCTTAGTTATTTTACACAAAAGTTAGGTATTTTACTCACGGCATAACAAAGCTTTTTCATCGTTCTGGTGATCGTAGTGTGATTGACAGGAAGTGGGTGTTTCTGAGCGGAAACTGGCTGTTTTATGGGAGTGTGCGGAAAAACGCAGGCGTTCGAGTTGCAAAACGCATGAGTGGTCTTGAGAAACGGGGGAGTGGTTGGGCAAACGCTGGGTGTGTTTGTGACGTCAAACCAGGAACGAAAAGGACTGAGCTGGTCGCAATGGCTGAGTAAGTCTGGAGCTACTCAGAAACTGCTAAGAAATTTCTATTCGCAATTCTGCTAATCTTTCGTTCGCACTTCTGCTAAGCGAAGATACACTCCCAGAGGGCGGCGGCTTAGCGTGTGCAATGCTGCTAAAAGCAGCTAGCGAGCGAACAACTCGGAATCACCCCCAATGTTGCTGCATCCCAGGCATGCCCCGCCCACACAGCCAGGTAATAGAACCTGTAGTGGGAAGTGGTAACACTGTACCATAAGAGTCATTAATAGGGCAGCTGGATGTATATCTATATGCAGGGCATAACTTGTGCTGGAATGCAGTTACCCCATTTTTTGGGCTTGCTTTGTGCGTGTAGTTTTTGGGGGTAATTTACGCCATTTTGCAGCTCAGCCAGCATCAGCCTGTGTCTAATATAATTTAATACCCTGTGACATCACGTCACATGACTTCTGCTGGGTAGAGGGCTGCCGCTACCAATGGGCGAAACTTGGCGGCCACCTATCGCGCCTAACAGGGCCGTAACTACGTGTGTGCCAAGGGAACTTGGCACACAGCGCAGTTGCCCTGGGGGCGCAACGGCCAGCGGCATGTAATGAGTCAAATTGACTCATTACATGCCGCCTCTGTGTGCGCCGCGCTGTGTAGAAGAGACCAGCGCCGAGCAGCGGAGAGAAGAAGGAGGAGGGAGGGGGATTGGAGCCGCAGCAGCGCTATTTGATTGGTAATAAGCGCCGCTGCAGCATCCCCCTCTCCTTCTGTATTGGCTGCCCGGCGCTGCTATGGATGCTGGGATGCGGTTCCTCCATCCCAGCATCCAAAGCAGCGCCAGGCAGCCAATACAGAAGGAGAGGGGGATGCTGCAGCGGCGCTTACTACCAATCAAATAGCGCTGCTGCGGCTCCAATCCCCCTCCCTCCTCCTCCTTCTCAACTGCCTGCACACGCCACACTGCACAGAGAGGGAGATGCCTGCCAGCACGAGGAGCCTGTCAGCGGGAGAAGGTAAGTATCTCTCTCTCTCTCTCTAAAATAGGGGGGTCCTGGCTGCCGCAATGTGTAAAATAGGAGGGGTCCTGGCTGCCGCAATGTGTAAAAATAAGAATTTACTTACCGATAATTCTATTTCTCATAGTCCGTAGTGGATGCTGGGGACTCCGAAAGGACCATGGGGAATAGCGGCTCCGCAGGAGACTGGGCACAAAGTAAAAGCTTTAGGACTAGCTGGTGTGCACTGGCTCCTCCCCCTATGACCCTCCTCCAAGCCTCAGTTAGGATACTGTGCCCGGACGAGCGTACACAATAAGGAAGGATTTTGAATCCCGGGTAAGACTCATACCAGCCACACCAATCACACCGTACAACTTGTGATCTGAACCCAGTTAACAGCATGATAACAGAGGAGCCTCTAGAAAAGATGGCTCACTACAGCAATAACCCGATTTTTGTAACAATAACTATGTACAAGTATTGCAGACAATCCGCACTTGGGATGGGCGCCCAGCATCCACTACGGACTATGAGAAATAGAATTATCGGTAAGTAAATTCTTATTTTCTCTAATGTCCTAGTGGATGCTGGGGACTCCGAAAGGACCATGGGGATTATACCAAAGCTCCCAAACGGGCGGGAGAGTGCGGATGACTCTGCAGCACCGAATGAGAGAACTCCAGGTCCTCCTCAGCCAGGGTATCAAATTTGTAGAATTTAGCAAACGTGTTTGCCCCTGACCAAGTAGCTGCTCGGCAAAGTTGTAAAGCCGAGACCCCTCGGGCAGCCACCCAAGATGAGCCCACTTTCCGTGTGGAATGGGCTTTTACAGATTTTGGCTGTGGCAGGCCTGCCACAGAATGTGCAAGCTGAATTGTACTACAAATCCAACGAGCAATCGTCTGCTTAGAAGCAGGAGCACCCAGCTTGTTGGGTGCATACAGGATAAACAGCGAATCAGATTTCCTGACTCCAGCCGTCCTGGAAACATATATTTTCAGGGCCCTGACTACGTCCAGCAACTTGGAATCCTCCAAGTCCCTAGTAGCCGCAGGCACCACAATAGGCTGGTTTAAGTGAAATGCTGAAACCACCTTAGGGAGAAATTGAGGACGAGTCCTCAATTCTGCCCTGTCCGTATGAAAAATTAGGTAAGGGCTTTTATAGGATAAAGCCGCCAATTCTGAGACACGCCTGGCTGAAGCCAGGGCTAACAGCATTACCACTTTCCATGTGAGATATTTTAAGTCCACAGTGGTGAGTGGTTCAAACCAATGTGATTTTAGGAATCCCAAAACTACATTGAGATCCCCAGGTGCCACTGGAGGCACAAAAGGAGGCTGTATATGCAGTACTCCCTTGACAAAAGTCTGAACTTCAGGAACAGAAGCCAGTTCTTTTTGGAAGAATATTGACAGGGCCGAAATTTGAACCTTAATGGACCCTAATTTGAGGCCCATAGACAGTCCTGTTTGCAGGAAATGCAGGAAACGACCCAGTTGAAATTCCTCTGTAGGGGCCTTCCTGGCCTCGCACCACGCAACATATTTACGCCAAATACAGTGATAATGTTGTATGGTTACATCCTTCCTGGCTTTGATCAGGGTAGGGATGACTTCATCCGGAATGCCTTTTTCCTTCAGGATCCGGCGTTCAACCGCCATGCCGTCAAACGCAGCCGCGGTAAGTCTTGGAACAGACATGGTCCCTGCTGGAGCAGGTCCTTTCTTAGAGGTAGAGGCCACGGGTCTTCCGTGAGCATCTCTTGAATTTCCGGGTACCAAGTCCTTCTTGGCCAATCCGGAGCCACGAGTATAGTCTTTACTCCTCTCCTTCTTATGATTCTCAGTACTTTTGGTATGAGAGGAAGAGGAGGGAACACATACACTGACTGGTACACCCACGGTGTTACCAGAGCGTCCACAGCTATTGCCTGAGGGTCCCTTGACCTGGCGCAATATCTGTCCAGTTTTTTGTTGAGGCGGGACGCCATCATGTCCACCTTTGGTTTTTCCCAACGGTTCACAATCATGTGGAAGACTTCTGGGTGAAGTCCCCACTCCCCCGGGTGAAGATCGTGTCTGCTGAGGAAGTCTGCTTCCCAGTTGTCCACTCCCGGAATGAACACTGCTGACAGTGCTATCACATGATTCTCCGCCCAGCGAAGAATCCTTGCCATTTCCATCATTGCCCTCCTGCTTCTTGTGCCGCCATGTCTGTTTACGTGGGCGACTGCCGTGATGTTGTCCGACTGGATCAACACCGGCTGACCCTGAAGCAGAGGTCTTGCCTGACTTAGGGCATTGTAAATGGCCCTTAGTTCCAGGATATTTATGTGAAGTGACGTTTCCATGCTTGACCACAAGCCCTGGAAATTTCTTCCCTGTGTGACTGCTCCCCAGCCTCTCAGGCTGGCATCCGTGGTCACCAGGACCCAATCCTGAATGCCGAATCTGCGGCCCTCTAGGAGATGAGCACTCTGTAACCACCACAGGAGAGACACCCTTGTCCTTGGAGACAGGGTTATCCGCTGATGCATTTGAAGATGCGATCCGGACCATTTGTCCAGCAGATCCCACTGAAAAGTTCTTGCGTGGAATCTGCCGAATGGAATCACTTCGTAAGAAGCCACCATCTTTCCCAGGACCCTTGTGCATTGATGCACCGACACTTAGCCTGGTCTTAGGAGGTTCCTGACTAGGTCGGATAACTCCTTGGCTTTCTCCTCCGGGAGAAACACCTTTTTCTGTACTGTGTCCAGAATCATCCCTAGGAACAGCAGACGTGTCGTCGGAATCAGCTGCGATTTTGGAATATTTAGAATCCATCCGTGCTGTCGTAGTACTACTTGAGATAGTGCTACTCCGACCTCTAACTGTTCTCTGGACCTTGCCCTTATCAGGAGATCGTCCAAGTAAGGGATAATTAAGACGCCTTTTCTTCGAAGAAGAATCATCATTTCGGCCATTACCTTGGTAAAGACCCGGGGTGCCGTGGACAATCCAAACGGCAGCGTCTGAAACTGATAGTGACAGTTCTGTACCACAAACCTGAGGTACCCTTGGTGAGAAGGGCAAATTGGGACATGGAGGTAAGCATCCTTGATGTCCAGAGACACCATATAGTCCCCTTCTTCCAGGTTCGCTATCACTGCTCTAAGTGACTCCATCTTGAACTTGAACCTTTTTATGTAAGTGTTCAAGGATTTCAGATTTAAAATGGGTCTCACCGAGCCGTCCGGCTTCGGTACCACAAACAGCGTGGAATAATACCCCTTTCCCTGTTGTAGGAGGGGTACCTTGATTATCACCTGCTGGGAGTACAGCTTGTGAATGGCTTCCAATACCGCCTCCCTGTCGGGGGGAGACGTTGGTAAAGCAGACTTCAGGAACCGGCGAGGGGGAGACGTCTCGAATTCCAATTTGTACCCCTGAGATACTACCTGCAGGATCCAGGGGTCCACTTGCGAGTGAGCCCACTGCGCGCTGAAATTCTTGAGACGGGCCCCCACCGTGCCTGAGTCCGCTTGTAAGGCCCCAGCGTCATGCTGAGGACTTGGCAGAAGCGGGGGAGGGCTTCTGTTCGTGGGAAGAGGCTGTTTGCTGCAGTCTTTTTCCCCTTCCTCTGCCCCGGGGCAGATATGAGTGGCCTTTTGCCCGCTTGCCCTTATGGGGACGAAAGGACTGAGCCTGAAAAGACGGTATCTTTTTCTGCTGCGAGGTGACTTGGGGTAAAAAGGTGGATTTTCCAGCCGTTGCCGTGGCCACCAGGTCCGATAGACCGACCCCAAATAACTCCTCCCCTTTATACGGCAATACTTCCATATGCCGTTTGGAATCCGCATCCCCTGACCACTGTCGCGTCCATAATCCTCTTCTGGCAGAAATGGACATCGCACTTACTCTTGATGCCAGAGTGCAAATATCCCTCTGTGCATCTCGCATATATAGAAATGCATCCTTTAAATGCTCTATAGTCAATAATATATTGTCCCTGTCCAGGGTATCAATATTTTCAGTCAGGGAATCCGACCAAGCCACCCCAGCACTGCACATCCAGGCTGAGGCGATTGCTGGTCGCAGTATAATACCAGTATGTGTGTATATACTTTTAAGGATATTTTCCAGCTTCCTATCAGCTGGTTCCTTGAGGGCGGCCGTATCAGGAGACGGTAACGCCACTTGTTTTGATAAGCGTGTGAGCGCCTTATCTACGCTAGGAGGTGTTTCCCAACGCGCCCTAACCTCTGGCGGGAAAGGGTATAATGCCAATAATTTTTTTAGAAATTAGCAGTTTTTTATCGGGGGAAACCCACGCTTCATCACACACCTCATTTAATTCATCTGATTCAGGAAAAACTACGGGTAGTTTTTTCACACCCCACATAATACCCTTTTTTGTGGTACTTGTAGTATCAGAAATGTTCAAAACCTCCTTCATTGCCGTGATCATGTAACGTGTGGCCCTACTGGAAAATACGTTTGTTTCCTCACCGTCGACACTGGAGTCAGTGTCCGTGTCAGTGTCTGTATCGACCTGAGGTAACGGGCGTTTTATAGCCCCTGACGGTGTTTGAGACGCCTGTACAGGTATTAACTGATTTGCCGGCTGTCTCATGTCGTCAACAGTCTTTTGTAAAGTGCCGACACTATCACGTAATTCTTTCCATAAGACCATCCAGTCAGGTGTCGACTCCCTAGGGGGTGACATCACTAACACAGGCAATTGCTCCGCCTCCACACCATTTTCCTCCTCATACATGTCGACACAGCGTACCGACACACAGCACACACACAGGAATGCTCTGACAGAGGACAGGACCCCACTAGCCCTTTGGGGAGACAGAGGGAGAGTTTGCCAGCACACACCAGAGCGCTATATATATACAGGGATAACCTTATATAAGTGTTTTTCCCTAATATAGCTGCTGTATATATTAATATGCCAATTTAGTGCCCCCCCTCTCTTGTTTTACCCTGTTTCTGTAGTGCAGGACTGCAGGGGAGAGTCAGGGAGCCTTCCTCCAACGGAGCTGTGAGGAAAAAATGGCGCTTGTGTGCTGAGGAGATAGGCTCCGCCCCTTTTTCGGCGGCCTTTCTCCCGCTTTTTTGTGGAAAACTGGCAGGGGTTAAATACATCCATATAGCCCAGGAGCTATATGTGATGTATTTTTAGCCATTTAAGGTATTTTCATTGCGTCCCAGGGCGCCCCCCCCAGCGCCCTGCACCCTCAGTGACCGGAGTGTGAAGTGTGCTGAGAGCAATGGCGCACAGCTGCGGTGCTGTGCGCTACCTTATTGAAGACAGGACGTCTTCTGCCGCCGATTTTCCGGACCTCTTCACTCTTCTGGCACTGTAAGGGGGCCGGCGGCGCGGCTCCGGGACCCATCCATGGCTGGGCCTGTGATCGTCCCTCTGGAGCTAATGTCCAGTAGCCTAAGAAGCCCAATCCACTCTGCACGCAGGTGAGTTCGCTTCTTCTCCCCTTAGTCCCTCGATGCAGTGAGCCTGTTGCCAGCAGGTCTCACTGAAAATAAAAAAAACCTATTTAAACTTTTACTCTAAGCAGCTCAGGAGAGCCACCTAGATTGCACCCTTCTCGTTCGGGCACAAAATCTTAACTGAGGCTTGGAGGAGGGTCATAGGGGGAGGAGCCAGTGCACACCAGCTAGTCCTAAAGCTTTTACTTTGTGCCCAGTCTCCTGCGGAGCCGCTATTCCCCATGGTCCTTTCGGAGTCCCCAGCATCCACTAGGACGTTAGAGAAATAGGGGGGGTCCTGGCTGCCGCAATGTGTAAAATAGGGGGGGTCCTGGCTGCCGCAATGTGTAAAATAGGGGGACGCTCTGGCTGCCGCAATGTGTAAAATAGGGGGACGCCCTGGCTGCCACAATGTGTAAAAAAGGAGGACGCCCTGGCTGCCGTAATGTGTAAAAAAGGGGGACGCCCTGGCTGCCGTAATGTGTAAAAAAGGGGGACGCCCTGGCTGCCGTAATGTGTAAAAAGGAGCTCTACCTGGTGTAGTGGCGCTACTGTGCAGCGTAATTTGAATAATGTAGACTACTGTGCACCGTAGTATGAATTGCTATTATTTTGTGGCCACGCCCCTTCCCCGTGAAGCCACGCCCCTATAAATTTTTTGCACGCCTGCGGCGCGCACTGCCCCTGTCTTACGTGGGGGGGGGGGGGTGCCACTGTCGTTTCTTGCACACAGCGCTAAAATGGCTAGTTCCGGCACTGGCGCCTAAACACAGTGTTTTGTGTTCCCTGTGGCATCCTTCACTGACACAGAGGGGTGGAAGCCGTGCTAGTAATGAGGCCAGCGCTGGGCCCTGCCATCTCACACCCGCTTCCCTACAGGACAAGATGCTGCCCAGCAGCTGCACACTCACCTTTGCTTGCTTGTTCAAGATCTGCTGCCTCTGGTTGGGTCCAATATATTCAATCATCTCCAGTAAGACGTCCTCATTCCCCATCCTGGCGCAGTAATGCAGCGGAGTCTCTCCGGCCTTCCGTGTCACAGAATAAAGCGGGGATAAGGTTATTACGTCACATCATCTCATAACTATCTATCTATCTATCTATCTATCTATCTATCGTATCCATCTATCTATCTATCTATCTACGTATCTATCTATGTATCTATCTATCTACGTATCTATCTACCTATCTATCTATCTATCTATCTATCTACGTATCTATCTATCGTATCTATCTATCGTATCTATCTATCTATCTATCTATCTATCTATCTATCTATCTATCTATCGTATCTATCTATCTATATACATATCTATCTATATACGTATCTATCTATCTATCATCTATCTATCTACGTATCTATCTATCTACGTATCTGTCTATCTATATACGTATCTATCTATCTATCTATCTATCTATCATCTATCTATCTATCTACGTATCTATCTACGTATCTATCTATCTATCTACGTATCTATCTATCTATCTACGTACCTATCTATCTATCTATCTACGTATCTGTCTATCTATCTACGTATCTGTCTATCTATCTATCTACGTATCTATCTATCTATCTATCTATATACATATCTATCTATATACGTATCTATCTATCTATCTATCATCTATCTATCTACGTATCTCTATCTATCTATCTACGTATCTATCTACGTATCTATCTACGTATCTATCTATCTACGTATCTATCTATCTATCGTATCTATCTATCTATCTATCTACGTATCTATCTATCTATCTATCTATCTATCTACGTATCTGTCTATCTATCTACGTATCTGTCTATCTATCTATCTACGTATCTATCTATCAATCTACGTATCTATCTATATACATATCTATCTATATACGTATCTATCTATCTATCTATCTACGTATCTATCTACGTATCTATCTATGTATCTATCTACGTATCTATCTATCTACGTATCTATCTATCTATCTATCGTATCTATCTATCTATCTATCTATCTATCTATCTATCTATCTATCGTATCTATCTATCTATATACATATCTATCTATATACGTATCTATCTATCTATCTATCATCTATCTACGTATCTATCTATCTATCTATATACATATCTATCTATATACGTATCTATCTATCATCTATCTATCTATCTATCTACGTATCTATCTACGTATCTATCTATCTATCTATCTACGTATCTATCTACGTATCTATCTACGTATCTATCTATCTATCTATCTACGTATCTATCTCTCTATCTACGTATCTATCTATCTATCTATCTACGTATCTATCTATCTATCTACGTATCTATCTATCTATCTACGTATCTGTCTATCTATCTACGTATGTGTCTATCTATCTACGTATCTATCTATCAATCTACGTATCTATCTATCTATCTATCTATATACATATCTATCTATATACGTATCTATCTATCTATCTATCATCTATCTATCTACGTATCTATCTATCTATCTACGTATCTATCTACGTATCTATCTATGTATCTATCTACGTATCTACGTATCTATCTATCTACGTATCTATCTATCTACGTATCTATCTATCTATATACATATCTATCTATATACGTATCTATCTATCTATCTATCTATCATCTATCTATCTACGTATCTATCTATCTATCTATCTATCTATCTATCTATCTATCTACGTATCTATCTCTCTATCTACGTATCTATCTACGTATCTATCTCTCTATCTACGTATCTATCTACGTATCTATCTCTCTATCTACGTATCTATCTACGTATCTATCTCTCTATCTACGTATCTATCTATATACATATCTATCTATATACGTATCTATCTATATACGTATCTATCTATATACGTATCTATCTATCTATCTATCATCTATCTATCTATCTATCATCTATCTATCTATGTATCTATCTATCATCTATCTACGTATCTATCTATCTACGTATCTATCTACGTATCTATGTATCTATCTATGTATCTATCTATGTATCTATCTACGTATCTATCTACGTATCTACGTATCTATCTATCTATCTATCTACGTATCTGTCTATCTATCTACGTATCTGTCTATCTATCTATCTATCTACGTATCTATCTATCTACGTATCTATCTACGTATCTATCTATGTATCTATCTACGTATCTGTCTATCTACGTATCTATCTATCTACATATCTATCTATCTACATATCTATCTATCTATATACATATCTATCTATCTATCTATCTACGTATCTATCTACGTATCTATCTACGTATCTATCTAATCTATCTATCTACGTATCTATCTACGTATCTATCTACGTATCTATCTATCTACGTATCTATCTACGTATCTATCTATCTATATACGTATCTATCTATCTACGTATCTATCATCTATCTACGTATCTATCTATCTATCTATCTACGTATCTATCTATCTATCTATCTACGTATCTGTCTATCTATCTACGTATCTGTCTATCTATCTACGTATCTATCTATCAATCTACGTATCTATCTATCTATCTATATACATATCTATCTATATACGTATCTATCTATCTATCATCTATCTATCTACGTATCTATCTATCTACGTATCTATCTACGTATCTATCTATGTATCTATCTACGTATCTACGTATCTATCTATCTACGTATCTATCTATCTATATACATATCTATCTATATACGTATCTATCTATCTATCTATCATCTATCTATCTACGTATCTATCTATCTACGTATCTATCTATTGACAATGCTAAATTCCCTTGTCGTATAAACAACCCTTTATGAAGCTAAGAACACTGTACGCTGTTTACTTAAGAAGTACCGTAATGGTACGCTAGTTGCGTAACGATCGCTCAGCCGTAGGCGAGACGCCCAAGCGTCACGTTCGCTCACGGCCCAGCGATCACAGGACACGTTATTGGTTATGTCTAGGGTAATGATTCGCTATGGCGTAGCTTACGCTCGAGACCACGAGGAGGTCACCAGCGATGCAGACGCTCACAACACTATACCTTTATATTAAAACCTTATACCAATGAAATACACTGAATACCTTAATGTGAGTACAGGGTGTAAGTGCAACCTTGTGTAACCTGACTAACTACAAAGCTGCTTGAGCGTCACCGACGCTCAAGTGAACACTTAACACTATAGGAAATACACAGATGCTGGTTTAGGTTCCAAAGCCTATTAACTGTATTATATCTAATATACTTGTAAAAAGGGGATAACAGTACAAATGATACACTACAATATAACAGAGACTTCCTAACCACAGAACTAAACAATAAATACAAAAAGACAATACTACTCTGACCTAAATGCAATACAATACAATACTATCTAATACAATACAATACTAGCCTAGTCTAGGGGAGATATGAGAGAACAGAACAGAGAGAGAGAGAGAGAGAGAGAGAGAGAGAGAGAGATGAGATGAGAGAAATTGGCTCACAGAAAGACAATGATTACGGAGAGAAACTTACGCACAAAGGGTATGATCGCCTGCGCCTCGATATCCAGCTCCCGGCTATCAGCAGATAACCGTTGATGAGAGAGTGAGAGCTGGATGTGGTCGGCCTGCCTATTTATGCCCCACACACAATGCAATCTCCTGGTCCTACAATCCCATTGTCCATTGGCCGAAGGAATTCGGCCCTGTATCATAACAAAAGGTCATAGGGTGATTCATACAGGTGGGCTGTGACGATTTCCAACAGCTCAGGTGGGTGGGAAACTGGGTTTCCCGCCGCATACCTGACTATGTGTAATTAATAGAAATGGACATAAACTTCTTATGTCCATAACTATTCGCACGAGCGATTAATACGCTCCAAACCAACACCGGAATATTGCTAATTAAATACTCTTCCGATGGGTACCAAACACTGCTGTATGATTCCTGTTAGACCCTTTGTACGATATAAAGAGGGATTCCTCAGCTCTGGGACATTGTATTTTAACCAAACTTTCAGAATCTATCAAAGGGACCATGATCTATAAACTACATTAATTGTGAACATTTGTAACGAATGAGTCGCACGCTACGACTACATAAACTCTACCGTAAATACGCATACCGCGCCTGCGAGTGCACGTTATTGCGGGTATGCGAATCCACGGGAGAGCGCATGCACGCGCAGCGCGGACCAGTGTGCGGTGCAAATATGGCAACGTGCATTGAGACATTTTTCTGACTTTGACAGTCCACCCTTTGGCAGTCAATAATAACTGCCACAAAACATTTAAGGAGAAAAATGTAAGTCAGGGGTTAATTGATTTCCATGGTTGGGTAGGGGAGGAGAGAGGAGAAGGTGTGAAGAGGGTATGACCTAGTGAGATAGCAGAAGCATGTGTGTATGAATCCATGTTTGGGGGGTCATGTATCATCGTGCCGTACGTGTTGTAAATCAAGCTTCGAGGTATTGCGAAGTATACATTTGAATTCCTTCTTATCCTGTGGTACAGGTCTGTGGATGGGCTGTCAAACTCTACCGAGCTCATTTCGGATTTTGAACAAAATGGGGAGCACATTTTAGTTGATGATACATGAATGGGGGAGGTATGTGGTTGCTGATATCTGTGCCTGTATTCCCTATCGTCTATGTGTGTCGTTACCTGAGGGTTGTAGAGATGAAGATAAAGAACACTTACGAAAAATGCAATGATATTCTATGTCAGGGAAATGTACATCTGTCGTCGAAGTTGTGTTCGGTATCTGTTGAGAGTCGTCTTCTTTGCGCTGTTTTGCTCCTTAGGCATGAGCAACAAGCTTTGTCAGTGCCATCAGATTTACAAAAATGTTGGGCTAGCGTGAGTTTAAAAATACTAGGGAAACTGGGGATCCATGGCAAAGTTCATCAAGTGTCCATATTTAAAGTTGTCAAATCTTCTTCTTTGGTCAATCCGTTGTCTGTATACATCTCGTCTCGTCAGCTTCCTCGTCCAAGGGGGTCTTTGTATCTTGGAGAAAAGCAGAAAAACAGGTGAAAGAAACGGACCGTATAATCGCATTTTCATCACATCCTGGTTTCTATCATTGGGTCATAAATCAAATCCAGGTTAATTACAGTTTCCTCACTCCTCAAGCTCATCACTTTTGTACTTTGTTTGCACCTCATTAAAGCCTGCCCGCATCTAAATATCAATCCAATCGATATAACGACACCCAAGATACATAGTAGAAACTTTCCAACATCCATTATGACTCCTTGAGCCCACTCTCCTAAACCGGAGAACCAATTTCGCGGCTTCAACCATGACACCCAACCAGTCAGCTCATTACCTACAGCAGCAAGGGTGAGATTGTGTTTTCGACGAAATTCCCACTTCAATTGGAGAATATCATCCATCTTTTGGTCTATGACCTCTACCGGATCCTCGGTGCTATTTGTGATATACGTGCAACACTTTATGCCGTACTGTGTTGCCAATGTAACACAATATCCGCCTGTTACTGCTGTAAGATAATTAAGAACCATCCTATGCTGAACTAGTTCTGTTTTATAAGCTTGAAGTTCTCTTCCAGTGTATCTAAACGTGTCATCATACATTTCAGTGATATTATCTAACAAATTGGCGAGTGCGGAAATGTATCTATAATTCATCACTCCCCGAGCGGTACGAGTGAAATCTAACGCTACCAGAACCTGAATCCCGGTGGATTCATGGATAAGATCAGAGGCCGGATGCTCTAACCTTTCTGACAGTTGTCTTTTAACTCGGTGCTCGTAATGAGTGTGAGTATAAGGAGCTTGGGCACCACGGTGTATGTCCTTCATTTTGTCATGTGTAACAGTCATCACTTCAGGCAATACTTTTCCAATATAACACAATCCTTCAGAGTTTGGGGCAAGCCATTTGTACGCCTTTCTCCCGCATATGAAATATGCATCATCGGGGAGAACATAAGGGACGGAGAAGGACATGACCATGTTAAAAACCTTCCAGGTGAAATCTCCTGACCCTAATTCTTCCATCTGCTTAATGCACGTATCAGTTTGTATGATATGTGCACAGTATCCTGGTGATACCTCTCCAACTCTAGTAATCCTATTTCCTAAGGTATATCGATACCGGAAAGATTTTCCTCTACTGGCTATGTGGCGTACCAGCTCTGTATCTGTAGGCATTCTATCTGCTCTGTGTGAAAAGGTCATGGTAAGGTTGCTCCATGACACTTCCCAATTTCCCGGTTTTCTGGGATTGGAGATGTTAAAACATATGAGGGACCTATCCACATGGTATTGGTGGAGCTTCAAACTAGGAGGGCTGGAGATGTTAAACCTCCGGTCCACCGGTCTCCCACCACTTAGCTCAAGTACCTCCCCTAACGTTAAAGGAAATGGTACTAGCCCTGATTTGCTGTGTCCCTGAGGTACTTGAGAGCATACCCAACAATCGGTCTTATTTAACACATTACCCACTAAGGAGTGATAGTCACTCAATGGATGCCGGTCCATATGGATATTAAAACTGGATTGGCATTTCTTTGTTACAGAGCCTACAGATACAACTTTCTTTTTGAACTAACATTCCTTCACAGTTGTTTACAAATAACATGGTTGTTAGATCGTGCCCGGTACTCGCCTTTGCTTGGTGATTGGGTTGCTATTGGAAATTTACACCTCCGTCTCAGTCATCAGGACCTTTCTGGATCCTTTCTCGACCTCACTGGTACTCTCTCCGAAACAGACTGCTCTGGTCAACATCATGGTTAACGGGAAAATCCATGTCACAGTCTCTTGGGGCAAGTCCATCTTACAGGAGGAGAAAAGAAGAAATTTGTAAAGGGGGTATAAGAAAATCAGTTTGAGGGGGAGAGAACTCGTTACGATAATAAGTTCTCTCGTTTTGTTGTTCTTTTTGTTCTGCTGTCCTCTCAAAAGGTGCTGTCTCTTCAGTCTTCCGAATGAACCTTCTGGTGATGTAATCTTTCTTCCTAACTAGCGATCTTTCTGTGTGGAGCAAAAATCTGGCATTACCATTGGTTAACACTTAGGGGTGACATACCATCTTTAAATCATGGAAACATGAGTGAGAAGAGAGAGAAAATAAAAACAAAAGAGATAGAGAACAATTCATGTGCATATATACATTACATAACTCGACAATAACCATCAATAAGAGAAGAGAAACAAAGCATTTTTAAACATTGTCAACATTAAGAAAACGAGGTCCCGGGTTCAAATCCCGGACGAGCCCCCAATTGACAATGCTAAATTCCCTTGTCGTATCTACGTGTCTAATGGTTTCCTTGAGCAGTCCCTCCCCACCAGCACTTGCATTATTCCACTGTCTGTATCTGGCCAGAATACATTGTGGTGGATAGGTCATGCTGGGGTTTGGTAGACTTCTGCAAGGACCAAGCGAATATGCAATGTTTGAATTCTTACCAATAATCGTCAGAGATGGGGATAGAGAGAGGGAGAGAAAAACATTTTTCACAAATACATTTACAACTTTTCACCTGGTCATTCCTGTGTCTTTAGTGAATGACCTCCCACTTCATTAACCGTTACTTCAGGCTTGCCTCCATTCCTAATGATCACCTTTCCTGACTATATATTATGGGTGTGGCCCAAAATCCTTCCTATATGATCCCTGATTATAATGGTGTGTGTTGTAATTTTGCTCATTTCTTGGTCTAGGGGGTCTAACTTTATGTGGGTTATTACAGTTGCTAGCATAATGCCCTTCTCTCCTACAATGGTAACAAATCCTTGGCTTTCTCCATGTGCTAGGGGCCTGGGGTTCCGGTTGACTTGATGCATCCTCTAGTGCTTGGATGTTCAGTGTCATCAACCGCTCTCCCTGCGCTTCCCTGGTTCTTTGGATACCATGATTATGGTGTTGTTTTTCTCTTGACCTACAATCCCTTGCAATGTGTCCCTTTTTATGACAACTGTAACAGACTTTCATATCTGGATTTCTCGCAGGGGTGTGTGGCTTTTGTTGGGGTGGTCTTGTGGTTTGGGCCTGAATATTTGCTGCCATTAACTTATCTTTTAGTGACTCTCTGTACCTGGTGCTATTCTGATCATGATTAATGACGGCCTCTCTTAGTGCGGCCACCGAGATCTCTCTCCAGTTTGGGTTGGTGGTCTGTACCCTTGTTTTTAATTCATCCTTTAAACCATTCATTAATACCTTAACCGCTATTCCTTTATGTTGTGCATTTGTCTTGATGTCTGCGATCCCAGTGTTCCTAGCCATTATTTGCAGTGCTCGATTGAAATAATTAGAAACATTTTCCTTTTCGTTTTGCCTTATGGAGAAAATTTCACTCCACTTGACAGTGGTTGGGAAATATATTCCTAACTGTCGGTTAATCTGCCTAATACATTCCTGATTGTGTTCCTCCATACAGGGTACCTCCATGTTTAATTTACAATCAGCAATGAATTTTTCAGGGTCAACCCTGGAGGGCAAACATGCCCTCAGCACTGTCCGCCACTCTTTGTTGGTGGGTTCTGTGGCGTTTCCTAGTTCTTTAATAAACCTTTGGCATTTGGCTAGATTTTTCCCAGGATCAGGAAATTCGGACATAATTGATCTCAATTCGGTCCGGGACAAGAGACAGCGCATTGCACTGTCCTTGACGGGAATGATTCCCTGATCGTCAGTCTTCCCATTGGGGACTGAGATCACCCTGGCCAGATCGAGCTCAGTTACATCATCTTGTGTTGGTCTTACAATATGGGGTACCTCTGTTTGTGCGTGATATGAAACATTGTACGTACCTGTGGACACGACCTCACCTGACCCTCCGTTAGGGGGTTCGATTATTGCCTTTACCAATTTGATCGTGTCCACCTGGATGTCTTGTAGGATGGCGTCTGGAAGAGGTGCTGACATCGTTCTGGGCTCACTTTCTTGTTTGTATTCCTGAGGGAGGTTTGACATGGGGTGCAGCTTGCACAGGTTAATAGTTGTACATTCAACAGTATTACAATAATCATGGTTACATTTATTACACTTATTCTTATAATCTATATTACAGTTGCTAAGAGCGTTTTTATTGTTCCACCTTTGTGCTTTTCTCTCCGCAATCAACTCCTCTCCTGCTGCCATATCTCTCCTCTCAAGATAAGAGTCAGAAAAGTCAATAGACTCTTTTTGTAATTCACTTTCCTGTTGCCATAACTGTAAATATTCATAATGTTTATTTTGTCTCTTCGTTGGTTCAACGAGACTTATCCTCCTCCTTAAATTTTGTAACACTACTGGACTGAAGCTACCTATTCTTGGGAATTTGTCCCTGTCTTGTACAGTCATTCTCTCCCATTCATCACATAAAACTTCAGCGTGATTTCCATATTTCTTACACATCACATATCGTGCCGACCCGATGGATCGGTTCTCTGAATCAACCCGAACCGAGGTTGATCGCCCCCTACCTGAACAAATGGCCCCCATAATCTGCAGGCGTTGCCTATTCCTCCTTGAATATCAAGGCTTTCAGCGAACCCTTACAAACAAACCAAGATGTCCTTGGGCAGGCCGGCGGTGGTGGTTTATCAAGTACCCCACTTACTTCTCGCCCACGTTGGCCTGTGCTGCAATCACTGTAGCCAGAGCTGCAGTACCCAACCTAGGGCCCCTGTGAACCTTTATTTACTGGGGCGTGCTGGACCTACCAGTCCCCAGTAAGTATCGGTTGTTGGATAGTTCCCGAGTGACCAGCGAACTTCCCTTCCAAAAATAAAAAATTACACAAATCACGTCAGAATGTACAAATAGCGTTTGTGACCACTTTACTCTAATGGTATTAGGTCAGATTACTAACTACTGCACACAATTACGTGCGGTCCAATCGTTCAGTACACGAGCACTACTTGTCATGTACTGAAAGATCAATGGAATCTATGTTTCCGGCTGCGATTCCTTCAGCCAGAGCTTGTATGGCCTATATGGGTTCTGCACCAACACCCCAGGCGTTGTGCCACTGGACTTTTATAGCGGACCTCTTTGTTACCTTATGACCTCCTGGTCTTGTTACCTTATGACCTCCTGGTCTTGTTACCTTATGGTCCGCTATACTCTAATGCTCAAATATTATTTAACCAGGGATGCCTCCCTGGCCACCGTATATGTCACTTACACGTATGTCCCTTGACGAGTACCCGGCTTTCCTTTTGGTTCCACCTTAAAGTTATATAAACTTTTGTATACAAAACACACTCACTCAACACATGTACACTTTTGTTTTTATATCTATTTCTGCGCAGAAATTGTCTTTAGGCCAACAGTGTTACCAATTAGGAGCAGGATCTGTTAAACTAAATTTCCAATTTTCTAAAAATAGATTTGCGTTATTTACCGCGTCGCGTTATCTACCGCTGTGCGTTAATTATCGCCTTTGCGTTACTTCACTTTATCACAACTTGAGCTACGTGGGCGTAACCGGACGCTACGTTGCGTAATGAACGCTGCGTGCGTCTGCCTTTTGGATTGCGTACGCTAGTCTTTGTTAGCGACACGTGTACGCAATGCAAAGGATCCACCGTAACACAATATATTTATTTATCAATGTAGGTGATCCCTGATCATCTACCGCAATCCACACTGACTGCCTTGTATCTTCAGACAAACCGTGTGTTGTTCTATACTTTAACTATTACCTCTACTATTAAATAACAGCAAATCTCCTTTTAGCACTTTCTATCAACTATAAAATTTGGCAAACAGGAATAGTGATATACGAAAAATGAAATACACAAGTGAAAAGAAATGCAGGTATGTATGCGTACGCAAGACAAAAGAAAAATAAACAGTTTTAAAAAGACACAAGCGTTTTGTTCTTACTTCCGGTTCCCGGATTCCTTCAGCACTCTTTATCTAAGCGAAGCAGACGCTTATCCCGTCAGCACTGTGAGACAACCTCCCACCCTTTGCTGGAGGGATAATGTCTGCTGATCTACCTAGTGCAGATGTGAGAAGTATAGGACGAGCCCGCAATTGACAATGCTAAATTCCCTTGTCGTATAAACAACCCTTTATGAAGCTAAGAACACTGTACGCTGTTTACTTAAGAAGTACCGTAATGGTACGCTAGTTGCGTAACGATCGCTCAGCCGTAGGCGAGACGCCCAAGCGTCACGTTCGCTCACGGCCCAGCGATCACAGGACACGTTATTGGTTATGTCTAGGGTAATGATTCGCTATGGCGTAGCTTACGCTCGAGACCACGAGGAGGTCACCAGCGATGCAGACGCTCACAACACTATACCTTTATATTAAAACCTTATACCAATGAAATACACTGAATACCTTAATGTGAGTACAGGGTGTAAGTGCAACCTTGTGTAACCTGACTAACTACAAAGCTGCTTGAGCGTCACCGACGCTCAAGTGAACACTTAACACTATAGGAAATACACAGATGCTGGTTTAGGTTCCAAAGCCTATTAACTGTATTATATCTAATATACTTGTAAAAAGGGGATAACAGTACAAATGATACACTACAATATAACAGAGACTTCCTAACCACAGAACTAAACAATAAATACAAAAAGACAATACTACTCTGACCTAAATGCAATACAATACAATACTATCTAATACAATACAATACTAGCCTAGTCTAGGGGAGATATGAGAGAACAGAACAGAGAGAGAGAGAGAGAGAGAGAGAGAGAGAGAGAGAGATGAGATGAGAGAAATTGGCTCACAGAAAGACAATGATTACGGAGAGAAACTTACGCACAAAGGGTATGATCGCCTGCGCCTCGATATCCAGCTCCCGGCTATCAGCAGATAACCGTTGATGAGAGAGTGAGAGCTGGATGTGGTCGGCCTGCCTATTTATGCCCCACACACAATGCAATCTCCTGGTCCTACAATCCCATTGTCCATTGGCCGAAGGAATTCGGCCCTGTATCATAACAAAAGGTCATAGGGTGATTCATACAGGTGGGCTGTGACGATTTCCAACAGCTCAGGTGGGTGGGAAACTGGGTTTCCCGCCGCATACCTGAGTATGTGTAATTAATAGAAATGGACATAAACTTCTTATGTCCATAACTATTCGCACGAGCGATTAATACGCTCCAAACCAACACCGGAATATTGCTAATTAAATACTCTTCCGATGGGTACCAAACACTGCTGTATGATTCCTGTTAGACCCTTTGTACGATATAAAGAGGGATTCCTCAGCTCTGGGACATTGTATTTTAACCAAACTTTCAGAATCTATCAAAGGGACCATGATCTATAAACTACATTAATTGTGAACATTTGTAACGAATGAGTCGCACGCTACTACTACATAAACTCTACCGTAAATACGCATACCGCGCCTGCGAGTGCACGTTATTGCGGGTATGCGAATCCACGGGAGAGCGCATGCACGCGCAGCGCGGACCAGTGTGCGGTGCAAATATGGCAACGTGCATTGAGACATTTTTCTGACTTTGACACTATCTATCTACGTATCTATCTATCTATCTACGTATCTATCTATCTATCTATCTACGTATCTGTCTATCTATCTACGTATCTGTCTATCTATCTACGTATCTATCTATCAATCTACGTATCTATCTATCTATCTATATACATATCTATCTATATACGTATCTATCTATCTATCTATCATCTATCTATCTACGTATCTATCTATCTACGTATCTATCTACGTATCTATCTATGTATCTATCTACGTATCTACGTATCTATCTATCTACGTATCTATCTATCTACGTATCTATCTATCTATATACATATCTATCTATATACGTATCTATCTATCTATCTATCTATCTATCTATCTATCATCTATCTATCTACGTATCTATCTATCTACGTATCTATCTATCTATCTACGTATCTATCTCTCTATCTACGTATCTATCTCTCTATCTACGTATCTATCTACGTATCTATCTATCTATCTATCTACGTATCTATCTATATACATATCTATCTATATACGTATCTATCTATATACGTATCTATCTATCTATCTATCTATCATCTATCTATCTATCATCTATCTATCATCTATCTACGTATCTATCTATCATCTATCTACGTATCTATCTACGTATCTATCTATCTACGTATCTATCTACGTATCTATGTATCTATCTATGTATCTATCTATCTATCTATGTATCTATCTACGTATCTATCTACGTATCTATCTATCTATCTATCTATCTATCTATCTATCTATCTATCTACGTATCTATCTATCTATCTACGTATCTGTCTATCTATCTACGTATCTGTCTATCTATCTATCTATCTACGTATCTATCTATCTACGCATCTATCTATCTACGTATCTATCTATGTATCTATCTACGTATCTGTCTATCTATCTATCTACGTATCTATCTATCTACATATCTATCTATCTACATATCTATCTATCTATATACATATCTATCTATCTATCTATCTATCTACGTATCTATCTACGTATCTATCTATCTAATCTATCTATCTACGTATCTATCTACGTATCTACGTATCTATCTACGTATCTATCTATCTATCTATCTATCTATATACGTATCTATCTATCTACGTATCTATCATCTATCTATCTACGTATCTATCTATCTACGTATCTATCTCTCTATCTACGTATCTATCTATCTATCTATCTATCTATCTACGTATCTATCTATCTACGTATCTATCTATCTACGTATCTATCTATCTATCTATCTACGTATTTTTCTATCTATCTATCTACGTATCTATCTACGTATCTATCTATCTATCTATCTATCTATCTATCTATCTATCTATCTATCTATCTATCTATCTATCTACGTGTGAGGATATTGGGTTCAAAATCACTCAGTCACGGTGGTAGATGAAAAACCAACAGTGGTTTATTAACAGAATAGGTTATAACACAGCTCAGCACACTTCTGTGATCCAATTCTACACAATTCCCTCCTGGAGCTCCTGACAGAACATTACTTCTTAGTCAGTCTCCTGCCTCTCTCTCACCTTCTGTCTCAGATCTCTCCCACCTCCCCTGTTTGCTATTATCAAGCCTTTGTCTTTTCTACAATAAGGCGACACCCCCAGAACAGTTTCACATGCCCAGGCATGTCCCCTAGGCCACAATAGATGTTAACTAAAGTAACCTTACTTAATCTGATTGTGTGGCCTGGAATCCATTGTGTGGGGAAGAATGAGGGGGGTGTATGGCCTGACATCTGAGACTGGCTGTATCTACACAACAGCAAACACACAGGTTATCTGATCAGTCATATTGGGAAAACATTATTCTACAAACTATAACACAATAACCATTACATTCATATATATACATTGAAAACATAACTGTACCCTTGTAACAATAACATCATACAATATAATACAATATTGCCTAACATATAACTAATAACATATTGGCAATTGATGAAGTCCATGTGTAGGACCAGGGCTAGGAAAGTAACCACGTGTCTTTTACCACTGAGCGACACGACGCGCCAGCTGTGTCATCACGTGTCGTCACATTACCTTCCCCTACTTTCTCGCCCTGTGTCCTAAGTAGCTGAAGCTTGCTGAGCGCAGTGATGCTCTCCTACATCAGACAGTCTGTGCCCCGTCATAATAATGACTGGCAGGTTTCTCTTGTGGGTCTGGTGGTTTTTGTGAATAGCATTGTACAGTTTGTACGGAGACCACCTGCGTCCCAGGTCCAAAGTCTGTGGCAATTGTCATGAGGCTTGTGTGGGAATTTCTTTCCCCGGTCTGGTGGGTGTGTGGCCCACAGTGCATAACTCAATACAGTCTTACCAGGGTCCGGTGGAAACGTGATCAGCAGTCCATAGTTCTTGTATTTCCCCCCGGTGTCCCATCTAAATACATTAATCAAAGTCCCCTTTGTAGACAGCCGCTGGGTTGGGGTAACAGCATGTGCAACAGTGTAATTCAATAAGTCCAATAACTGCACCTGGGGACTTAATAATTCCCCTACACCCAACTGGGTAACCTCAAATTTCACATAGTTACAGTTTTCCTCCATAAACAAAATCTGATCTCTGGGGCCCTCACCCTCCCTCCCCAACAATGTATTTCCTGGGAACCCCACTTCCATCACCTCTGGTGCATCAGGACAGTGGCTTCCCTCCCCCAAACATGAATCATGGGTATCGTAATTGTCAGGGCACAATGGGGATTCCTCCATGCCAGAAGTTTCTTCTGTGCTATCCTGGGTAAATGCTTCCTCCAGCCTGGATGGCTGGGTAACTTGTGGGATCCTACTCTGAGTCTTGAATGCTTTGGCCTGGAGTACAATCTGCTCAGCTTCCTTGTGTGTACCCACCAACTCGACCATGGTTGTACTGGAAAATGGATGTAGGTTCACAGGGACAGTGGCATTACCTTCTCCATTCACTGCATTCACTGTTACATGTCCTGGCTGAACACCATTGTCCTGGTTAGAGTCAGTCATTTCACCTTGCACATAATGCCAGTCCAAAACACATTCAGGTGCCCTAGAGTAGAGCAACATGTTCCCTTCCAGTTCCTGAGCTGATGCTATTTTCACCATGTCTGATACCTGGATTTTCTCTGAGTCATAGGGAAGATTCTGGCATTCAGACTGCAGCTCCTTACCATCAAGTTCACTGAATGGGAACAGACCTCCAGAATCTTCTGGGAGAGATACAATAGCTGGGGATACACTGGGCCCTTCCTGAACATCCTTTTCTGATAAAATAACTGGGGCAGCCATGAACATAGCTTCACAATAGGCCTCCCTCAGCCGAATATGCTGATCAGCCTGAAGTGAGACACTGTCTGCACTAGCCATGCTTATAGTTGGGACATTGCCACCTACTGCTGCCCTCGCAGAGATCTCCTCTTCCACCTCTGCCAATGTGAAGGCATAGTGCATCTTCTCCTGGGGTGTTTGGATGACAGACCCCACTTCCTTCTCATTTTCAGTAGCCTCCCCCAAACACAACACTGTATATGGCTCAGTAGCCAGGACTGGTTGGTGCTCACCTGAAGGATTCCCTTGGAGGCTCTGTTGCTCAAGTGGTGGTCGGGTGATAGTGGCAACTTCTTCCTCAATGTCTCGCTGGCACTCTGGGATGGTTTCTATATCCTCCAAGCCTGCAAATGGCCAGTTGTAACACAGCTCAGGCCGTTCACTGAGTGTTTCACTGTGACATTCCCCCAGGGAGAAGAGAACGGGTTGCAGACAGCGCTTCCTTGCATCCACCTGGTCAAGGTCCTCCTTTTCCAGTGTAACATACTGGGCAGACAGTTCTTGACACTCTCTCACCAAGTCCTCATCCTCCATCTCAGCAAAAGGGAAGTTGTAGTGCAGTTCCTCCTGGGGTGCCTGGATTGTGCTCACTGCTGTCTTCACTTCAACGCGTGCTTCCTTCCGTATAGACCACTGGGCAACTTCTTCCCTTGGGTATGGGAGAAGCTGTTGCAGGTGGTGCCTTTCCACATCCACCCTGTAACACTGGCCTCGCCATGCTGGGGTATCCAGGGGCCCCCGATCCAATGCCACTTCTTCTGGCTCTGTCCGGGAAGGCAATTTACTCTGCACTTGCTCTTCCGTCTCTGTATATTGTATACTTTGTGTCATTTGGGCCACTGTGGCGATCACTTCCTCCCTGAATTCCTCAAACTCTGGCTCGCCCAGCAGATTCCATGTGGCTGCTTCACTTCTGCAGTGCATGAACGCATTCCCAAGATGACACAACTTGTCCTGTATGCTGGATACTCTCCACCTGCTGATTTCCCACTGAGCTTCATTCCAGT